>NW_022589715.1:40813455-41002010 GCF_004348235.1 Phoca vitulina | reverse complement strand
CCTTTCCCTTTCCCTTTCCCTTCTATCCTGGGGTCTCTGCAGAGGTAATAATAGGGTTCTTTGTGGAAGAAGATGCCTAGAAATCATTGTTAGAAACATGGGTTTTCCAAAGCCTGTCCCTCAGCCCTTTATGCGTCTACCCTTCAGAGCAAAGTTAAATTTAACTTTTTTAACTTAATTAAAATTGAACAAACCCCCAAATCCAGTGTCTTAGTCATAACAGCAACATTTCAAATGTCCAATAGCCGTATAGGGCTAGTGGTTACTATATTGGCCAGTGCAAAGAGCATTCTTGTTGTCACAGAAAGTCCTGCTGGAATCAGATAGCATTGTGCAAACGACTGTGTTGTATTCCAGCCTGTGTGGCTTTTAGCCATAATTTTTACCTAAAATTAAGGCACCTTTTCTATTTTCCATAGAGTTGTCCACAGGAGTCCGGAAACATAAACATTAGTTTCTCCTCTGCCATAAAACAATAGACTAGTGATGTCACCTGTATTGATCTCTTCTGTTTCACCTTCCTCATCTGTAAAACAGAGAAAATAGGTGCTTGTTATTCTCACAGGGCTGTTGAAAGGATCAACCAGAAAGCTGAAAAATATCCTATAACAGTGAAGTTTTTTTTTTACTATAGTGATGATGATGATGATGATGATGATTAAAGAGGATGTCATGTTTTAAAACCCATTTGAAAGAAAACATGTGGGTTTGGCTTTTCTTTATTCCACTTTCAAAAATATTTGCTATTTTTGGAGTCCAAGGTACTTTTCTGTTGTTTTTAATAATGTTAAGAGTATCTAAGCAATGATAAGCAAGTACATCCATTTCTTTTCTGAATAAAAATACATAAACTAATATTTAGATTAAGGGTGAAGGCCAAACAGAATTAGAAACTGAGATCTGATTGAAAATTTTGGGGTGGACACACCAGGTTAAATTAAAATTGAAAATGCTCTGATCTCACAGTACCATATTAATGACTCCTATTTGTTCCTCAAACCAATGATTTTAATTAGGGAAAAAGCACAGACAGGGATGCTCACTTTTACCTATGCAGGTAATTGGCAATGCAGCCAGCCAATTACCTGCAAAATACTGGAATAGTGGACCCTTGATCCAAAACATTTGGAAGCTACTGGACTCTGGAAAATTGGCTTAAAGGCAGCTTTTAGCTAAAACTACAATCAGATACTTTGAAAGGCTCTCTTTCTTCTTTTCCACTCATCCATCTGACATACACCATCTGTCAGATCATGCTGGGTCGCCTCTGTCAGCCTTCCGCTCATCTTAAAAGAGAGACAGCTTTTGAAGGTTTTTATTTCTCATGAATTTCCCCATGAAAATGCAGAGGGTCTCTTCCTGGTTCAACATGTCTTTCTATAGAAGATGAGGAGCCAGTGTCTATCCACAGGAGTAGTGACTCCCTCAGGCTAACCAGTACATATGATAGATCACAGACATACCCTACACCATCAAGGACCTGCTCAGGAGGTCTGTATTAGTGCTTCTCAAGCTTTAATACTCATAGGAATCTCCTGGGGATATTGTTAAGGTGCAGATTCTGATTCAGCAGGTCTAGGGTGGGACCTCAGCTTCTGCATTTCTGTTTGACAAGTGACACTGATGCTGCTGGTCCGTGGACCATATTTTTAATAGTAAGAGTAGAAGGTATTAGAACAAGTTTAACCATTTGAAGTGATCCCACAGGGTGATTTTAACAACAAATAAAAGCAGTAATAATCGTATGATTTGTTTAGCTCTTAAAATGGGATTTTTCATGTGTTATCGCAGAACACAGTACCGTGAAATTAGATGCTATGGCTATATATTGCTGTTTAGTAACACCCTGACCCAAATTTAGTGGCTAAAAATAATGACAACATTTATTTCATTCACTGACTTGACATTTGAACAGGGCTCAGTGGGCGCAGCTTGTCTCCGCTCCACAAGACATCACTGGGAGCAGCTCAAACGCTAAGGAATGGATTCATCTAAAAGCTTTCTCGTTCATTTGTCTGATGGTTGATCCTGGAAGACAGCTGTCACCTCAGCTAGAGCTGTGTCCAGACCATCTACACATGGCCTTTCCATGTGGCTTCTCGATTTCTCCACAGTACAGCAGCTGTGTTCCAAGGATGGGTATCTCAGGAGAACCAGGTGGAAGCCTAATAACCTTTTATCATTTAGCCTCAGAAGTCATATAGGGTCACTTGTGCCATAATTACAAACCTGGCCATATTCAAGGGAGGGAAAGAGAGACCACACTCCTCACTGAAAAATAGTCAACATTGCATTTTAAAAAGAGCTTGTTCAGCGGGGTATATGGGCTTGGCCACCTTTGAGAAATGCAACATTGCAACGAGTAATATCCAATTTTACTGATGAAGATGACTGACCATTAACAGGGGATCACTCACTATAGGATTCAGTTGACAGCTTAGAGGTCTGTTTAAAAATGTTACTTGGATTTTTAAGAAGTGTACAGCGGCATACATAGGTATATATAATGAAGTGTAATATTTAAAAATGTGGGTTCGGGCCCCAGCTTCCCTATTTCCCAAATGTATAACTTTGGACTAGTTGCCTGACAATTATTATCTTTGCTTTTCTTGTTAGTAAAAGGGGAATTTTTCTGTCTGAAACAGTTGTTGGCAGGCTTAAATGAATTAAAGTTTGTAAGGCACCAAGTCTCCTGCCTCGCTGGTAATAAGTGCTTAAGAAATGATAACATTTTTATTACCATTGTCATTTCTACTGCTATTACCATTTAGAAAATAACATGGCTTTTGTTTTTCATTAAGGTAAATGCATTTTTGTTTGTTTTCTCCCTTGCCCTTTATCCCATTATGATTTAATGGTATCACTGAAAAAAATTTGACGTAGGTTAGAGCTAGCTATTGCAGGAAGAAAGAAAATATGACAGCTTAAATGTTATTTAGTCATATTTGATATATATGGAGCTTCAGAGAAAATGCAGTTTTAGAATTGACTCTAAGATGCATATCTGTGCATTAATGCCTTGATTTAATTTCTAGTTCTTGATGGTGAGGACTATTAAATTATTTATTCATTCCCCATAACACCTAGTGAGTGATCAGCATAGGTCAGGTGATCAGTAGATATTTATAGATGTATTAACTAATTTTTAATTGCTACTCATTCTTGCTTTTTATGAAGGAACTCTTTAGTAGTGTTAGGTAAAGAAATAATTAATGTGGGGCGCCTGGGTGGCTCAGTTGTTAAGCATCTGCCTTCAGCTCAGGTCATGATCCCAGGGTCCTGGGATCGAGCCCCGCATCGGGCTCCCTGCTCAGTGGGAAGCCTGTTTCTCTCTTTCCCATTCCCCGTGCTTGTGTTCCCTCTCTCGCTGTGTCTCTCTCTGTCAAATAAATAAATAAAATCTTTTAAAAAAAAAAAAAAAAAGAAATAATTAATGTACGGGTGATTTTCCATAATCATTAAAAATCTCATTCTTCATTCTAGAGTTAATATTGTGTCACAGCGGTTATCTGATATTTTAGTTGTGTTCCTGGTTTTACTTATGAAAACAGTGAGTGAGAAAGGGTTCAACCAGCCCTCAGAAAACAGATAATGGATTTGAGTGAGGAGAATTGCTCAGTCTTTGTTCACAGGTTCTTCAGGTTCTTCTAGGCTACTGATGGCAAATTATGTAGATTCAAAGTTCCTTGAAATAAAATGGGCATTGGTGATGTATGGAGAATCTGTAATATCCGTGTATGTTAAAAATATCTCATTTGATGGTGAATTCATGGTGCTGTAGGCATTTCTAATATCACTGATTTTGCTCTGGTCTCTCATATATTTTCCTATTGGCTTGTAAGCAAATTATTTTATTCCTGAAGAAGAAAAACAAAAAATGACTTCCCTTCTCTCACAAACACATAAATACACTCATAATTGAAAACAGAAGAAAGAGAAGATGTGAGAAACAGCCAATATTATTGTTAGCTTATTTTATTTGTTAATGTATTGGGATATAAAGAAAGTGCCTCTGAGCCACTTACCTTACAGTGAGAAGTCCCGTGATCCCCTGTAATGGACCCTAACTACACAGGTGCCTGGCTGCTGGGTAGTACTGTATTTGCCAATTCAGTGGAAGAGACTTTATATATATTTAAAAAATAGCTGTTTCTGACAAGTTGCAGGAGGCTGTGAATGATAGATCAGGTGGTTTTGCTCCTCTTACATCTGCATTTTCACTAGTCTCTAGCTGAGAATAATATACTAAGGAGTTACTTAATTTCTGTTCAAATCTAGATAAGCAAATCTAAAAATCCCCCCCAAAGCAAAATTATTTTATACCTCTTTGTTGCATATGTTTTCTACATACAGCTGAGACAAACATCAGGGCACACTTGTATTCCCATAAAAATTGAGGAGATTTAGAAATAATCACTTCTGAATTTGGAGAAATGATTTATTCCTTATTAGAAAACCTATATCATTCTCCCTTTCAGATTATTTCTTTCGATGCATCATTTTGTCTGTTTTAGAGATGGTTAAATATATATAGCTTCCAATCTATCTTTCTTTTTTTATAATTTGTAAATCAATTTATTTACAGATTTTATATTTTCTTTTTTTAATCCATCTTTCTTAAAGTATGTTCTAATGAACACAGATCCATTGTTACATTAATTCATGTTACATGGGGAAAAGAATTGTTAAGTTAGTGAAGTGCGAAGAGCCAGATTAAAAAATAAATAAATGTAAGCAGGATTTTTGCTGCAGTCCTTCTTGAGGCTTTGACATCCTAGAGTATAATGAGGACCTCTAAGAGTCTTTGTCTTACCACAGCAACCTGGCCCTTGCCTCTACTTAAACTGTTTTTGGGGAAGGACAAAAATGGTTCCCAACCTGCCAAATCCAAGGCATGTTTAAAGATGCCATTATTGGAATTGTATTGCATTGACATCATTTGTTACTCTTCAATCTTAAACTTGTCTATCTCTTTGGGTCCTTGATACCAAACTCTTCTGATTCTATTGTTTATCTTACCATATCATATCTTAACTATGTATGTCTTACCATATCATGTATATTTACTTACAATGCCCTACCATAGGTATCTTCTCCACAAACTGTCCCTGAGTCCACCATTAACTAGAGCTGTTTCTCCAGACTACCTCCTCAGACCACTTACCCCCTTGTTCTATACCCTCCTCTTGCATCTTCTCATCTGCTATAATTTCAACATCCAGATACTGCTAATATTTTTATCTTAATTCTAGATGTCTTGGTTGCACCTCACATTCATACCCAGCTTCATAATCAACTATCCGTGGTACACATTTAATATACTAAAGAAATCTCAAACTCAGCATGTCTAGAAATGAATCAGTAAGCATTATCTCATCCTGAGTCCTATCGTTTATCCAAATCTACTGATCTCTCTGTATTTGCTATGTCAACATCACTGTCCTCCCAGTTAATCAAGCTAGAGACCTGGGATATATTCGTGACCTCAACCATTCACATATCTCCCACACCTTATTGAATTTCAAATTTGACTCCAATTAAATGTGATTGATTCTGATGCAATGTGCTAAGTTTTATAAATAATAGCTAGAAGGCTATGTGTTACAGAGGAAAGAAAAGCATTCTACCTTTATAAGGCTTTCCCTTTCTTCTTTCCTATGTCCATCCTAGTTCAGCCCATCTGTATCTCTTACCTGAACAAGTAAAATAGTTTCTTGTCCCTTATTTACTTTGTCCCATTCAAACATATATCTGACCATGCCACTACCCAGCTTAACACCCTGCAAGGGTTTCCCATCACCTAAACCTCCTGATCAGGATCTCAACCCAGGCCACCTCTCCAACTTCATCTCTAAACATCACTTCCCCTTATGTTCCATTAAATGTGAACTGCTTGTTATTTGCCATATTCAGCACACCACTTCTCATCTGCATGGCCTTGTTCATGTTTTCTCCTTTAATTAGGGTGTTCTTTCTTCCCAAGTCTCCCCTTCATCCCTTAAGACCCACTCAGGCAGTCTTTAATAGGGCCTTTCCCCATACCCTCCCTCCAAAGACTTTGCAAGGAATCCTTTTTCTGTCCTTCTATGTGCATAGCTGTATTAATACAATTATATTTTAGTAATTATTTCTTAATATCTGTCCTTCATAGTAGGTTATAAGGTCTTGGAGAGCTGAGCTTGTTTTTTAGCCATTTTTCTTAGTACCTAGTACAGTAAGGAAAATTCCACTTATTCATTCATTCATGTATTCATTCAGCATTTTGCACTGAAGACACAAAAAGATGCAATAGAGTCCTCCTTTCAAAGAGTTCACAGTCCAGTGGAGAGTCAGGAAAGTACACAGGTGACTCCACTACAGTGTGATAAGCACCGTAGAATGGAGCCCAGAGCTATATAGACTGAGGGAAAGAAATAATAAAATTTTTACTAACTTTACCAGACCTGTGAGAGTATAGAAATAATATAAAATAAAAGAAGTGTGCAGAGACAATATAAGTTAATGGTTAAAAATCATTTTGTATCATTTACTTATTTTTCATCTCTCATTCTTTCCTCACTCAGTTCTTTTTATTTGGTTCTTAATTATAACAAATTAAATAAATGGTGTTCATATAAACCGGAGAGGGTGAAAGCCTAATTTATAAAGTGCTGAATATAGTCGGGCTAAATGAGTTACTTTCTCCTAGCTAAAATTCCTGGCTTGGACTACTACAATGTCTTCAATGGAGAGGTGATGGCATAGCTTTTTGTGGTGGAGCATACAACGCTACGCTTTAGAAGGAAGCTATATGTTTTCTCCTTTTACTACGCTCTATGCATTGAGGAAACAAATTCATCAGTTTTAACTAAATGTGATCCAAAATGGTTGCTTAACCATTAACAAATGGTCACTTTGTAAATTGGCTGAAAGTTTGAGTAAATTATTGGCACAAGAAATTCCAAGGGACTGACCATGCCCAGCAACAACACTGGTGTGTGAAATAACTGTTTCTAATAACTGATGGCCTATCTTAAATGACATAGTTTCTTGTTTGAAAGTTTATATTCATGTCTCGTTGGGAAAACTGAATCTAAGGAGTATGTAATTTATCTCTTAAAACAGTGCCAACAGATCTTGTAAAGAAAGACTTTTCTAAGCAAAGAAGAGAGAGAATGGAAATAGAAAATACGTGATACTTTCATCACATGCTATACAAGCATGACTTGTTCAAGATGTCAGGTTTTATGAGTTCCAAAATAGCACTATTAAGTGTTTAATGATTTTCTTCTACTGAAGACAAAAATCAAATGCCCCATCAACACATGGATTTGAAAGTACTTGTTCGTTTGTAAGTAACATTTCATGCCTATCACTTACTTTCCCCTAGTTTTTTCTCTAACACTAGAAATTCAAAAATAAGCCAATCAAGCAGGATTGTTCAATTAGTTGCTTTTGTATCTTCTGTCACAGGTTGAAGATTGACAATTCCATTTCTTTACCTGGTAGCTTGTCAGGTTCTGAGAATTGAATGCCATCTCCTCATTTCAAAATGTTCTGAAAATAAAAACAAATGTGCCTTTACATTGCAGATGTTCGTATCTTTACTGTATTTGACATATCTGTTGACCGAATACTTTATAATTCTTGAAAAATTAATTGCATATATTTATGCTTGACTAAAAGAGAGAAGAGGCCTCCAGTAATTTCTTATAAACTGTTAAGTATCCTTGAGTAAATGCCTATGAATCCAGCATATAGCATATTTCTCACTGCTTTGATTTTAATACTAGTGAATGGAGGTGCTGGGAATGCGGGAATACAAATACTCTTTGGTTGATAATTTGTCATGTCCAGATACTGTCTTTCCGGAAGCTAAAGAATTTGGCCAAACAGTGTGTTTATACCAAATCCAACAAACCTTTTTTTCCAGGGCTTTTTTAATTATAATTTTTACAATTTCTCTGTAAACATAATAGCCATAATTTTCTCATCACCACTTACTCGATTGATTCTTATCCAGGCACCATTATTTAAAATATCTCCTCAAATTTTCCACTGAATGTTTCTCTGTAACACAATAATAAAAGTTCAGAAGAAAATAGGGTTCCATGATCAAATAAATTTGAAGCATATTGTTAATACCTACTATACCTTTGAAAATTCATAGTGTACTACCATATTATAAGTGCTAGGAAGTTTTATAATAAAGAAACTTTTTAACCTTATTAAGTCTCAAATTTTCCAAATAATTTGACAATAGAGTGTTTACTAACATATCCTAAGGAGATAGTGATCAGTGAAACATACTTTGAAAGACAGTGTTGTATAGTATAAAAAAGATAGTTGTAATTGTCACCAGAATTAAGAATTTGCTTAGCATCAAAGCTTTCTAATTTCTCATTTCAGTGGTCTCTTTTGGTAGAGATTGAGTTAACAAAAAATGTATATTGATTCCTAATTAACAGCATATACTGGTTTCAGAAGAACCAAATTCAACCTTTCAAGCTGCTATTTCATAGCTGGCACCATGACTGGATCTTCTATAAGCCATTTCCACTTTTCGTAAGGGCCATGATGTCTGAATGATTGAGTATAGTCTAAGATCTGTGAATGCCATGGGTATAAACCCACTCCTTACTTCTTTTCTTATTGAATTCCCTGGCTAGCTATAGGATGCTATTTGAATACCCGAACACTGCAGAATCATTGCTGGCAGAGCATGATAGGCAAGAAAAGTGTATACATATCCATAATAAGTATCTGGTCCAGGAAGAACAAATTTTCTTGATAGAGTCAAAAATTAATGAATTTATGACCGGGTTCCCTTGAGTCTTGATGCCATGTCGGACTCTACATTGACCTCTACCTTTGGTAGAGTGGGCATTGAACAGTAATAGTAGTCAGATCAGTTGTGTTGTAAACAAGTCCAATTTATTGAGCACTTGTAAAATTTAGATTTCAATCATCATGACCACTTTGTATATGAGCTTTTGAACAAGAACAGGAGTGTCCATGTAAAGAGATTGACATCCAGAAATCGATCATGTATCTACCTGACTATTGAGAGTCTCTTCTGCAGCTGGTATTCTTTGATGAACATTCACATCGAATATAGATATCCTTATATTCTATACCCATTATGAGAATCTTATCTACAAGTGTCTTTTGAAGAATCCTTTTTTTCAAAGCTTCGATCTCATTATTTCCAAGTCCCTGACCAACTTGGGCGAAGAAGACAATCTTTTGTGTTACAGTCCTCCACTTCAGGCGGAGGCCAGAATATCATGTGGAATCATTTTTAAACCAGGTTCATATATGCTCTTGCTAGTTCACTGGTTTTAAGGGACTTACAAGAGTGGAGGAAGAAGTGACAATGAAGCAAGAGCAGGTGCACTGGTAGTATTAATGACATGTTCATAACACTTGCTGGTGCCTTCTTGAGGCCTTAACTGAACCTGACTGGGTATGCACCACAGACGTTTGATGATGGCGTATGGTTGACATGTCTTAGCATTTGGAGAATCAAATAACACACTTTATGTCTGAGAGCTCAGGTCTTACGGGCGTTTGATGTCCCAAGGGCAGACATGGAGTTTCTACCAGGATCCAGTTGTAATAATAATAGAAAACATGAATATGGTCTATACTATTTGTCAGACACTTTCACAAGCACTTTATATGTATTACTTAAATCATCACAGTGGCAAAGTGAAGTTAGTGCTATTATTTTCCCTATTTTTCAGACAGAAATTATGGCACGGTTTAAGTATCATGTCCATGGTCACAAGCTATTAAGGGAGAGATCTAGGATTCAAACTCAGAGAATCTGGCTCCAAGGATTACATATTTAACTCCTCCTTGCACTGTGCGGCCTCACTTCTAAGTCAAGAGTGATTTATTGAAAGCAAATAGTTACTTGAAGAAGCAGGCATGACTTTGCTTTAAAACCCTCAAGGTTACTCTTGTGATTGTCTTTTTAGGGCCTGCCACAGTTTCTCTACAGTATTCCCTTCTGTCACAGTCACTTTGAGCTGGGTCATAAAGTCCAAGTGCTTTTAAATTCTAAGTATCTGGGATTCTTATGATCTCCCAAGCAACTCTTAAAAATTTACAAATCAAGTATTAAAACTAAATAACACTATATCAAAATAACATTGTTCTATAAGCTCTCACTACATATATTTCCTTTAGATAGTAGTCTTTTTTTCTGTAATTGCTTATTTATTAACCAACAAAACCATGGTCTTGATTTCATTAACTGTAGCCTGCCATTCTTATTTCTTTGCCTCTGAATTGATAATAAAATGCAACAAAATCAGTCTTTATCGCAGGAAGATCTTCTCTCTTATATTTTCTAATTTAAGATACTGTTCTTTAGTCTGCATTAGGATGCGAATGACTGACAAATGTCGCATACAAATATGGACTCTTCTCAAATCTTGGGGTCATTATACTCAGAGGATGAATATACTGCTCTAATTTTTGTCCCTTTGTCTTTAAGATACACCCCGTTTGAACTTCCATAAGCAGGACAAAAAGCAGATAATTTCTTTAACTTATGCCAGCTACTTAAAGCGCTCCCCCTCAGGATCCAGAACAAACTTGATTTTTTTGAATTTTGAGAACAAGGTCTGACCTTTCAAAATGTTTTCAAGCAGTTTAGCTTTTTGGTTTCTTTTTATTTCACAGCTTTTAGCAGTTTAATTTCAATAAGAATACAAGTATAAAGCATCACAGCCAAAATTACAAATTTGTTGGATTATCTCAGCAGAGCCTTCTTACCTCTGACTTGCCTTTCAGTTTATCACCCTCAGGACTTTTCACCATGGCCAGTTGATGCTAAGTCATGGCAACCACCCTCAGCCCTGCCTCGATCATTGAATCAGTTCCTAGCTAGTATTTCACAGTCTTGGGAACCAAATCATGAGACAGTTAACCTCATAAACTGATCACATTGTATTACAGATAGTTGTGTGCATGTCTTTTTCACTGTATTTTGAGTTATGTGAAAGTGGAATCATGCCCTAGTCACCTTTGAAATTCTACAGTTTTCATATGTGTTAGAACATCATAGAAATACAATTAATGTTTATTGAATTAAGAGAGACCTGAAGGCAAAACCTATACCATTACATGTCATTTAATCAGCAATAATAGATGTGGTGATTCAGTCTAGTGTTGATGTCATTTGGAGAGACCTCAGAATCTTCCCCATGGGCAGTTTCCTTCTTGCCATATTGTCAGCCAGGCTCATGTAGGGACAAATATTGTGCTTATTTGGTAACTTGATGCTGAATTTTGTGAGTGAGGTCTTGTGATTTTGCATCAGAGTTTGATTTGCAATTGCCTTGGAAAACAGAGCTTACAGAATAAATAAAGCTTTTCTAGCATAGCATCTTCTAATTTTTGTGGATCTATTCTATGACCTCTTGTCATACCAAAAAAATGGAAGACAGATGATCCTTCTTGCCTTTTCTGATATTTACTCTTCTAGTTAAGCTTATATTAAACCTTGGGAAGAAAATTTATTTTCCCGAGATCAATTATTCCTTAATTTATACATCTACTCTTTAATGGACACTGATGTGTGCTAGAAGGGCAGAAATTTCTTCTTTCTTTACCATCTCCAAGAAGCTTTTGCTTTAGTAAGTGATGGAATATGGGCTCTGGTTCTCATTGCTCCAGTTATACCAATAATTCTTGGATTGGATTTTTCTTTGGGGGATAGGGTGCTGTATTTTATTGGAATACTTGTGAACTCATATGACCTATATAGAATTAATGGGAAATGGATGGTAGAAGTAGATTTGTACAGAATTGTACCAAATTGTTCTATTCCAGGACATCTTTGTCAAAATGTCACAAACCAAACTAGTGCTTTGCATCCTTATTATTTTATCATGGTAAGTTATCAGAATAATAAAATACAAATTATAGACTAATTGAATTTGATGTCCAAATTAAATGGTCACATAGTCATAGAATTAAATAGTATTTATTTACAGAAATGCTATTCTCATCAGAACATTTTCTTCAATGAATATGTAGTCCTTTCTCATTTATTCTAAGTTTGGTGCAAGCTCATCCCATCTTATTATTTGTACTAATGGGGAAATACTAGTTGATTTGTGATCTTACATTGCTAAATTATATATCTACTGTATTATCACATCTCCTATGACATATCTGAACTCCTTCTGAGTGTTTGAAAAGCTGTTTCTGACATTGGGACTATTATTGAGCCACTTTTTCATCATTTCTTATCCTGTAATACATGGATTTTACACAGATAATCTTTATTATAAACTTTGTGAATAAAAAGATAAGGCTATGAATTGGCACAAGAACATATCAAGGTTGAAATTCCATGTCAGTAAAACATTCATGTTTTTTATACGATATAATGGGTTTTATAGACAGTATTCCTTATATATTTTAGTCTCATTATGTACAAAGTTTATTACTTATGAAAATAAAATAATTTGACAGATTCAAAAAATATAATATTGATCCACCAGTCAATTATATTTTATGTAATCAGACCTAATAATAACAGAGCAGGATTATAATTGAGGGAAAGAAAATACATATTCCCCCTAAATTCGCCCATCTGATTTTTGTAAAGCACTATCAATGGAAATGAGGACATGAGTAACTTGAGAGAGAACCTCAGTCCAAGTTGGAAGAAGAATAAGATAATAGAATTTAATGGTATAATCCACTTAACAGTTATTAATCTAGTTTATACCAAAAGGTGCTGTGAGGAGTACATAAAAATCTCTATCAACAAGTAGTTTATGATTTAATTGAAAAGTAAGTTAAAAACAATTTAAAAATGAACTATGTAAGACAAGGTATCTGCCAGTGATGCTGGAATTCAAAAGAAAATCACAAAGAGATAGAGGGAAAAGTTCCTTTTCTTTTAGAAGATTTTTACATTTTATTGGGAATAGGAAGATGGTACAGAACATTTAGGTTTATTAGAAATCATCCACAGGGATGAAATATTTCAGGCTTTTTGGTAAAAATCAAATGATCACTTCACTCAATATCTATACAAACAGTACGTTCCTTTGGCACTGTTAAATTGAATTGCACGTCTGAACTGGTCATACAGGAAGCATAATCATTCACTAGGACGGCTAATGCTATTATTACATTTAATTCCAATTCTACCTCCTTCAAGTAATATGCATTCTAAAGAACATCTCACAGACATTATTGATTTACAGAAATAACAATAAAAGGAATTTATTTAGAGAGGAGAATTAAGTGAAAATAAAATGGGGTAAAAAGGTAGAAATCTGGGCTAGTGAGAATTTCTCACAGCTGACTATTGGGAGCTAGTTTTTTTTTTTTTTTTTTTTTTTTTTTTTGAGACAGAAAGTGAAGAATTGAAGATAAAGAGCCTCCAGAGAAGAGAAAGACCTGAAATCAGTTCCAGAAATCCAGCTTTATGCATGTGACTTTATACCAATAAATGCTGTTGACTTTAAGCTGCTTTTATTTTTTTTCCTTTGAAATATAAAATTGGTTTTGTTCTTCTCTTCTGTCCATCAGCCAACTGCTGGAATTGCATTTCCCCACAGACTTTATATATATACATATATATTGAGGCTGAGTGATAGTGTGTTTAGCAGCTGAAAATATACTTGTAACAACCATATCTTCTCTGCTCTCATAGGATCTCTCCTGAGGCAGATAGTTCTTTTCATCTCATTTGGATAGCCAAATTGAAAGAGAAAAATGCTAGCCCTGGCTGAATTTTCTCAAATATTATCTCTGAAAACTAGTTACTTCCTTGGCATTGAAGTGGAAAGCCAACACTGTACTTTTTGTGCATCTTTTCGTGACTTATCCCATGAGGAATGTAGATAGTTACTCTAATCTTTCATTACCATCATTATTCTTATGGAGAATAGGTAGGAAATGGCACAGGTTTAGGCATACAGGAATCTTATCCAGCCTTCTTGTGAAAGCACTACCATCAAATGTTCCACTCAGACTAATTTGTTACGTTACGGTGGAGGGGTGAATCAAAATAGAATACCTTGTGATAAATTGGAGACCCAGGGGTTAGAGTGCTATCCTTATGATCAAGGGAAAAACTAGATTCTAGCCATTAGTCTTCCTGATTCAGGATGGCCTTGTAGCATAGCACTGCAGGGTTCTTCCATAACCTGAATGTAATGCTAAGTAAAGCTGCTATCACAGACATGACTATCTTAATCCAGAAAATCTGTACTTGAGTAGCAATAAGGGATATAGTTTGGTTTCATTATTTAGAGACTGATTTTCTGAGTGATCTCAATAATAAAATAGCCTCTGACTTGAGTTTCCCTTCTAAGCTTCTAGAAACAGAATGTAAGCAATGGGTAGTTCATTTGTGTTTCTCACATCTTCTATATCTCTTTAATGTTGTAAAATGATCCACAAGTTGAAATAAAAGCAATTAAAAATAAGATTATTTGTCTTGTGCAGTTAATGTGTGTATATATGAAAGGCTATCAGCTGTTTTATGGCATTGCCTGATGCTCTTAATTGGCCTCTTAATTCCTCACAAAAGCCCTGTTCTGTATGAAACATAGTCACTGAGCATATTTATTCATGTATTCATGTAGGGACAGTTTTACAGAATATGAAACAGTGAAGGAAAACACCAACTATTGAGTGCTAGCCAAGTGCATAGAATTCATGTGTATTTATTTGCTTTTTCTGCTTAGATTTATCAATGTATAACTTTATGAAATATATTTATCTTTCACAAATTAATTTTATTTCTCAAATATGTATGTGATTCTGTTCCCTATTTTTTAAGTTTTAGTTCTTTACATATGTTTGGTTTCGGTTTTGATGTGATGTTAGTAATTGGAAGATTCTAAGTATAACCAGCAGCCAAAGAGTCATGACCTCAGTGAGAGTCTCTATAGTTAGAAATAAGAAGCTTCAATATTCTAAAGCATAACTGAGTAAGTTAGTAAAGTTCCTTTTCCTCGTCTTCTCTTTGAGCTTCCAGACATGTTTGTTCGATTTATATGTGGCCATTGTATTTTTTTAGAATTCTGTCTGGAGGAAAAGAGATGTTTTAGCTGACCTCTTGACATCTCATTCTGTGGAAAACATAAGGTTCTAAAGAGAAACTTGATAGTATTCTAAATACTAGCTTTAAATATTTCAGAATTTTCTCAAAAAAGTATTTTAATCTACACAAATTTGATTTCATTTTGTGATTTATGCTTGTCTTTGTAATTCAGCTGATATGGCATTAGTAGAATTTCATTATGCAATGAACAGTTATTTTGATAAAGAAAGTAATTAAATTTAATTTCAACCAAATATTAGATGGTATACTAGTATTTTCCCTGTTGTATGTTAATATAAACAAAATCTCTCCTAGTGTTGTGATCTGAAAAATACAGAATAAAAGCATAATAAAAAGAAAAAAAGGATAGAGGCGTGGGTGGCTCAGTCGGTTAAGCGAATAGCTCTTGATTTTGGCTAGGTCATGATCTCAGGGTCCTGAGATGGAGCCCCCCGTCGGGCTCCATGTTGGGTGTGGAACCAGCTTAAGATGGTCTCTCTCCATTTCCCTCTGCCCCTCCCACCTCTCATTCTCTCTTTCTCTAAAAAGAAAAAGGGGGAGGGGGTCTTGAATAGGGATAAGAAAAGGCATGTGACTTCCTTAGTTAATTGTTGATACCAGTTGAGAAAAATGTCTTCAGTTTCTAGGAAAAATATAGGATCAAGGCTGATTTTCCATTCAGATGATAAATGTTGATAACATGCATGACCTTCATAAATACATAGTATTAAATTACCAAAAGACTTATATTGACCAGATGTATGCTTCTCTCAGGAGAATTCTATGGGGGCATGTTTCCTTCAGTAATATGGTTGTAAGAGTATTTTGGCCCAAGGATAAATACATGATGTCTCATTTCATCTCTAGTAAAATAAGGATGGTAGGCTAGTTCTCACAAGTGTTCTGTCTCTAATATTCTACAGTACGCATAGCTCTCTGGCTGAGTGGATTTTAGCACTAAAAACATGGCAGAGTTTAGTGCAACTCCATTCAGCCACCAAATATTGCATCTGTACTTTGTGCAAAACTTTGTTCTAGGCACTAAAGATAACATGGTAAATAAAAGGATGAGATTCCTGGATCGTGAAGGTAACATTTTAGTGGGGAATAAAGATAATGAACATGTAAATACATAATAAGGAAATTAATTATTGATTGTGTTAAGTGCCATGAAGTGAACAGAGCAACAAGTAAAATAACTGGGGTAAATCACTTTAGATAAGGTCGGTGAGAATGCATCTCACAGGATGAGCCTTTTAATCCAGGATCTGAAGGATGTGAGTAAGATGAAGGAAGAAAATTCGAAGCAGAGGAAGTAAGTGCAGTGTCTCAAAGGCTTAAGTGTGCCCGCATGTCTGAGAAACGGAAGGGGGCGGTGCCTCTCAGGTACAGTGAAGCAGGAAATGGACATGAAGAAGCAGGTAGAAGAAATATGGCCATGCATCTGGCAAGGACTTAGGCTGTTCCCCTAAGAGAAGTGGGACGCAATGGGATGCCACGGATGGATTTTAAGCATGGCAGTAATGTGCTCAGTTTTAACTTTTTTTTAAAGATCATACTGGCTTTTCTGTAGAGACTGCCTTGCTCAGATTTTATGTTACACTGCTTTAAGCCCAATCACTTCCAGAGATTTTAGTAAAATAGCTCTTACGGTTACTACCTTAAACCTTTACTTTGCTTTAGATAAAGAAATAATTGAGTAAATTCCACAAAAACCTAATATAAGAAGAGTCAATAAAGCAAATTTGATGACATTTGGTGTCTCTGTGTATATTCAAGAAACTTTCTCTGCCACAGCCTCTCTTTTTTTCTAAAAGGAGAAAGGAGAGGGGCTCAGTAATTTTAGCAAGAGCAAGGAGCATCTTTAACTCAGTTTTGATTTCTGAATTGGGATGACAATGACTGTACTTCATTAATGTCTTTCAGTGCAACAGGTCAGCATTAGGCTTCCTCAACTTTACAAGCACTCTGTCTCATCACACCTTGAGCTTCAGTTTCACACGGGTGCTTCCTCAATGTTTGAGTTGTGAAGCTCTTCCAACCTCTTCTGAATTGGTAGTGACCCCCATGCAACTAGGGTCACCCAGCAGAGGAGAATGCTTTCTCTCTGTCTCTCTTTCTTTCTCTCTCTCAAACACACACACACACACACACACACACACACACACCATCCCACACACACACACGAACACGCACTCATAACTACTCCTTATCCCCCAAATTTTAAAAGTCAAGCTAGGTTTTTAACCATCCCTGAAGGCTCACCACTCCCAGTTTCCTGCACTCCACCAATCCCTGCCTCTAACTGCTTCTGGGCACCCTGCAGAGATGGAGGTGTTTTGGGGTTTTTTTTGGTTTGTTTTTTGTTTTTCTTTCCCTTTACTGCCCTCAAGAGAGATCTTTTCTACCACATTTCAGAGTAGTTTTACTGATCAATACTTGACAGATATTAAAACTCTTAGAAACAACTGTCCACTGAGTGCTTCTAAAATTATGTAATGAATCAACAGACATGAGATTTGATTAACAAAAGTTCTACTTAGGATTTTATTGCATCTGGCAATTGATGATAATTACTGTTCCTTTAATATTTAATCTCAGGCTTACAACATTTTATCAGAGGTGAATTGGTAAGGTTTCAAATCTTCACGTTTCACAGATTTTAGAACTGGAGGATTTAACTGAATTTTCCAAGGCCACAGAGAAGTGTTTTGGAGAGCCCAGGCCCCCTGCTGTTAGAACTGTGCTCTTGTGACCACATACCACAAAACGAAACTGCTTCAAAATTGGTTTTCTTCCTCATCTAGAGGTTCAGAGTGACTGGGACTTAGGAAATTATTATTTATCATACATTCTGACAGCATGTTGCTGCCATTCTTATGATTTACTATGGAAGGAGAAAACATTGCCAACCAAGCATGTCAAAGCCACATCTCATTATACATTCCATTTGCTCTTCAGAGCATGGCTCCTAGTGTATACGTACATGTGCAATTTCTATTGTAGCAATAAAATAAAATAAGCCAATTTGGCTCTTTTACCTATTGAAGGCCTTCAAATGTATGCGACCTCTGGGATACATCAAATGCTTCCCTGGACATTTGGATTATAGCCATTCTTTGGATTACAGGATCCTCAGATATTGACGAGGAAATAAACACAAAATAAGGAATAGTTCCTTATTGGTGCTTTATTCTCGCTGTCTCTCTAGAGCCTTAGATTCATCTGCTGCCTGTCTTTAGAGTTGAATTATATCTCGTTTTCTGGAGAGACTTTATCCACTGAAATGCTTAAAAGATTACCACTAGCAGTATTGTATCCACCCTATATGTTTTGCAAGCACAGTGCTAGGATAGGAGTTTTCCTTTATTATTTTTTAATTTTACCTTATCTGTTCTTGCTTGGCAAAGCAATGCTCTTGATACAGGAGACTATTTGGGAACAATATTCCATATTAGAGAACAATAAAAATTAAGTTTATCTCAACAAATACTCTGTTCTGGCCTTAGATGTCAGCTACTGTTTGTGAAAATAAAAGTATATTGATATATGTATAGGCCGTTCTTCAGGGTATTTGGAGTGTTCAAAAGGCTTCTGTGCAGAGGGATAGAGAGCGAAGCTTGCAGTCACTGTGGCTTTATTTTATGCTCAGGACCCCATGATTCAGCGTACAATGTTGCTTCGCCTTTTACTGTTTTATTGCTCTGCTACAGAGCATATTATGCATTAGCACTTCAGCAGGGAAATTTAAAGAGTGTTATTCTATTTATTTTAAGTGTCATATAATTATGAACTGATTTACTAGCCATTGTAATGCTACAAATGGTAATTAATTTATTTGCATAATATGTAGTTTCATAGAAGTTCAATTATAATAAAGCATTTGCTAAATGCACCATGAAAATAGTGTTTCCAGAGAGAGTGAGAGTCTGAGGCTGAAATCTCTTTAGTCAGTATGGGGTTGTCGACATGGGCAATCCCTTCATTTCAAGATGGAAGGAAGGTTTCCTTAGCCCCATGACTCACTTTCTATATTTTTTCCTTTTATAATATATGATATTCAAGATCTTTGAGATATGCTAACAAGTAATAGGAAGTAATAGGAAGTTCAGGATATTGATTCAGTTAATAGCCAAAATCCCTTCAGCCAAATGCAGTCCTGGACCTTGTACCCACGTCTGTTTCCCATGGCTTAATGGCTCCCTTCCTCGGATAAGACATGGGGGAATGGAAGGTGGGTGACTATAATCCCCACGGTCTGGACACATGACACTAGCACTAGGAAAGGGTTCCAAATGCAAATTCCTGCTTCCCAGACAGTAACTAAACAGGTGGCGCAAAAAGCCAGACTGTCTTAGATCAAAGGGTTCTGAGTATTCTTCCACTAAAAACAATGCTTTTTCCACATTTACCATGAAAAGGAAGAATGCAAGGGGGAGGAATCCCTCTCTTGGCATATGGGTGTGTCTTGTATGTCAGGCTGACTACCTCAGCCCCAGCCTGCCTCTCTGGGAAGGAGGGAAGATGAAAGAAGAACCAGTGCTTTTCTTGTTTTACCAACAAAATCTTGTCAGTATTTCCTTTCCAAAAAAAGTCTTTTCCTCAAACATGTGACAGAGTAGAAAATGTCCTGAACTGTGGTGAAAGACATTGTGAGACAGATCATGGCCTCTAAGGAAACTACCTGATAAGTCAATTTTTTATTATATTTATTGTTTGTCTCCACCTACTGCCTTCAAAGCTCCATGTGGCAGTAATCATTTCACTGAATCTCGTAAGTGAGGTGTATTGCCTTTTTATTTTCATTCATCTCAAAATCTTTTCTAATTTTCCTAGTGATTCCCTCTTGATCCAATGGTTATTGAAGAGTGGACACAACCTAACTAAAATGGAGTTACTTGTGTCAGGAACAAAATAGAAATGGTCAAAGCAAGAACATAAAGGGAACAAATCTTTCCTTATGAGAATTTATAGCCCTTCTTAGAAATCAGCATAGGGTACTAGCCAGTCCCCACATGACAAGTCTATTCATGCCATATCTGGACTTCCCTGTTCCCCTCAGTGACCCTGATCCAAGTGAGAAAGAAGAACCCTGGGCAACCAATCGGTTGAAAAGTGAAATAACTTCCATATTGATTCCATAAAAATCCTTTAGTCTGTGAGTAACTGGGAGTCCAATGTTCCCATAGCCTTGAGTTTCCCTGCTTGCAGGTCAAATGCCTTGCATTAAACTCATCTTTTTGCTTTGTTTTATTCAGTGTGCAGAGTTTGGTTTTTGTCAAGCGTATTATTTAATTCCCACATATTTGTGACTTGTCCAAATTTCCCTTTATTATTGATTTCTAATTTATTTATATTTTGGTCAGAGAACATACTTTGTATGATTTCAATTCTTTTAAACATATTAAGATTTGTTTCATGGGATAATATATGGTTTATTTTGGACCGCGTTTCATTGTGCACTTTAGAATATGTATATTGCTATTGTTAGGTGGAGTGTTGTGTAGATGTCTGCTAAGTCCAGCTGGT
Source organism: Phoca vitulina (assembly GCF_004348235.1). Classification (NCBI taxonomy): domain Eukaryota; kingdom Metazoa; phylum Chordata; class Mammalia; order Carnivora; family Phocidae; genus Phoca; species Phoca vitulina. The sequence goes on along the minus strand of NW_022589715.1, from coordinate 40,981,417 downwards.
TTACAGTGTTCAGGTTGTTGACCCTCTGGCTCTTATTATAGCTAGACCCTCTATTATTGAAAATGAGATATTGACACTACCAACTACTGAATCATGTTTTCTCTACAATTCTGTGGGATATTGCCACATGTATTTTGCAACTGTGTTGTTAGTTTCATATATGCTTGTACTTGTTATGTCTTTTTGATGGATTGATCTTTAGTCATTAGGAAATGTTTTTTCTTTATCTCTGGTAGCATTTTTTTTGTCTTAAACTTGATGTCTGGTATTAGCATAGTCATTCTAAATCTGTTTGTTTACTGTTTGGTAGATAAGTTTCATTCTTTTATAGTTGTATTTTTTTAATCCATTCTTTTAATCTCTGCCTTTTGATTCCAGTGTTTAATCCATTTCCATTTAAAGGAATTATTGATAAGGCATAATTTACATCATCCATTTTGCTATTTGTTGTCTATATGTCTTATGGATTTTTGTTTCTGTATTCCTCTATTAATGCCTTTATTGATATTAAAGAGATGAATTTCATTGCATTATTTTAATTTTCTTGTTTTTCATTTGCTGTATTTTAAGAATTATTTTCTTTGTGAATGCCAGAGGATTGATTAATACCTAGCATATACCAATTTAGTTTAGAATTTAAAAAAAACCCAATATATATGTAATTTTTATAAACTTTTTTTCTTCTATATAATTTAAAGGACAACTATATAAGGCAATAATTATAAATCTCTGTAGATGGGCACACAATTTATATAGATAGAATTTGTGACAATAACAGCATAAAAGGAGAGGTCAGAGCTATACAGGAACTAACTCTGTGCAATGGCTGGGGTATGCCTTCTACACTCTACCAGGCATTTGACAGTTCACCCTTAGGTTTCACTGCCTGCTCACGCAGAGCCTCAACATTAGCCAGAGTTGAGAGTTTAGGGCCTTTTTAGGTGTTTCTAGGGCATACACTTAGCCCTGCCCATGTGCAAGGACTTCTAGATTCCCAACTAGGTGCTAGAGCTTTTAAACCACCTTATGAATATCTTTATCTCCAGATAATTATGACAATTTTTCTAGTGTTCTCATGACTTTACAGAGAGGTTTTCAGTCATCTTTACCCCACCATTCCTGTTGAAATTCTCTGACATTCAATATTTTAATGTATAACCAAATGATTATGTACCATGTAATTGCTTAGGTAAATAGCAAATTTCTCTCCCCTTCCCCCACTAAATGACAATGTAACTGGAATGACTATTTCTTACAGTTCAACTAAGATACATGCTAGATCTTGACATCTGAGCTCAAAGTAAATGATGGTTGAGTAAACACAGGCTTTTACAGAGACATTTCTGTAAATGGAATGTAGAACCTACATTCTGATTAGTCTTTAAGGTCCTTCATGTTCCTATTGATTGCAATGGACTTGCTTAATGCTCAGTCTTTAATTTGTGCACATGATGACCCTGCATTTGATTTATGGCTGCTTCACATGTTCTCTTTAAAGGAAATTTCCCATGTATGAGAAATGCTCTGAGTAGTTGAATTCTCCCATCATTATTTTAGGTTTAGTTATTCTCTGTAAATGAGATTTTTCGAGTTAAATCCTCGTTGTCCTCAGGATAGACTCCATCAGTCTCTTAACATGTAACTCTAGTCAGTGAGTTAGAAATAAATTAATGCATTTTCATCAAAAGAAAGTATTGTATGATTACCTTAATGATTACTTAGCCTGATCTGCATTCGGAAACAATGTTGTTACGGCAAAAGACTAACATAGCTCATACTGATTAATTTGTCGTGATTTGTCACCATTCACTTTATTTTGTGATGGGAAACTATGTGACAAAATTTATGAAGTTGGACTTCATTCCCACAGCAATAAATCTCTTTTAAGTAAGGGGGATGTAACTGATTTCCTCCAACAAGGAAGTTGGGGTACACCTGAAAATATGTGAAGTGGCACCCTTAATAGTAGCTCATATTCCACATGGTAGTGGCAACTGAGAAAGGGATTCATTACTGATTAAAGTATTTACTGGTTATCTATATATTGTCTCCATAAATGATAAAATGGCTATACTTGCTACAGGGCTACCATTAGCCCACATACAGGCTCCATCTGGCAACATAGTAAGTGTGATAATAAACTTGGGGCAGCACAGAATGGAGATTAAGAGTCGGGTAACCTTTATCCCAGTGTTCCTGAGATATTTCGATTTACACTTACTGTCCCAGTGTAATTACTACTAGGGCCCCCTTTAACTCTCAAAATTATCTGAATTTGGGTGACAAATTATGTATAGTCACCCTAATTAAAAAGCAGTCTTTGAAACTGGCCTTTGCGGATTCAAATTCATATTCCTTTATTGTCTGCATATGTGATAAACAGTTTACCTTTTCTATACCTCAGTTTCCTAATTCATAAAAAGGGGATGGCCATAGCATCTACCTAGTAGGGTTATGTTAATTAAATGTATGCAAAACTCTTGGAATAGTACCTGGCACTCAACAAATGCCATATATCTAATAAAGAATGTCCTATACCACATGCAACAGATATAATTTCTAGGCCACATTCATTAAAAAGGTTTCTATTGCCGCATGAAATTGATTTATTCCAAATTAATTTTTAAAGAGAGAATAAAGACCAAGTGTCCACTGACTGATGAATGGATAAGGAAGATGTGGTATATTACTCAGCCATAAAAAAAGAATGAAATCATGCCATTTGCAAAGACACAGATGGTGCTAGAGAGTATTATGCTAAGTGAAATAAGTCAGTCAGAGAAAGACAAATACCATATGATTTCACTCATATGAGGAATTTAAGAACCAAAACAAATGAGCAAAGAGAAAAGAGAGGGAGAGGCAAACCAAGGAAAAAGACTCTTAACTATAGAGAACAAACTGATGGTTACCAAAGGGGAGGTAGGTGGTAGGATGGGTTAAATAGGTGATGGGGATTAAGGAGTGCACATGTGATGAGCACCCGGTGATATATGGAAATGTTGAGTCCCTATATTGTACACCTGAAACTAATATTATACTTTATATTACCTAGATTTTAAATAAAAACTTTAAAAAAAATAGAGAATAAAGACAGAGAAGGAAACCGCACTAACAAAATACAATAAAATGTGAGTGAATTTACTAAAAAGAGTAAAATGTATTTTTGTGAACAGTGCTGAACTATACTTTCCCCTCCAGGATAGAAACACTTTTTATATTAAAAATCAAAGCAACATACCAATATTTTTGTTATTAATTCACAAGTTTACATCTATCTGGATCGGGTGCTATCACAGGCTCTCCCAAATTTGCCATAATATTATCTGAAAGCCTAGGAAATGAATAGGGCTATCCCTTTACTTGGAAACCTCTGAAGTTAGAATTGTACCTTCTGGTCCCTGGAGTACACAATTTGCATTCTACTGATTGTAGTAACACCATTGTACTTAAAGCCTTCCCCTTTGGGTGAATGTAAATCTCTGTCTATTTGATCCCTTGCACGGAGCTTTTCATTTCAATAGAAAATAAAAAAACAGTCTTTTACCTAAAACACACACATTTGGAATAAGTTAACACAGAACTTGGAGGAATGTAATAACAAGAGTCTTATTGCCTTGCCTGATCATAAGTAAAACAATACTAAATTGTATTTTTTATTAACTTGTATTGGAGAGATTTTTTTCTAATTCATATATTCATTTCACAGTCTAAGTATGCAGAAGTGCCTGCAACAAGGCTTGAGTAACTTCTCTAATGCATCAACGCCAGTCAAGAATGTAGCAGCAGGCAACAGCAAAACTAACTCTGAATTGCAAATTGACAATATGATTTTGTCCTTTTAGAAGTAAAAAGAGAGCTCAGTCTTCTCATTAAAGACATAGCTGATATGTCCATTGAGTGAGAGATGATTTTTAAGGTGAAGTGACAGATAGAGCTCTAATTCACTAATTTACCTTGGTTAAGAATTCATACATGACGTAGGCATTAGTGGTAGCTAAAGAGAAATGGAGGAGGTAAAATTAAAACAGCTATATAGGGGCTTGATTATTTCCTTGCCCAGTCTACTTAGGAATTCTTCAATTCCTTTTGTCAGTAAGACTTAAAATGCTGCAAAAAGCAGTTTATCTTTCTAATCTTGGTGAATGCAGAGTAAACTGGCTACCTAACAAGAGTAAAGATAGCTACAACTGGGCCTCAGCAGAGTCGTGTACGGCAAAGGGGACACGAGGTGGTGATGGAGGTCCTCACTGACAAGGCCTTGCACTTTGGGTACATAGTGTCAGAGAAAGCTCGGGGGTTCTGTTGTTGCTTAGGCTGCATGGAGTCCTGTGCTCCACTCTGTACTCTGCAATGAGAGCAACAGTGACCAGTGCAGACGTGCCAAGGAATATGCGTACTAAGGAGTCTTGTATAATAAAGGTGTCTAGCATACTGCTTCTTAAATTAACCGCTATTTGAAAAGAATTAAACTATTTAAAACAGAAACAATTATCGGGCGTGGTTTTGAGAGCTCCTATAGAAGACATTAAGACAGCAATTTATAAATTAAAGGTATCTGTTAGATGTCCTGGGACAGCAGTGGGCAGTGGGCTAAGAAGGGACTCTATAAATATGAGCAGCCCTATCTCCAATGAGATAATGATATAGGGACTTTCTCCATGAACTGGAGAACTGGTTGCCTGAGCCAGTTATATTGTGTGATGGTCTATGGTATTCACTGTACATTAAAGAAGCAGACAATAGTCAGGGGCAGTGAGGAAAAGATCTTAGGAAAAAATGACCACATATAGTTTGCTCTATACAACCTGCAGACACAAAAATGGTGGCCTTAGAGAAGTAATTCCCATTTCTTCTCTCAGTTGAAACAATAATCAATTGACTGTCAAAGCAGTATGGATTTATAAATAAAAGCTTGGATTTAGGCTGTCCTGATTTATGTTCCATCTCTACTCTTAGCACCTGTTTTTTTAATTAATTTTTTTTAAATTCCAGGTTAGTTAACATACAGTGTTATATTAGTTTCACGTGTACAAAACAGTGATTCAAAAATTCCATACATTGCTCAGTGCTCATCGTGATAGGTGTACTCTTAATCCCTTTCACCTTTTAACCCATCCCCCCCGCCAACCTCCCCTCTGATACATTTTATTTTAAATAAGTACCCTCAGTTAAAGTTATTTTTTTCAACAAGAACATTTTTTACTTGAAGCACACTTCAGAATACATGATTCTAAAAGGCATGTATAAAACATTCCATCCAAGAAAAAGAGAATACACATTTTCTTCAAGTACACAAAGAAGAATCCTCTGGTTAAATCACATAAAAGAGACATAACAAATATTACAAATTTAAGAAGACTGAAATCATACCAAGTATATTTTCCAACCACAGTGATACAAAACTAAAGATCAACAATAAAACAAAGCTGGAAAATCTAAAATGTAAATATTAAATATTTAATACATAAAAATTAAACCACACACTACTTCGCAAGCAATGAGCCCAGTAAGAAATCAAACAGCAGGTCTCCTTGTGGTATCATGTTTATTTGAACTTTTTTTCTTAATACAAGCATTTACAGCATAAATTTCACTCTAACATTGGCTTTTGCTGAATCCCATAGGTTTTGGAATATTGTGTTTTCTTTTTCTTTTGTTTTGAGACATATTTTGATTCACCCTTAGCAGCTGTTTGATCTTCAGCAAATTGCTTCAACTCACTGTACCTCAGGTTCCTTACCTGTAAAATGCAAATAACCTTAACTACAAAGAGGTGCAAACATTTAATCTTGAGTATTACATTAGATAATCCATGTAAAACACTTAGAAACATACAGGACATGTTATGAAATCTCCAAAAATTAGCTTTTGATATTTTGATTAAGCTGGTTATAGACTAAGCATAACCAAAATACCAGTATTGCTTGTTGGTATGTACAGATAAGTCACAGTGTCGCAGGGTCAATATTTCCAGTCCCCAACTCCTTATGATTCAGGCAGGCTGGGTCCAAGGACCTGGAGAGGGGTCCCACAGGATCAGCCAAGAGGGTCCTTGGCTTCACACAGAGTAGAAATCAAATGTGAGCCAGAGAAAGTGAAAGCAGAGTTTATTCAATAGTGTGAGTGACAGACAGGGAATAGCAGTTGGAGTGTGTGGGACACTCGGAAAGAAAAGGAGAATGAGTCTTGCTGTCATCGTTAGAGGTTAGGGGTCTGTGTTGGAAATGGGTCTAGGGTATGTGTTCCTTCAGGAATCCAGGGTAGGGTACAATTGAAAGTGAGTGTCAGGTGAACAGTAGGTGTCATTCCATCAATCACTGAACACACTAGTGAGTGCTGAAGCCATCATCAGCCAAGGTTTGTTCAAAGCTAACATCCTGGAACATGTTTGGGATCTGGCTCTTCTTAGATGGTATCAGGTGTTTGGAACCTAGGACAAACTCAGAGAATGATTAACTTTTGTTTGCTTTTCCCTTGAAGTGGGAACATAGTTTATTTGTCCTATTCAGAGGCAAAATATAGAACATGAGTAAATGGCAGAAAACAGCTGAGATGGAGCCTTTCTAAAATGGAGTCCCTTTAGCTTTCCTACCTCACTTACATCAACAAGGTAATATTTTCCAGTGATTTCTGTTTGAGAGAATACTGAGAGTCAGACATGAATAACTGTACAACTCTAACACTAAAGGTTTTTTCAAAGGTGTAGGATGTGTAGTCAGAGCTCTCTGTGGGGTTCTATTGCACTGAGCCCAAGCCTACTGCCTATGCCCATCCCTGCCTGTGTTTCCTTGATTCCTGAACACAGCATCTTTCCCTAGTTTCCCAGGAGTGAGCTTCTCTTCACCTGCTCTTTCTAAGAGTATTCTGCTAGCATAGCTGTTGAATCCTAGTGACACAGTTCTTTCCTTTATGGCAAAGGGTTTTTCCCCCAGAGACCCCATGCTGAGGGCAAGTTGAGTACAGCCCAACCTCATAATGTACTTGGAACTCTCCCTGCTCCCTCTGACCAGCTAGGCCCTAATAATCTGTCTGGCCCACTCTACAACATTATTTTTCTTCCTTCACTTTAGTCCAAGAAACTCTTGGGTATTTTCTTTCAGTCTAGTCTCCTTTGGGGGTCCTTCAGCTCATTAAACTAGTCTGTGCATCTCTGAAAAACATTTATGGACCAGTCTCAAAATCTTTCCAACTGATCTCCTAGGACCCCAGACATGTGTTTCAGTGTCCCTTACCATTTCATAATGCTAGCAAGTAACCTGGAGATTCTAGCAATTAGGGGGTTGGTCAACATAGAGGACACAGAATACTAAGTGCCTAACTCCACTTGTCTCAGATAGTCTAACCTTTGGCTCAACCTAAATATTTGGTATAAATGAAGTGTGTTCCCTGAGTTTTCATCAGTAGGTATAGCTGTATGTTTTCTGTGTTATCCAAAATGACTGAAGAGAACTGCCTGGGCCAGTGATCAGAAGGCCAAACACTCATAGTTGGATGTCTCCTGGTGCACACATGCATCCTAAAGAGAGATGTAAGGAAGCTGGTGGTGATGCACCCTCTGGTAGATAGCAAGAATGGAATATAGGTGACTGTTGGAAAGGAAGACACTGGGGAGGACTAATGAGGAAGAAATGGTAAATCTGTGAGAACAAGCAACTAACTACCAGGAGCTGTGGAGTATCTATTTATATCTCTTTCCATCAGTAGAGACACCTTTGTGCATGGTCATGTAATAGTAACATTAAATGCAAGATATATGCATATTTATAAGTTATAATCTGCATGTTCTCATATATAGTTCCCTGAAATTAATGTGTTTAAGTGAGGATATCACGTTAATTAAATTTTTTCATCTTTGCCCTCTCAAAAATAGAATTTACTCATTTCAGTGGCTGTACCAAATGATTAACCAGATATCCTAAAGGGAAACTCTAATTTATATCTGGGGAATCCCTGAGGAAATTCAAGATTTGTTTGTGCTCATGAAATTTATATAATAGCAATTTTAAAAATAATTAAAAATGCTGCCTGTCACACTTTTAAAAAATGATGGTGATATTAATAATGATAATGATAATAACATCCTTTCTCTCTGCTTTTTTTAGGAATAGATAATAAACATTAGTTTATGAAAAGATAAGAATTGGATAATAGTTTTAATAGATGTTATTCTATTATTTTTTTCCTGGGCCTTTTATTAGCCTCTCACATTTATTTAATTCTAATATAAATAATACATTTGATAATTTAAGATTATCAATTATCCAGCTGACATCACAGAAATAAGTTAGAACCACAATAGATCTAGAGAGTATTTAGTCCAATTCCCCCACTTTCTAGATAAATAAACTGAGGGAGATTAAGAGACTTGATTAGGGTAATCCAGTGAGACTGTTTGGACATTGCTCCCTCGTTTCAAAAAAGTAGTTCACTACTTTGGAGTTAAGAAGAGAGCCTGAATGTTCTGACTCATGGTTATGTACTATAAACTGATTTTTCTTTTTATCTTCATCGCTTCCAGATTGTGCCGTTTTAAAGATTAACATAACTGAAGACTGCCTCCAGAAAGAAAATAATTCTCCCAAAAAATCAGGCCAGGAATAATTTCCACTTGATACCAATACCTGAGTAGTCCTGCTTTTTTGAGCTGTGCATCTAGGGAAATTAAATGTAATCAGTTTTTCCCTGATTATAGGTTTTTCTTTTTCTATGTAGTTGATTGCTAGTGATAATTAAATTACCACTTATCACAGGGGAGGTTGAGGGTTTGCTTTTCTGCTCTAGTTCTGCTTTTTCCCAATCTCACTATACATTTAGGGACTAATAGCTTGAGGTCCTTCAATTCTTCCTTCAGTTATTATACTGAAATCTAACTTTAAAATGTTAAGGTTAGAGGCACCTGGGTGGCTCAGTCGGTTGGGCGTCTGCCTTTGGCTCAGATCATGATCCCAGCGTCCTGGGATCAAGCCCCACATCAGGCTCCCTGCTCAGTGGAAAGCCTGTTTCTCGCGCTCTGCTGCTCCCCCTGCCTGTGTGCACTCTCTCTCTCTCTCTCTGTGTCAAATAAATAAAATCTTTAAAAAAATAAAAATAAAATAAAATGTTAAGGGTATTGATTCAGGCAATCAAGATTTGTTTTATACCTATTAGGTACTAGTTTCAGAATCATCTTTGATATAATATCTTTCTTTTGCTTTTCATGTCCATAATCCAAATACCACTAAGGCTCCTTTTAAGAAACACTTTGATAAATTTTGATAAATTTCCTGTCCATTTCTATTATCCTTACACTAAACTGGTATTTTTTAAATCACAACTAGTGATTTCCACACTTGTTTTCCTGATTCCCAGGGACTACACCAGACTTAGCAAATCTGAATATCCACAGGTTGAGCCTGGTCATCTCTTTCTCTGACATCTTTGTGCCATTTGACAGACTGTATTTAAGTAAAAGCATGTAATTATTAAAGTGTTCTCCAAATTGTTTTTTTCTTTTCCAAGATTTGCCCCAAATCAACTCATTCTTTACTTTCTATCAGAAATACTGGGAAAATCTCTGATGACCATAAACTCCTACTCACCATGCTTTTTCATGTCCAGAAATTTTAGAATGGCTCCATAGTAGATGATCAGTTATGAATTCCATAGCTGAAGCTCTTTGTTCCTTAGTAATGTCAGATCTTTTTCATCCAGACTTTTGTCCCACTATTCTCCAGCATACACTTTTAATATACTCATACTTACCTCATGTATTTACTCCATATGTTGTCCCTATCGGTGTTCCTTACCTCCTCTCACTGCTTCTCACTTCAGCTCTGTGTATATCTTCTTCTTCCAGCAAGATATGAATCATTTTTTATCCTTTGAAGATAGGAACCATATTGTATACCTTTCTTTATCCCCACCATTCTGAGAACAGTGTTATGGTCCAGTAAATCCTTGTTAAATGATAATAAGTATGCTCTCAGATTAAAAGTGTGGTCAGGTCAAAACATGTAGATTTGACTAATGAGTACTTTTATATTATTCTCAATTTCTCAAACACTGATTTAATTCTTCCTTTGTCTTGGTACTCATTAAATCTATACCCATCTGAGTACCCACCAAATTGTGGTTCATCAACAGACAATTGATGAAATCTGTGTTAATTATATAATGTGATATGCAATTTTCTATAAGTATGAACAGTTGCTAAATGAAATCTAAAAAGATATGTTATCATTCTAACAAGAGTGAGGGTAAAAATCCTATGTTTACTGCTTTTTTATTTTTTAATGAGGCAGTATACCTAGGAAAGCATTGATCACTTTGAAACTATGCCAACAGGAATTAAGTTCTTCAATATGAGATAAACCCTTGGTAAAATGGCTAAACTATTTGATGAAATAAGCAAGTGAAAATAATTCTTCTATTGTTCTTGTGTTCTGGGGTTTGGGGCAGAGCCAAAGCCTGAGTGTTTGCTACGATGATCATAAAAGAGACTCTTTGGTATCAGGATTTTCTCTGATTAATAGTAACTTTCCTTCACCTAAAGACATAAGGAGAAACATATTAGTGAGGAAAAAGGAAAATATCTAAAGAATGCAACTGAGTCAGAAACCAGATTGGCTTTAATCCAGTGCTAGTGCTCCTAGGAAATGGAATAGGCACACTCTTTGGGTACATGCTGTCACACTGATGACTTTTATCTGTTCCGCTGAAGTGTCAGTACTCACTCTAGGGATTTTAAAGAGCACATATCCTCTGGCCCCTTTCACCTTAAAGGCACTGTCTTAAATTCTCTAACTTGGGTTTATTGGAGTTTCCTGGGAGCTGTGCAGCTAGAAAAGGAAAAAGATGCTGAAATGTTGAACAGGTGTTTGCTACTTTGGAGTGCAAAGCCAAAAGCTAGATTTTAACCATGATGCCTAATAAGTTGTTGGGGCTGGGTATTAGCACCAGTAATAGACACTTTTTAAGGAATATCTGATATCAGTCTTAGGGGAAGACAACTTCGAATTTCAGGATAAAAATTAGTTTGTAGATACCAATTGTATGGAGCTGAAACTTCTGGTTATAGCAGAATAAAGAATTTGGAGCAATTATTCAAATTAGAACAAATTAAAACACCAGAGTCTTTTTTAAAAGCAAGGAATTGGGTGCCTGGGTGGCTCAGGCCATTACATGTCCAACTCTTTGATTTTAGCTCAGGTCATGATCTTGGGGTCATGAGATAGAGCACTGTGTCAGGTTTGGAGGGAGTCTGCTTGACTCCCTCTGCCCTTCCCTCTGCTTCTGTGTGTTCTCTCTCTCTCTCTCTCAAATAAATGAATAAATCTTAAAAAAAAAAAAAAAAGCAAGGAATTAACAGGCTAAAATCCTGGAATAGATGAGAAACCAGAGAGCAAGGCCAAGTGACCTTTCCCCAAGGACATTTTTCCATTTGGGGGGGGAAAAAAGGCTAAGAAATTGAACTTTTGTTTTGCTGGTCTAATCAGACTAAAAAGACATAACTTGAAACACAGGGTCTTCTTAGGTGGAGAGTCCATCATGATATATTAAGCTTCTGAATGGCTATTGAGAAACTTAAACTAGAAATAAACTTATATAAACTTGAAGCGTACATGCTCACACTCTGGATGAACTAGGAAATGTCCATACATTGGTAAGGAGCCCTGGGCAGATAACAGAAGTAAACAACAATCTTCTCAGTAACAATGGAGCTTTATTATAAGCCTCAGTGTATTCCTATGAATAATTTTTCAAATAAAAGGTTACTGAGCACCTGAGCACATACAGAAACAAAAAGCAAGAAAAGCAGCAGAAAAAAGAGAAACAGGTTAGAATGATTAGACAAACATTAAAAACAAATGATAATACTGTCTTTAAAGAAATCAAAGACACACTTCAAAATATTTGCAAAAAGTTACAAAAATTAAAATAGGTTTGAGAAATAATGAAATAGAAGTTCTGGAACTAAAAATCACAATAACCCAAATGAAGAACTTAATCGATGGATTTAGTTCCAAATTAAACACTGCTGAAAAAAGAATTCGTGTTTAGAAAGATAGGTCAGAAGACGTTATCTAGACCCTTGCTGCCCCAAGTATAGGTTAGATGCATTATTTAAGGTGACTATGGCTGAAATTTTACAAAAGAAATGAAAGACACCATTCCAAGGCTTCAAGAAATCCAAAGAATCCTAATCAGGATACGTTAACAAATTCATACCTAGGTATATCATAATACAGAACTGCAGAAAACCAAAGACAAAGAATAATATAATCTTAAACCAGAAAATCAAAGATAACAGAAATAAGAGGTAACAAGGAGTTGACTCAGGTACATAATTATCATTCTACCACACATGGTTTTGATCATTTATATGGTTTGTTTTAAAGACAACATATGGCCTCTGAAAAGTTGGCATATTAACACAAGAACTGGAGTCAGAGTGCCCAAGTTCAAAGCCTTGTTTACAACAAAATAACTGCATAACCTTGAGTCATTTACTTAGCCTTTAACTACTAACAGTACTTTCCTCAGAGGCTTGTGTAGTCATTTAGATGTGGCAATGCAAATAGAACACTTATCACAATGTCTGGCATACAGAGACTACTCAATAAATGTTAAGTATTACCATGAGTATTATTTTGTAATGTATTTTAAACAGTATTCATTCACATTTTATAGTGCATAGATTTTTATAGGTGGTTCTTTAAAAAGGGTGAGACATCTAAGTTATTTCCATTTGTGCATTAATGAAATATTTTATTTATGAGGAATATTAACATGTTAAATATATCCCTGGTGGACATGTGAAAAGTGCTCTGAAAACCAAATCACATTGAAAATCCTAGTTGTAATTTAATTTATGCTACATAAAAATTGTGTGTGTGGTAAGAATTAATATGATCATTACACAGATAATCATAACAAATGCTTATAATATGCTCACCATGTGCCAAGTTCTGTTCTAAGCACTATATATGTATTATTTCACAACAAACTTATGATGTAGGTACAGTTATCATCTCCATCTTACAGAGCATGAAACTGAAGCACAGAAAGGAGTTCATCCACATTAGAACTGGGAGTTAATCCTTGACTGCCTGCCTTGAAAGGTTTTGCACCTTACCTTGAATGAATAAACTAAGCTCTGGAAAGTCTTCCTAGGATGTAGCAAATTAGGATTTGATTTCTGTGCTTTCAATTTTCCAGGAGTACTCCATTACATTGCTCATCTAAGGGTTTATAAGGGGTCACAGTGAGCCTATTTGGTTTATGCAAAAAAATTACTACATAAAATAATACTAAATTAGCCATTCAAAACACTTAAGTTGTTTTATACCTACTTCTTCCCCTTTTTTGTCTCCCAAATTATGCTTTATTTCAGAACTTGAATAGGCCCTGGTAAAATGTGTCTGCAAATAGTTATGAGATAGGGTAGTATTTCACAGTGATATCTGAACAATATTGTTTTTTTAAGTTTGATGGAATTTCTGTGTAAAACAGTTTTAAAATACTATTTTCAAAGTCATTTTAGATCATTGGATACACAACTTAAGGCAGCTCAAAATGTTCCTTAGTCCCTTGTTTAGAACACTACTATGCATATGTATGTAATTATGAATTATATGGATTGGGAAAGTTGGATTTAAAAGAATTAGAATGGGTGAGAACATGATGGAAGTGGTCAAAAGAAGAAACTTAATGAAATAAGAGGCATCAGGAAGGAGCCCCAGAAAAATAGCAATATAACAAAACAACAAAAAAAATCAAGTTAGATATATTTTAATGGTGTGAAATGCTACCGAAGCACTTTTCTTATGATTGCTAGCTTTACTATTCATTAAGTTAGTTCTTATTTCTGACAAAGTATGACAATTCACTATCTTCAAGTGGCAGGGATGGCATCAAGCCTAACATGTCCTGGGCAATGAGAAAGCTGTCGTTTCTAAAAAGCTAGTTAGTCCCTCCCAGGCAGTCACCAGGCCATTAGACAACAGGAAAAGCAATACTTTCTGCTCTACTTGGCAACTATTTTACTTATTCTGAAAGGAAAAATGTTAGCTAAATTATAATCTGACTTGGTCTTTATTTCACATTGGGGGGTGACAATAGCTTCAGTGGTAAGCACGACTGATAGATCTGTTAACTGTTTTTGCGGTTTTGTTTTTTTTTTTTTCTAAGTCATTAGTGAGTGAGAACCCTTAGGAGAAAATACTAGGGTATAAATTTAAAATGGCAATGATTTGTAAAATTTCTTTCTCATAAAAAGGCCATGGTTTTGTGGAGTTCTCATTTTGCTTTCATTTATGCCTAGTTAGCAAATTATTATTGAAACATTCTTTTGAAGGCAAACACTCATAATATCAAAACCCTTAAGTATGGCAAAAAGAGGAGAGTGACACCTTGTCCTTCTTGTCATGGGGTCTAAATTCTTAAGAAGGAAAGAGATGATTAACAGATACTCCAGAGATTTACTTATTCATCTAACTTCTTCAATTGTGTATATTTACCTCAGCATGTGTTATATTCTATGTACTTTGTTATATACTGAGGTGACAATGACAAATGAGATATGTGACACCTAATATAAGAGAACTCACAGATGAATAGTGAAGCTGCTGTGTAAGCAAGCAACTGGGATATAGCATGATCTAGTATGTGGTATGTGCACCAGCAGTGATGGCCAAAGGAAGAAGTAATCTACTTTCCAAGGCATGAGGAATCGGGAGGGTAGGGATGACTTGATAGAGAAGGAGGTGTCGTCCTCTGCTGGTCCCTGAAAGATGATTTGGAAGGTGTTTCCCAGACAGACAAGGTGAAGCGGGGAAACATTTGAAGTACAAAGAAAAAGCTAGTCGAGACAAGAGAGAACATCTGGAGTTCAAGGCAGAATGAGCAGTGCAGTATGGCAGGAGCAGAGGAAGTCAGGGAAAATAGTAGACAGGCTGTTGGAGAAATCACAGAGGGTGACCTTAAAAGCTTGTCTGGTTTTGAAAAATAGGTGGCAGACATGTGTTTATTTTTAAAAAGTGTATTCAAGAGAAAACTTGAATCAAGGTAGATACAGGATGTTTGAAAAAAGTGTTGAATTTTTCCTTTTAGAAAAGAAAAGCTTATTTTCATACATTCTCTTGAACACTCTTCTGTCCTGATATTCCCCAATCCCAGTCTACCTATTCTTAAGGACTCAGACTCCTAAAGTGTTCTAACTATCCCAGCCCACACTTTGCTCTCTTCTCTGAACCATTAATTGTCTGAGACAGTCCTTTGATACTTCAGCATCCTGGTACTTTTAAACAAGCTTCTAAACTTACAGATCAAGAAAATAAAGCCTAGACAGATGAAATCACTTGCTGAGAGTTTTTGATATTCTGCTTTACATTTCAAGTTAACATTTTACATGTGTAAATCTTGTCTCTCCAACCAAATTATAAATAGTAAAGGGCTGACTTCCATTCTATTAATTTCTACTGTCCCTTCTACAATCTTGACTAATTACCCAGATGATAGGTTGTCAATATGAGTTTGAAGATTGATGGGCAGGGGCACTTGCTTTCTGGATACATTTCTCTTAAAAGTGAGGAAGGGGGGCTTTAGGCACTCAGAAAAAATAAACTAATACTTACTATTAAAAAAGTGAAACTCAGGACACCTGGGTGGCTCAGTCGTTAAGCATCTGCCTTCGGCTCAGGTCATGATCCCAGCGTCCTGGGATCGAGTCCCGCATCGGGTTCCCTGCTCAGTGGGGAGCCTGCTTCTCCCTCTCCCTCTGCCTGCTGCTCTCCCTACTTGGCCTTCCCTCTCTCTCTCTCTCTCTGACAAATAAATAAATAAAATCTTTAAAAAAAAATAAACTCACCAAACTTTAGTCTTGCCTCTCTGCCTTTAGAACCTCCTTGTCTTTGTTCCTACACTAAGCAGAAACCATTGTCTTTTGGAGGGAAAAGACAGGGGACTTATGCAAGAATCCATTCACCAGAAAACTATTGTTGCCCCTCCCCAACTTACTTCTGCCGTGAGACATCAAGAACACAAACATGGTTTTAACTATTCATTACCCATTTGTAAGGTGTCAGGTTTGCGGTCTCTTACTTTCACACATATTGACTTTCATCTAATTATTTTTACACCTCACCGTTTCTGAACTGCCCAGAGCATCTTCTGAGTTTCCCATATCACTCTTCTTGACTGAAAATCTCCTCTAAAAACTTTGACTCACCTTTATATCTATGTTCTTTTCAAAAGTATCTTTTACATAAAACTAGCTCCCCCGGTCTATATTTCATCATAGATATTAAAGCATCTCTGCCTAACGAGTTTTGCATATGTAGTTGTCTTGTTCATTAGATTTTGAACCCCTTGGAACAAGAAATTATTAAGTCCACTAAAACTATTATATACTGGTATTCAGGGAATGATTTTCTTTGAGTTTTAACTTCAATCATTATGTTGTTTATTTCTATTTTCATAATTCAGCTTGCTACTGAGAGGTTAGTTAACACTTCTTCCATCCCTGCAGGTATAGACTTAGAATCCAAATCATTTTGTCTTGCTGGGCATTAACATTTCTTCTATTTCCTTGAGCATGAACATATGATGCTTTCTTGATAATGAGCTTTTATTTTGAAGAGTTAATCCTCAAATATGGATGGATATTTAAAAAAACAGAAATTTAATTAAAAGTTGTCTCTAAGAGGAACTAACTAGATGAAACTTCTAAAAAGGTCTCCCTTTGATACATTGACCTGACTCTGGATTTTACATTGACAGACCTAGAGACATGATAATGTCATTCACTAAGAGTACTTCATATCTCAGGGGCAGACTTAAATTAAACAAGTTCACAGACCAATGCATAAAACCAGAATGCCTATTTATTGATTTACAATGAGAAAAATAGCTGTTACATGGGCTAGAATACTAATGTCAACATTCTATTCCAGAAAACCATAAAACAACTCCTACTTGGGAAGCTAAATTATAACATGAAGATTATTTGGTGAGTATGAGATCAGAACAGGGCAAGACTAAGACCTTTTGAGGCCATAAGCATTTTAGCATGTCTCCCCACTTCCCTTATGTTATTCAAAATATAAACAACACAAAACTACAAAAATGTGAAATCTCCAACGAAGTTTTGATTTATCCCATGATAAATACTTTCATATTCTCATTGAAACATCAAATATATTTTACCAAAACTAATTTTTTTGTGATCTTGGTTTGTTGGTGTCCTCAAATACACAATTGGTCTGCTGGGCTCAAAACAAGAAGAGCTAATTCTAGTACTTGGAGTTTTGATTGCAACAAGCCTGGATGCAACAGACCAAAACTCTCTGCTCTGGACACTGCTTAGGTAGATGCTGCTAATGTTTGCAAAGTGACTCTTCTCTATGCTTCCATAGCCTGATTCATCTTTTCCTGATTGACACATTCTTTCTTTAAGTATGTTAATGTATTCAATCAATTTAGAGCCAAGGAAGGCTGATCTGAGAATATTCCGTCTAAGAAGAGTTTGCATATCTCTGATCTGCTCTATTGTGCATGCATTTCATAATGTAGAGCTCATTCAAAGGGCAGTGAATTCCCCCTACCCCATAACAATCACTACTAAAAAGGGAGAAAATAAACTATATCCCCATAGCACAGCCAAGGCCAAAAGACCTGTTTAGGGTAACTATTCCTTTATACAGATATTATGCAGGGTAGGATCAAATTTATATTAGCCTATGCAAGAACATAGTCAACATCACAAATGACCACCATCCTGAAGGCAGGATTTTATGAAGTGTCCTAAATAATTAAAAACACACTCATTGAATGAAAAATAAATGAATGTTAAGAAAAAAAATTTTAAAGTCTTTGAATAATAAGAACAGTTAAATAACTAGCATTTTTTATGCTTTGCATATTTAACAATTTAGATAAAATGTTAGATTTAAGAAAGGCTGAGGACCTGTCTCCATAAGATATTAATTACACAGGGAATAATCATAACTTTAGTGTGGGAAAATCTAGCAGACACCACTCTAACCAAGTAAAGTCACCTGTAAAGAGACACATGGGACGCCTGGGTTGCTCAGCCCTTAAGCATCTCCCTTCAGCTCTGGTCATGATCCCTGGGTCCTGGGATCAAGGCCCGCATCAAGCTCCCTGCTCCGCAGGAAGCCTGCTTCTCCCTCTCCCACTCTCCCTGCTTATGTTCCCTCTCTCGCTGTGTCTCTCTCTGTCAAATAAATAAAATCTTAAAAGAAAAAAAAGAGACACATAGATATCATATGTGATATGATACAATGAGAAGGGCACAATATAACTTTTGTGGTACTCTTGCCAAAAATGCATAATCTTATTTTTAAAGATTTTATTTATTTATTTGATTATATTTATTTATTTGAGATAGAGAGACAAAGATAGAAAGAGCACAAGTGGCGAGGAGAGGGAGAAGCAGGCTCCCTGCTGAGCAGGGAGCCCAACTCGGGGCTTGATCCCAGGACCCTGGGATCATGACCTGAGCCAAAGGCAGCCACTTAACTGACTGAGCCACCCAAGTGCCCCCCAAAATGTATAATCTTAATCTAGTCATGAGAATACATCAGACACACCCAGTGTAAGAGACATTCTATAGAGTAGCTGGCTCTTCAAAAGCATCAAGTTCGTGAAATACAAAAGAAAACTGAGGAACTGACAGAAAATAAAACAAGAAAAGACCAAGGAGCCATGACAACTAAATGTAATATGGGAACCTGGGTGAATCCTGAGCTAGAAAGAGAGGTACTAGTGGGAGACTTGGTGATAGTCAAATAAGATTTGTAGATTAGATTTAGTGAATCAGTGTTAATGTCCTGGTTTTGATGATTGTACTATGGTTATATGATATATTAACATTTAGGGAAGCTGGGTGATATGTGGAAACTCAGTGTTATTTCTGTAACTTCTCTGTAAATATAAAATTATTTTAAAATAATAAGTTAAAAGAGAATAAGACAAATTTCATAGATAAACAAATTTATGTATCGTATACATGAAGTAAATGTATCTAAAAACTTCTTTTGGAAATAATATCTAGATGATATTTAAAATCCGTCATGCACTAATGACAAAGAGTTTATTTTCTACCCAACACAAGCAGTAGCTTCTGAAAGCTTTCTCCACCTCCATTCTTTCAGATTTGTCATATATACTTTATTTTTTCAAAATGTACTTTTCTAATTGTGATTAAAATGCACATTATTAAATCAAACTACTAAGGGGTTTTTTTTGGAAATAGTGTCTTTTCTTATTATTTCAAGTTTTTATTTAAATTCTAATTAGTCAACATGTAGTGTAATACTGGTTTCAAGAGTAGAACTTAGTGATTCATCAGTTACATATAACACCCAGTGCTCAACATAACAAGTGCTCTCCGTAATACCCATCATCCATCTAGCCCATCCCCTGCACACCTCCCCTCCATCAACCCTCAGTTCTCCAGAGTTAAGAGTCTCTTATGGTTTGCCTCCCCCTCTTTTTTTCCCCTTCCTGTATGTTCATCTGTTTTGTTTCTTAAATTCCACATATGAGTGAAATCATATGGTATTTGTCTTTCTCTGGCTGACCTGTTTCACTTAGCACAATACACTCTAGCTCCATCCAAGTCATTGAAAATGGCAAGATTTTATTCTTTTTGATGGCTGAGTAATATTCCACTATAGTTATATGGGTAAAGAAGACCCATTCATCAATTCATGGACATTTGGGCTCGTTCCATAATTTGGCTATTGTTGATAATGCTCCTGTAAACATCAGGGTGTGTGTATCCCTTCAAATCAATATTTTTTATCTTTTGGGTAAATATCTAGGAGTACAATTGCTGGGTCATAGGTAGCTCTATTTTTAACTTTTTGAGGAACCTCCATACTATTTTCCGGAATGGCTGCAGCAGTTTGCATCCCCACCAATAGTGCAAGAAGGTTCCCCCTTCTCTACATCCTCGCCAATATGGATTGTTTCCTGTGTTATTAATTTTAGCCATTCTGACAGGTGTGGGATAGTATCTCATCATGGTTTTGATTTGTATTTCCCTGTTGATTAGTGATGTTGAGCATATTTTCATGTGTTTGTAGGCCATCTGGATGTCTTCTTTGGAAAAATGTCTCTCCATGTCTTCTGCCCATTTCTTAACTGGATTATTTGCTTTTTGGGTGTTGAGTTTGATAAGTCCTTTATAGATTTTGGATACTAACCCTTTACCAGGTATCTCTTTTGCAAATATCTTCTCCCATTCCATAGGTTGCCTTTTAGTTTTGTTGATTGTTTCTTTCACTGTGCAGAAGCTTTTTATCTTGATAGAGTCCCAAAAGTTCATTTTTGCTTCTGTTTCCCTTGCCTTTGAAGATGTGTTTAGCAAGAAGTTGCTGCAGCCGTCAAAGAGGTTGCTGCCTGCATTCTCCTCTAGGATTTTGATGTTTCCTGTCTCACATTTAGGTCTTTCATCCATTTGGAATTTATTTTTGTGTATGGTGTAAGAAAGTGTTCCAGTTTCATTCTTCTGCATGTGGCCATCCAATTTTCCCAACACCATTGGTGAAGAGACTATTTTCCATTGGATATTCTTTTCTGCTTTGTTGAAGATTAGTTGGCCATATAGTTGTGGGTCCTTTTCTGGGTTCTCTATTCTGTCCCATTGATCTATGTGTCTATTTTTGTGCCAGTACCATACTGTCTTGATGACTACAGCTTTGTAATAAAGCTTGAAGTCCAGAATTGTGATGCCTCCAGCTTTGTTTTTCTTTTTCAAGATTGCTTTGGCTATTTGGGGTCTTTTGTGGTTCCATACAAATTTTAGGATTGTTTGTTCTAGCTCTCTGAAAAATGTTGGTGGTATTTTGATAGGGATTGCATTGAATGTGTAGATTGCTTTGGGTGGTATAGACATTTTAACATTTGTTCTTCCAATCCATGAGCATGGAATGTTTTTCTATTTCATTGTGTCCTCTTCAATTTCTTTTATAAGTATTCTATAGTTTTCAGAGTACAGATCTTTTACCGCTTTGGTTGGGTTTATTCCTAGGTATCTTATGGGGTTTGGTGCAATTGTAAAGGGGATCAATTCCTTGTTTTCTCTTTCTGGTGCTTCATGATTGGTGTATAGAAATGCAACAGATTTCTACATGTTGATTTTATATCCTGCAACTTTGTTCTATTTGTGTATCAGTTCTAGTAATTTTTTGGTGAAGTCTTGGGTTTTCTACATAGGTATCATGTCATCTGCAAATAGTGAAAGTTTGACTTCTTCCTTGTCAGTTTGGATGTTTGTATCTTTTTTTGTTGTCTGATTGCTGAGGTTAGGACTTCGAGTACTGTGTTAAATAACAGTGGTAAGAATGGACATCCCTGTCTTGTTCCTAACCATAGAGGAAAAGTTCCCAGTTTTTCCCCATTGAGGATGATATTACCTGTGGGTCTTTCATATATGGCCTTTATGATGTTGAGGTATGTTCCATCTATCCCTACTTCGTTGAGGGTTTTAAAAAGAATAGATGCTGTATTTTGTCAAATGCTTTTTCTGCATCTATTGACAGGATCATATGGTTCTTATCCTTTCTTTTATTAATGTGGTGTATCATGTTGACTGATTTGTGAATAATGAACCACCCTGCAACTCAGGAATAAATCCCACCAGATCGTGCTAAATAATTCTTTTAAAGTACTGTTGGATTCAAATTACTACTATCTTGTTGAGAATTTTTGCATTCATCTTCATCGGGGATATTGGTCTGTAATTCTCCTTTTTTAGTGGGGTCTTTGGTTTTGGAATCAAGGTCATGCTGGCCTTGGAGAATGACTTTGGAAGTTTTCCTGCCATTTCTATTTTTTTGGAACAGTTTGAGAAGAACAGGTATTAACTCTTCTTTAAATGTCTGGTAGAATTACCCTAGGAAGACATCTGGCCCTGGACTTTTATTTGTTGGGAGATTTTTGATTATTAATTTGCTATTATTGGTCTGTTCAAATTTTCTATTTCTTCCTGTTTTAGTTTTGGTAGTTTGTATGTTTCTAGGAATTTATCCATTTCTTCCAGATTGCCCAGTTTGTTGGCATATAATTGCTCATAATATTCTCTTATCATTGTTTGTATTTCTGTGGTGTTGGTTGTGATCTCTCCCATTTCATTGGTGATTTTATTTATTTGGATCCTACCTCCTTTCTTTTTGATAAGTCTGACTAGGGGTTTGTTTATTTTATTAATTCTTTCAAACAACCAGCCCTTAGTTTTGTTGATCTGACTTACTAGGTTTTTTTTGTTTCTGTATCATTTATTTCTGCTCTAATCTTTCTTATTCCCCTCCTTCTGCTGGCT
Source organism: Phoca vitulina (assembly GCF_004348235.1). NCBI lineage: Eukaryota > Metazoa > Chordata > Mammalia > Carnivora > Phocidae > Phoca > Phoca vitulina. Next base: position 40,959,087 of record NW_022589715.1, on the reverse strand, counting down.
TTAGCCTTATTTGCTGTTCCTTTTCTAGCTCCTTTTGTTGTAAGTTTAGGTTGTGTACTTGAGACTTTTCTCGCTTCTTGAGGGAGGCCTGTACTGCTATATACTTCCCACTTATGACCACCTTTGCTGTGTCCCAAAGGTTTTGAACTGTCATGTTTTCATTTTCATTTGCTTCCATGTATTTTTTATTTCTTCTTTAATTTCCTGGTTAACCCATTCATTCTTTTTTTTTTAATTTTTTATTGTTATGTTAATCACCATACATTACATCATTAGTTTTTGATGTAGTGTTCCATGATTCATTGTTTGTGCATAACACCCAGTGTTCCATGCAGAACATGCCCTCTTTAATACCCATCACCAGGCTAACCCATCCTCCCACCCCCCTCCCCTCTAGAATCCTCACTTTTTTTTTCAGAGTCCATCGTCTCTCATGGTTCGTCTCCCCCTCCGATTTCCCCCCCTTCATTCTTCCCCTCCTGCTATCTTCTTCTTTTTCTGTTTTTTCCTTAAAATATATTGCATTATTTGTTTCAGAGGAACGGGTCTGTGATTCAACAGTCTTGCACAATTCACAGCACTCACCATAGCACATACCCTCCCCATTGTCTATCACCCAGCCACCCCATCCCTCCCACCCACCCCCCACTACAGCAACCCTCAGTTTGTTTCCCGAGATTAAGAATTCCTCATATCAGTGAGGTCATATGATACATGTCTTTCTCTGTTTGACTTATTTCGCTCAGCATAACACCCTACAGTTCCATCCACGTCATTGCAAATGGCAAGATCTCATTCCTTTTGATGGCTGCATAATATTCGATTGTATTTATTTACCACATCTTCTTTATCCATTCATCTGTCGATGGACATCTTGGCTCTTTCCACACTTTGGCTATTGTGGACATTGCTGCTATAAACATCGGGGTGCAGGTACCCTTTCGGATCCCTACATTTGCATCTTTGGGGTAAATACCCAGTAGTGCAATTGCTGGATCGTATGGTAGCTCTATTTTCAACTTTTTGAGGAACCTCCATACTGTTTTCCAGAGTGGCTACACCAGCTTGCATTCCCACCAACAGTATAGGAGGGTTCCCCTTTCTCCGCATCCCCGCCAACATCTGTCGTTTCCTGATTTGTTAATTTTAGCCATTCTGACTGGTGTGAGGTGGTATCTCATTGAGGTTTTGATTTGGATTTCCCTGATGCTGAGCGATGTTGAGCACTTTTTCATGTGTCTGTTGGCCATTTGGATGTCTTCTTTGGAAAAATGTCTGTTCATGTCTTCTGCCCATTTCTTGATTGGATTCTTTCTTCTTTGGGTGTTGAGTTTGATAAGTTCTTTAAAGATTTTGGATAGTAGCCCTTTATCTGATATGTCATTTGCAAATATCTTCTCCCATTCTGTCAGTTGTCTTTTGGTTTTGTTGACTGTTTCCTTTGCTTTGCAAAAGCTTTTTATCTTTAGTATATGTGCTGCTGAAGCGAGCACCAAAAGCTTTTTATCTTGATGAAGTCCCAATAGTTCATTTTTGCCCTTGCTTCCCTTGCCTTTGGCAATGTTTCTAGGAAGAAGTTGCTGCGGCTGAGGTCGAAGAGGTTGCTGCCTGTGTTCTCCTTTAGGATGTTGATGGACTCCTGTCTCACATTGAGGTCTTTCAACCATTTGGAGTCTATTTTTGTGTGTGGTGTAAGGAAATGGTCCAGTTTCATTCTTCTGCATGTGGCTGTCCAATTTTCCCAACACCATTTGTTGAAGAGACTGTCTTTTTTCCATTGGACATTCTTTCCTGCTTTCTCGAAGATCAGTTGGCCATAGAGTTGAGGGTCCATTTCTGGGCTCTCTATTCTGTTCCATTGATCTATGTGTCTGTTTTTGTGCCAGTACCATACTGTCTTGATGATGACAGCTTTGTAACAGAGCTGGAAGTCCGGAATTGTGATGCCGCCAGCTTTACCTTTCTTTTTCAACATTCCTCTGGCTATTCAGGGTCTTTTCTGGTTCCATACAAATTTTAGGATTATTTGTTGCATTTCTTTGAAAAAAGTGGATGGTATTTTGATGGGGATTGCATTGAATGTGTAGATTGCTCTAGGTAGCACTGACATCTTCACAATATTTGCTCTTCCAATCCATGAGCATGGAACGTTTTTCCATTTCTTAGTGTCTTCCTCAATTTCTTTCATGAGTATTTTATGGTTCTCTGAGTACAGATCCTTTGGCTCTTTGGTTAGATTTCTTCCTAGGTATCTTATGGTTTTGGGTGCAATTGTAAATGGGATCGACTCCTTAATTTCTCTTTCTTCTGTCTTGTTGTTGGTGTATAAGAATGCCACTGACTTCTGTGCATTGATTTTATATCCTGCCACTTTACTGAACTCCTGTATGAGTTCTAGCAGTTTTGGGGTGGGGTCTTTTGGGTTTTCCACATAAAGTATCATATCATCTGCAAAGAGTGAGAGTTTGACTTCTTCTTTGCCGATTCAGATGCCTTTGATTTCTTTTTGTTGTCTGGTTGCTGTGGCTAGGACCTCTAGTGCTATGTTGAATAGCAGTGGTGATAGTGGCCATCTCTGCCACGTTCCTGACCTTTGGGGGAAAGCTTTCAGTTTTTCCCCATTGAGAATGATATTCTCTGTAGGTTTTTCATAGATGGATTCTATGATATTGAGGAATGTCCACTCTATCCCTATACTATGAAGACTTTTGATCAAGAAAGGATGCTGTACTTTGTCAAATGCTTTTTCTGCATCTATTGAGAGGATCATATGATTCTTGTTCTTTCTTTTGTTAATGTATTGTATCACGTTGATTGATTTGCAGATGTTGAACTAACCTTGCAGCCCAGGGATAAATCCCACTTGGTCGTGGTGAATAATCCTTTTAATGGACTGTTGGATCCTATTGGCTAGTATTTTGGTGAGAATTTTTGCATCCATGTTCATCAAGGATATTGGTCTGTAGTTCTCCTTTTTGATGGGGTCTTTGTCTGGTTTTGGGATCAAGGTAATGGTGGCCTCATAAAACGAGTTTGGAAGTTTTCTTTCCATTTCTATTTTTTGGAACAGTTTCAGAAGAATAGGTATTAATTCTTCTTTAAATGTTTGGTAGAATTCCCATGGGAAGCCATCTGGCCCTGGGCTTTTGTTTTTTGGGAGATTTTTGATGACTGCTTCAATTTCTTTAGTGGTTATAGGTCTGTTCAGGTTTTCTATTTCTTCCTGGTTCAGTTTTGGTAGTTGATACATCTCTAGGAATGCATCCATTTCTTCCAGGTTATCTAATTTGCTGGCATAGAGTTGCTCATAATATGTTCTTACAATTGTTTGTATTTCTTTGGTGTTGGTTGTGATCTTTCCCTTTCATTCATGATTTTGTTGATTTGGGTCATTTCTCTTTTCTTTTTGATAAGTCTGGCCAGGGGTTTATCAATCCTGTTAATTCTTTCAAAGAACCAGCTCCTAGTTTCGTTGATCTGTTCTACTGTTCTTTTGGTTTCTATTTCATTGATTTCTGCTCTGATCTTTATGATTTCTCTTCTTCTGCTGGGTTTAGGCTTTATTTGCTGTTTTTTCTCTAGCTCCTTTAGGTGTAGGGTTAGGTTGTGTATTTGAGACCTTTCTTGTTTCTTGAGAAAGGCTTGTATTGCTATATACTTTCCTCTTAGGACTGCCTTTGCTGCATCCCAAAGATTTTGAACAGTTGTGTTTTCATTTTCATTGGTTTCCATGAATCTTTTTAATTCTTCTTTCATTTCCTGGCTGACCCATTCATTCTTTAGTAGGATGCTCTTTAGCCTCCATGGATTTGAGTTCTTTCCGACTTTCCTCTTGTGATTGAGTTCTAGTTTCAAAGCATTATGGTCTGAAAATAGGCAGGGAATGATCCCAGTCTTTTGGTACCAGTTGAGACCTGATTTGTGACCTAGGATGTGATAGATTCTGGAGAATGTTCCATGGGCACTAGAGAAGAATGTGTATTCCATTGCTTTGGGATGGAATGTTCTGAATATGTCTGTGAAGTCCATCTGGTCCAGTGAGTCATTTAAAGTCTTTATTTCCTTGTTGATCTTTTGCTTAGATGATCTGTCCATTTCACTGAGGGGGGTGTTAAAGTCCCCCACTATTATTGTATTGTTGTCAATGTGTTTCTTTGCTTTTGTTATTAATTGCCTTATATAATTGGATGCTCCCGTGTTAGGGGCATAGATATTTATCATTGTTAGATCTTCTTGTTGGATAGACCCTTTAAGTAGGATATAGTGTCCTTCTTCATCTCTTATTACAGTCTTTGATTTAAAATCTAATTTGTCTGATATAAGGATTGCCACCCCAGCTTTCTTTTGGTGTCTGTTAGCACGGTAAATGGTTTTCCACCCCCTCACTTTCAATCTGGGGGTGTCTTTGGGTCTAAAATGAGTCTCTTGCAGACAGCATATCGATGGGTCTTGTTTTCTTATCCAATCTGATAGCTTGTGTCTTTTGATTGGGGCATTTAGCCCATTTACATTCAGGGTAACTATTGAAAGATACGAATTTAGTGCCATTGTATTGCCTCTACGGTGACTGTTACTGTATATTGTCTGTGTTCCTTTCTGGTCTATGTTGCTTTTAGGCTCTCTCTTTGCTTAGAGGACCCCTTTCAAGATTTCTTGTAGGGCTGGTTTCGTGTTTGCAAATTCCTTTAGTTTTTGTTTGTCCTGGAAGCTTTTTATCTCTCCTTCTATTTTCAATGACAGCCTAGCTGGATATAGTATTCTTGGCTGCATATTTTTCTCATTTAGTCCTCTGAATATATCATGCCAGTCCTTTCTGGCCTGCCAGGTCTCTGTGGATAGGTCTGTTGCCAATCTAATGTTTCTACCATTGTAGGTTACAGATCTCTTCTCCCGAGCTGCTTTCAGGATTTTCTCTTTGTCTCTGAGACTCGTAAGTTTTACTATTAGATGTCGGGGTGTTGACCTATTTTTATTGATTTTGAGGGGTGTTCTCCATGCCTCCTGGATTTTGATGCCTCTTTCCTTCCCCAAATTAGGGGAGTTCTGTGCTATAATTTGCTCCATTATACCTTCTGCCCCTCTCTCTCTTTCTTCTTCTTCTGGGATCCCAATTATTCTAATGTTGTTTCGTCTTATGGTATCACTTATCTCTCGAATTCTGCCCTTGTGATCCAGTAGTTGTTTATCTCTCTTTTTCTCAGCTTTTTTATTTTCCATCATTTGGTCTTCTATATCACTGATTCTCTCTTCTGCGTCATTTATCCTAGCAGTTAGTGCCCCCATTTTTTATTGCACCTCATTAATAGCCTTTTTGATTTCAACTTGGTTAAATTTCAGTTCTTTATTTCTCCAGAAAGGGTTTCTCTGATAACTTCCATGCTTTTTTCAAGCCCAGCTAGTATCTTTAAAGTCATGATTCTGAACTCTAGGTCCAACATCTTACTAATGTCCAAATTGAGTAGGTTCCTGGCAGTCGGTACTACCTCTTGTTCTTTTTGTTGAGGTGATTTTTTCCGTCTTGTCATTTTGTCCAGAGGAGAATCAATGAATGAGACAACAAAATGCTAACAGGGTAACAACGTCCCCAGAAAATATACTCTAAACAAATCAATTTTAGTATATGTGCTGCCGAAGCGAGCACGACTCTAAACAAATCAGAAAAGACCTGAAACTGGGGGAAAAGAAAGGGAAAGAAAGAAAAAAGAAAAAGAAAAAGATAAAAACAAACAAAAACAACAAAACAAAAAAAACAGAATATGATCAGATATGATCAGGCTGGTGCCTAGATCAGTGCCACATACTAAATTTTGGGTGTATTTTGGTCTGTTAGAAGAAAGTGCCTCCCAAAATTTTAAAGAAAGAAAAACTTATATATGTACAAAAATAAGGGTTGATATGATGAAGGGATGGAATATGACTGTAAAGATGAAATTTATAAAACATTTTATGAAAGGAATTGATAAAATAAGTTTGAATAAAGAAGAGGATTTAAAAAGAAAAAAAGAAAGGGAGAGAATGTGATTGGCAGGAGACTAGAACAAAGCCATACACTAGAGATTTAGGGTATATTTTTACCTGTTAGAAGAAACTGTATCTCAAAATTTTAAAGAGAGAACAACATATATATATGCCAAAAATAAGGGTAACTACTATGAAGGGATAGAATATGACTCTAAAAATGAAAAATAAAAATGTTTTTTAAAAAAGGGATGATAAGATGTTGGTTGAAAAAGGGAAAAAGAAAAATTCACAAAAAAAAGTTAAAAAAAATTAACTTTGAAAGACTAAAGAGTCATGGTGAAAAAGCCATGGATTCTATGTGCAGTATTCCCCTAGCGCTGGAGTTCTGCTGTTCTCATTGATCGGTAAACTTGGTCTTGGCTGGCTGTTCTCGCTGATCTTCTAGGGGAGGGGCCTGTTGCCGTGGTTCCCAAATGTCTTTGCCGGAGGTGGAATTGCCCCGCCCTTGCCTGGTCCGGGCTAAGTAATCTGCTCGGGTCTGCTCTCCGGAGCTTTTGTTCCCTGCAAGCTTTCCGTACAGCTTTGGAGGCCGAGAGTGAAAATGGCAGCCTCCCAATCTCTGCCCCAGAGGAGCGGAGAACTCGGGGCCCCTCTCCTCAGTGCGCCCCCAGAGAAAAGCAGTCAGTCACTCCCGTCTCCCTGGTCTCCGGCTGCACTCCGTGCTCACCCAGCCTGTGAGGGAGCGTTTCTATGTCTGGCTCCGGACTCAATGTGGAGTCTCCAAACCCAGCAGATCCCTGCGGTGCGCTCCCGCGCTGCTCCTCCCGGGGTAGGAAGGGGAGTCTCCCCGGATCTGCTGCTTGTTGGGTCCCTGCTGGAGGAGCAGTGGCCCGACCTGCCGGGATCACGGTTTCTGGCAACCCCGAGCTGAGAGCCCACGCCTGGGCTCCGTCTCTGCAGCCGGCTTCCCTGCACCGATACCTGGGAGCTCTGCTGCACTCAGGCACCTCTGACCTTTCTGTGACCCCGAGGGTCCTGAGACCATTCTGTCCCACGAGGGTTCCACCCCCCACTTAGCCACTGGAGCGACATCCCTCAGCGGAGCCGACTTCTAAAAGTTCCGATTTTGTGCTCCGCGGCTCTATCACTTGCCAGAAGCGGCCGAGGGAGGACCCCTCCCCCGCCGTCTATCCTCCCAAACATCACCTCGGATTCACTTCTCCTTACGTCCTACCTTCCAGAAAGTCGTCGCTTTTCTGTTCAGAGAGTTGTTGCTATTCTTTTCTTCAATCTCCTGTTGAGTTCGTAGGTGTTCAGAATGGTTTGATCCCTATCCAGCTGAATTCCTGAGACCAGACGAAATCCAGGTCTCCTACTCCTCCGCCATCTTGCTCCTCTTTCTAACCCATTCATTCTTTAGTAAGATGTTCTTTAACTCCATGTATTTGTGGTCTTTCCAAATTTTTTCTTGTGGTTAACCATAAGTTTCATAGTGTTGTGATCTAAAAATATGCATGGTATGATCTCAATCTTTTTGTACTTGTTGGGGCCTGATTTGTGACCAAGTATGTGATCTATTCTGGAGAATGTTCCTTGTGCACTTGAAGAGAATGTGTATTCTGCTGCTTTAGGATGAAATGTTCTGAAATCCATCTGGTCCAGTGTGTCATTCAAAGCCATTGTTTCCTTGCTTGTCTTCTGCTTAGATGATCTGTCCATTGCTGTAAGTGGGGTGTTAAATCCCCTACTATTATTGTATTATTATCAGTGAGTTTCTTTATGTTTGTTATGTATTTATGTATTTATGATTTATGTATTTGGATGCTCCCAAGTTGGGGGCATAAATATTTACAATTGTCAGATCTTGTTGGAGAGACCTCTAAATTATGATATAGTATCCTCTTCATCTCTTGTTACAGCCTTTGATTTAAAAATCTAGTTTGTCTGATATAAGTATGGCTACTCTGGCTTTCTTTTAACATCCATTAGCATGATAGATGGTTCTCCATCCCCTCACTTTCAATCTGTAGATGTCTTTAGGTCTACAGTGAGTCTCTTGCAGGCAGCACATTTAATCCTTTTTTTTAATCCATTCTGATAGCCTGTATCTTTTGATTGGAGCATTTAGTCCATTTACATTTGAAGTAATTATTGACAGATAAGAATTCAGAGCCATTGTATTACCTGCAAAGTTGCTGTTTCCGGAGATTTTCTCTGTTCCTTTTTAGTCTTCGTTGTTTTTGGTCTTTCTTTCCCAGTCAAGGGTCCCCTTTAATATTTCTTGCAGGTCTGGTTTATTGGTCACGAACTCCTTTAGTTTTTGTTTGTCTGGGAAACTCGTTTTCTCTCCTTCTATTCTGAATGACAGCCTTGTTGGATAAAGTATTCTTGACTGCATATTTTTCCATTCAGAACATTGAATATATGATGCCACTCTTTTGGCCTGCCAGGTTTCTGTGGAGAGATCTGCTGCTAGCCTGATTTGTCTTCCCTTGTAGGTTAGGGATTTCTTTTCCCTTGCTGCTTTCAGGATTCTTTCCTTATCTCTGTATTTTGCAAATTTTACTACAATATGTCTTGGTGTTGGCCAGCTTTTGTTGAATTTGATGGGAGTTCTCTGTGCTTCCTGGATTTGGATGACTCTTTCTTTCCCCAGATTAGGGATGTTTTCAGCTATAATTTGCTCAAATAAACCTTCTGTCCCTTTTTCCCCTCTCATCTTCTTCTGAGACTCCTATGATATGAATGTTTTTATGCTTTATGGAGTCGCTGAGTTCCCTAAGTCTACCTTTATGATCCAATACTTTTCTTTCCTGCTTCTTTTTAGCTTCATTATTTTCCATAATTTTATCTTCTATATCACTGATTCATTCCTCTCCCTCATCCATCCTTGTTGTCATGGCATCCAGTCAGTTTTGTATCTTGGTTATAGCATTTTTTTATTTCTGCTTGACTAGTTTTTTAGGGCATCCCTGTAGTATCTTCTATGCTTTTCTCAAGCCCAGCTAGTATCATTATGATTATTGTTTTAAATTCTGGTTCAGGTATATTACTTGTATCTGTTTTGATTAGATCCCTGGCAATGACCTCTTCCTGTGTTTTCTTTTGGGATGAAGTCCTCTGTCTTGTCATTTTGTTTAGGTCACTGTTTTTTTGTGTGTGTATTAGGAAAGCTGCTTATAGCTCCTGCTCCTAAGAGTAATGGCTATATTAAGAAGAGGGCCTGGTGCTTCAGTAAGTGCTTCAGAGTGTGCACTCTGCTGTTGTGTTTTGACTGCTCTTTCTCTCATGTCAGCCCACTGCAGATTTTCTCCTTGCCTGCAGTGGGGAGTGTTTGGACCTTGTCTACGGTGTGGCAAGTTTTGACTAGGTATGTTCTGGTCTCCTTGTTAAAAGCAGCTAGATCTTCTCTCCCCTAGAGCTGAAGCTTTGCCGCACTCTATGATCAGTAGACTTGGTGCATTTGAGGGGTCTGTGCTGGTGTTCTAGGGGAGGGGCCTGCTGTGCTGGTTTTCAGGCTGGCTTGCCCTAGTAAGATACACCTGCAGAGTGCAGGGGGGTGGGACTTGGTATAAGTGGCTCCAGCCTCCACTGGGGGCACTGTGTTGCTCACTGAAGTCTGTCAGTGATGATGGGCAAGGGGAAAATGGTGCCTCCTAGCTCTCTCATTTCCAGAGTGGGGTGTTCTTGCCCGCCACTGTTCAGGAAGCCCTCACAGAAGAGTGTACAATCTCCCCTCTTGTGTCCCAGCATCCATCAGATCCTTGCCTTCACCCTGTGTCTGAGCTGTCTGGCTACCAGGTGGCACAGTGCTTCTGTGGTTTACCTCAGGCACATGAGCTGATCCTCTGGGGGAAGGTCTCACCACACTGTGGCTGGTGCTAGTTAGTCTTGGAAAAGCAGTCACATGACCATACAAGGGCTCAGAATTTATGGTAAAGCACAGCAAAAAGTCTGCACCAAGGTTTGCTGCCCTCAGCAGGTGTTTCTATTCTTATATTAATGAACAAGGCAGCATGATGGTGCCCACCAGCTCTTGTGTCCCCTCAGAGGCCATGCCACATCTCTCAAGTGCACTCCAAGAAGGAGAACTCTCTCCCATTGTTACCCAAGGGATGTTCGAACCATGCCATCTGCTCCCAGGCCTCTCCCCTTCTTTCCCACATGAGCATCTCTATACCCACCACGCTCTATCCAGTGGTGGTGCAGACTTCTAAAACTTCAGACTCTGAGCTCCACTGCTTATAAAAACTTGTGATAATCAGCCCCTCTAGTGTTCCTAGTTAGTGGTTTTGGGGAAGTGTTTGTCTTGCGCAATCCCCTGCATGCTGCTTTCCCTCTCTATCTCTTGCTCTCCTCTCTTCAAGATCAAGGCCCCCATCTGCAGCACCCCAATTCTTTTCACCTTGGAATCACGTCTCTGCACTTCCTACCTTCCATGATGTGGCTTTTTTCCCTCTAGGTCTGCAGTTTGTTCTCTCAGCATTCAGATCGATTTCTTGGGTGTTCAGAATGATTTTATATTTATCTAGCTGTGTTCAAGGGATGAACAAGCATAGGGTCCCCCTACTGCTCTGACATCTTAACTATTCCTTCCAAACTACTAAAGAGTTTTCATAAAAAGTGGTTTTCCTTCTGTAAGCTTCCATCATCATCCAGACTTCATCACCAAATGCAATTATTTTAACTCCTGTACCATTTACTACAGGTAGTCCCTTATCCCTACGAACTATGTACTTCACAATATTTTTTATCTTAATGGTTTTAGACAAGATTTTCTTGCCCTCTTACCATAATAGATTAATTTTAGTTTAAAAAAACTGAAGTATAATTAACATACAATGTTTTATTAGTTTTAGATGTACAACATATTGATTCAACAATTCTATACATTTTTCTGTGCTCACCACAGTAAATATAGTCACCCTCTGTCACCATAGTATTATTACAATATGATCAGCTATTCCCTTGTTGTAATTTTCATCTGTGATTTATTTTATAACTGGAAGTTTATACCTATTAATCTCCTTTATCTATTTTACCCATCTACCTACCCACCTCCCTTTGTAATCACCAGTTGTTATCTGTATTTAAGAATCCATTTTCTGTTTGTTTGTTTCTTTATTTCTTTGTGCATTTGTTTTGTTTTTTAGGTTCCACATGTAAGTAAAATCATGTTATTTGACTTCATTCTCTGACTACTTAGCATAATAGTCTCTAGATCCAGCCATATTGTCTCTAATGGCAAATCTTATTCTTTTTTACAGCTGAATAATATTCCATTTTATATATATATCTTTATCCATTCATCTGTCAGTGAACACTGGGTTGCTTCCATATATTCAATATTGTAAATAATGCTGCAATAAACAGAGGGGTGCATATATCTTTTCATATTAGTGTTTAGGTTTTTCTTGGGTAAATGACCAATAGTGGAATTACTGGATCATATGTTATTTCTTTTATTTTCTTTTTGAGTAAACTCAATACTGTTTTCCACAGTGCCTACACCAATTTACAGTCCTACCAAGAGTGCACCAGGTTCCCCTCACCAACACTTGTAATTTCTTGTCTTTTGCTACTAGCCATTCTGATAGGTCTAAGTTGATATCTCATTGTGGTTTTGATTGGCATTTCCCTGATGTTTAGTGATGTTGATCATCTTTGCTTGTGTCTGTGGCGATCTGTGTGTCTTCTTTGGGAAAACTCTATATTCAGATCCTTGGTTCTTGGTATTGAGTTGTATAAGTTTTTTGTTATTGTTGTTATATTTTGGATATTAACCCCTTATTAGATACATTATTTGCAAGTATCTTCTCCCATTCAGTTTTTTGTTTTGTTGATGCTTTCCTTTACCGTGCAAGTGCTTTTTATTTTGATAAACTTCCAGCTTTTTATTTTGATGTAGTTCCAAGGTTTATTTTTGCTTTTGTTGCCTTTGCGTGAGGAGACATATCTTAAGAAAATGTTGCCAAGACATTTGTCCAAGAAATTACCGTCTATGTTTCTTCTAGGAGTTTTATGGTTTCAGATCTCACACTTAGATCTTTGATCCATTTGGAGTTTATTTTGATGGTGTGAGGGAGTACTCTAGTTTCATTCTTTTGCATGTAGCTGTCCAGTTTTCCCAGCACCATTTGTTGAAGAGATTATCTTTTCCCCATTATATATTCTTGCCTCCTTTGTCATAGATTAATTGACAATATATATGTGCATTTATTTCAGGGCTCTCTATTCTGTTCTATTGATCTATGGTGTCTATTTTTTACCAGCACCATACCTTGTGATTACTACAGTTTTGTAGTATATCCTAAAATCTGGGATTGTGATACTTCCAGCTTTGTTCTTCTTTCTTAAAATGGATTTAACTATTTGGGGTGTTTTGTCATTCTATACAAAGTTTAGGATTATTTGTTCTAGTTCTGTGAAAAATGCATGTGGTATTTTGATGGAGAGTATATTAAATCTATAGATTGCTTTGAGTAGTATGGACATTTTAACAATATTCTTCTAATCCATGAACACAGAATTTATTTCTATTTGTGTTATCCTCAATTTCTTTCATCAGTGTTTAATAATTTTCAGAGTATAGGTCTTTGAACTCCTTGGTTAATTTCATTCCTAGGTATATTATTCTACTTGGTACAGTTGTACATGGAATTGTTTACTTAATTTCTCATTATTAGTGTATAGAAATGCAACAGACTTCTTTTTTGATTTTGTATCCTCTTTAGGATTTTTTATATGTACTATCATGTCATCTACATATAATGGCAGTGTTACTTCTTCCTTAGCATTTTAGATGCCTTTTATTTCTCTTTCTTGTCTCATTATTGTGGCTAGGACTTCTAGTACTATGTTGAATAAGAGTGGTGAGAGTGGACATTCTTATCTTGTTCCTAATCTTATAGGAAAAGCTTTCGGATTTTCACCATTGAATATGTTAGCTATAGGTTTGTCATATTCGACCTTTATTACATTGAGGTAGGTTATCACTAAACCCACTTTGTTGAGCGTTTTTATCATGAATGGATGTTGTATTTTATGAAATGCTTTTTTGGCATCTATTAGATGATCTTAGGATTTTTATCCTTTCTCTTGTTTATGTGAAGTATCACACTGATTTGCAAATAATGAACTATCCTCGAATCCTTGAATAAATCCTACTTGATCATGGTGAATGATTTTTTTTAACATATTGTTGAACTTGTTTTGCTGATATTTTACTGAGGATTTTTGCGTCTGTGTTCATCGGGGATATTGGTCTGTAGTTTTTTGGTAATGTCTTTGTCTGGTTTTGCCATCAGGGTAATGTTGGCCTCCTAGAATAAATTTGGAAATTTTCCTTCCTCTTCTTTTTTTTTTAATAGTTTGAGAAGAATCGATATTAACTCTTCTTGAAATATTTGGTAGAATTCACTTGTGAAGCCATCTGGTCCTGGACTTTTATTTGTTGAGAGTTTTTTTATTACTGATTCAATTTCATTACTAGTAGTCTGTTCAAATTTTCTGCCAATTCCTGGTTAATTTTTCAAAGACTGTATCTTTCTAGGAATTTATCCATTTCTTATAGGTTGTCCAATTTTTTTAATGTAATTTTCATTATATTCTCTTAATCCTTTGGATTTCTGTGGTGTCAGTTGTTTCTCTTCTTTCATTTCTGATTGTATTCATTTGAGTCCTTTTCTCTTGATGGGTCTGGCTAAATGTATATCAATTTTGTTTATCTTTTCAAAGAACCAGAATGTGGTTTCATTGATATTTTCTATGTTTTTTGGTCTCTATTACATTTATTTCTGCTCTAATCTTTATTATTTTCTTTCTTCTTTCTTCAAAGCTCACTTTGAGCTTTGTCTATTCTTTTTCTAGCTCTTTTAGGTGTAAAACTGGTTGTTTTACATTCTTCTTTAGATTCTTCTTGTTTCCTGAGGTAGGCCTGCATTGCTATAAACATCCCTCTTAGAACTGCTTTAGCTGTGTCTCAAAGGTTTTTGGGCCATTCTGTTTTCATTTGTCTCCATGTATTTGTTTCTTCTTTAATTTCTTGGTTAACCCATTCATTGTTTAGTAGCATGTTGTTTAGCCTCCATGTATTTTTTTTTTTCAGATTTTCTTTTTGTAATTCATTTGTAATTTCATACTGCTGTGGTCAGGAAAGATAGTTGGTATGATTTCAGTCTTCTTTAATTTATTGAGACTTGTTTGTGACCTCATGTGATATATTCTAGAGAATGTTCCATGTGCACTTGAAAAGAATGTTTATTTTGCTGCATGGGGATAGATATGTGTTAGATCTATGTGGTCTACTGTGTTGTTCAAAGCACTCTTTCCTTGTTGTTTTCTATGTGGATTATCTACCCTTGATGTAAGTCAGGTGCTATAAATTCTTCTACTGTTATTGTATTACTGTCAATTTCTCCCTTTATGCCTTTAATATTTGCTCTATATATTTAAGTGCTCCTGCATTGGGTGCATATTTACAATTGTTATATATGCCTATTGGATTATTCCCTTTATAATTATGTAGTATTCTTCTCTGTCTCTTGTTATAGTCTTTCTTTTCAAGTCTATTTTGTCTAAGTATTGCTACCTTGGCTTTTATTTCAATTGGCATGGTGTATGTTTCGCCAGCCTTTCACTTTCAGGCTGCATGTCTTTAGGTCTGAAGTGAGTCCCTCATGGGCAGCATATAGATGCCTTGTGTGTTTTTGTTTTTGTTTTTTTTAATCCATTCAGTTACCTTATGTCTTTTTATTGGTAGGTATGTACTTATTTTGTTGTTTTTTGGTTGTGTAATTCTTTTTTCCTTTCTTCTTCTCTTGTTTTCTTGTGGTTTGATGGCTTTCTTTAGTGTTATGCTTGGATCCCTTCCTCTTTATTTTTTGTATATCTATCATAGGGTTTTTGTTTGTGGTTACCATGAGCTTCATATATAACATCCTATGTGTATAGCAGTCTATATTAAGCTGATTGTCACCTAAGTTTAAACACATTGTAAAGGCACTAAATTTTTACTCCCCCCTTCATGTTTTATGTATGTGATGTCATATTTCACATTCTTTTATTTTGTGTATCTGATTTTTAGAGACTGTTTTTTATAGATATATATTTTTTACTACTTCTGTGTGTTAGAAGCACTTTTGTGCTTTTGGCTTTATAAGTGATTAATCTGCTACCTGTACTATATGTTTGCTTTTACCTGTAAAATTTTTTCCTTTCATAATTTTCTTCTAGTTATAGGCATTTCTTCCCTCTCAAAGAATTTTCTTTAACATAGATTCTCCTCTTGGGTGTCCTGAAATTACATAGTAGTCATACATGTAAGTATATTAATAATTTTGGCACTTAGTATAATCTTTTAATCTGGAGAAGAATGTTCTCTCTTTCATTATTTCTGTGATATAATTCTCCTTTCACTTCTCTGTTTTCCTTTACTGGAATCCCTAGTATTAGCTGTAACTGTTTATGCTTCTTCATGCCTTTATTCAAAACCCTATCTCCATATTTTTTAGGTAATAATCTTAACTTTCAGTTCTAATGAATTTGTTATTTTGGTGATTAGTTTTACTTTTTCAGATACACTTCTTGTTTATTTCAGATGGCAGTAGGATCTTAATGCCATATGGATAAAATGTCTTCTTAGATCACTCTGTTCTGCATTTAATATTTTAATGCCTAAGTTCTCTATATTCCTTGATGTATTTCTGCTTTATGGGGTCATTTTTTCCTTTCCCATACATCTTAAATATTTTTTAATGTGTAGGCTTTCATCAAATAAGATACTTGCTTATCTGTTCATATGAAGGAAGGAGACAATGAAAAAGAAGCTGACTGGGGGATCTGTATACACTTGCAGGGCTTGTACATTTATGGGCATGTCTTAGATTACATAGACAAGAAGCTATTCATGATGTTGTGGAAACCTACAATGCTCTATTATAGAGGTCTTTCTTTTCTCTCTAGGACTGAAATTTCTTAGAGGGTTTCTTGTTTGCTTTGCCTTGGTAGAAAATAGCTGTGATAAATTATACCTGGAGGCTTGAACAATTTAACTGTGGTTGAATTAATATCTGCCCTATCTTCAGTATCAATTCTCACTCCAGCCTTCCGTAGTACCTTACACTTAGGAGTGCCAATGATCTCCATGGTTTTAGCAGTCTGATTGTCTCTCTCACTAGGTGAATCTTCCTCTGGCCATTGTCTGGGCTTTATTTTCCTCTACTTCCTTTAGTCTTTACCTTTCTCCCTTTTAATCTTTTATTTATCTAAAAATGTGTTGAAATCTCTTTCATTAATAGCTCCCTTTTCATTGTCTATACCATTGTTATAACGTGTGTCCCTTTGCTATCATCAATTCTCATTTAATAAAGTTTAAAAGGCAGGGGAGAAATGTGGCCTATCTCAACTGTGCAAAAACTTGCCCTTCTAGCTAGTAATGAAAAGCAATAGAGTTTGTTACAAAGTATCTGAATTATAGGGAGAATTAAACTTGATTATAAAAGAAAACAAAACAAATGGTGGTAGCTAACCAAAAACAGTGATTCTTTAAGATCATCTAGAGGAGTTTTTAAAAAATAATTCCATACCTATTAAGAAAGAATGCCCAAGGTCCTGGTCTTTTTTATGCTCACCTTAAAATGTCAAATACAGTATCTTTCCAAATAATTTTTGGTGACTGTAATCTGCTAGCTCCTTAGGCACATGCTTATTGTACTTGGCTCAGTGTAAATAGAGGTATTTGAAGATGCAAGAGGGAGGTGACATCTTCAGTGTTTGACCAAATAAAACATGAGCAGGTAGAGAAGTCAGTATTATTTTACATGTTACCAAACTTAATTGTTCAACAAGGAGTGTAGAGGTCTTTGTTTTTTAATTTCTCCTCAAAGGCCTCTCAGAGGGTATGAACCCAAAAGGAACCCATCTCTCTTTAACTCACTTGGATTTTTGCCCTTCAAGTGCCAGAGGGAAATTCCATCTCTGAAACCATAGTGTGTCCTGACCTCTATGTCCAGCCACAACATGCTGGGGAGCCAGTATGAATACAGAGATGGGTAAAGGACATCTGTCAGGAAAGGTGATAAAAGGAATACAAAAACTGAGAGTACAAAATATAAAACTATTTTCAAATATAAAAAGAGTTCTTGTCTAGGATCAGGTCAATTTTTTTGTCCTTCTTTAAGGAAGGACCAGTTATAGGGAGGTATGTGATATTAAAGGCTTTTAAGTTGAAAAATACTATGTATTTGCATAGCACTTCATAATGAAAGGTTTTTATAGAAGCACCTGATTTAAGCATTAAAATCACTCTGAGGGGCGCTTGCATGGTGCAGTCAGTTCCAACTCTTGGTTTTGGTTCAGGTTGTGATCTTGGGGTTGTGAAATCAAGCTCTGTGCTCAGCATGGAGTCTGCTTAGAGTTTCCCTCTCCCTCTGCCTCTCCCCCCCTAAAATAATCTTTTTTAAAAATCACTTTGATATAAAAAGGACAAAATTTTAAAGTACTTTTTATACCACAGATCTGGAAACCAAGGCTCACATTTTTTTCCCAAGATTACATACATTTTTGAAGGGCAATATCATAACTCAGAGTCAAGTATTCATTCTATCTTTAAATGCTATACTTTTTCCATCAAGTAACACTGACTTAAATTCATCAGTCAGAAACATTGACTCCTTTTATCAATTCCTCACCATGTCTGGTGGTCTTCCCAACTACCCTGCTGGCAATGATCCAGACTATAATCTATCATGGAGGTACCACACTATCAAGCAGGCATTTAATTCCTAAATTTCCAAATATGTTGAAGCTTAGAGGATCAAGTTCATAATTAAATATAGAAGTTGTGGAGGGTCAGCTCATCTGTTTAAAATGCCTGGTTAATACTCTGTAGATTCAATTTTTACAAAGCTCTTAGTAATGGTTCCCAAATCCTATTTGGAATCCCAAGTTTCAAAGCATCAAATTAGGCAATTACAGACAAGTTAGACCACCATAATATAGTTAAGCTCAGGACTCTGTAACTCAATGAAGTTGTAGGATATCTTTATCTTTGCTCAGAATTCTCTAAAATTAGGTGCAAGTCACTCTGATAAGTTTAGAATGATACTATCAGGAGTCATGGATTAAAATATTACCTCTCAGGAGAAAGGAGAGAATAGTATTTTCAATATCAAAAAAGAATTAGACTTACTAGATCTATATAATTTTCAGATTATTAAAATAGCTCTCACTTTATACAGAAAAAAAATTTGCTATCAAATAGCTTTTGGCTCTGTATAAGAAAAAGCCACTCAACAATGAAAATGGTCGCCTTAGTGAAATGGAGAACTTCTCATCACTCCAGATATTCTCTGAAAAAGCTTTAGAAAGGTTAGGTCCTAGTGTGAAAGCTTTGGTTAGACCTTTTAGCTCTATGACACTGTGTTACCAGTATTGTTGCCTTCATGCTAAGTAATCTTAATGACCCAGGAAACTGTTATGCCCCTTCTACCTTCCCTTCTGATCAATAATTACTGATGTATATTTGCTTATAATACTTACTTATGTATAAATGCTTCTTGATATATTATTTTTAACATCAATGGATAAGAGTGATTTTAGAGACTTCAATGAGATGATGTAAGTTTGGAAAAATGGGACAGTTGTCATTCTCATCTTTATTTCATTGCCTCCTACTCTTTTTAACTTCCACTCTGATCAGATGTCCTATATAACTAAATCTTTTCTTGTAATTCATTATAGCAAACCCCCCTCCATTATCTGTATACATTTTTGAAAAGCGGAAGTATCAGAAAGGAAATATTGCAGTCCCATTGACCCTGGTGCATGTTCTTTTGGTGCCCATCAGTTTAATACGATGTTTAAAAATATGCTTTTTCCCTCTACCAACTTCTATTTGGTGTAATGCTGATGATATTTGTTGCTTGTAGAACCTGACTTTTGAACTGAGTTTTAAAATGTCAAGCTATTGAAGACTTGTTTTGCATACTTTTGTCAATGGAGCCTTACAGCATGAAGGGTGGTTGTCTTCATTGGGGTTTTTCCAATAGCAGACATTGTGACAGGGATTATAATATAATAGCTGACTTGAGAGGTGATTCCAGAAAACACCAATGGGGAGTAAATAAGTGAAACAGAACATAAGGTGACATCATTACTCACCCACGAAGTTATTACTCAGGACAAATGAAATTTAAGACATCTCACGGGAAAGAGCATGCCTCAGAGTTATCTCCCCTAAAGATGACAAAACTGGAACATTTATCCACCAAATCCCCTCTGTCCTTTGTCTTTAGCTGATTCCAGGGGCATTAACTCTGCCACTTCGGCTTGCTCTGTGCTTGTAGGTCTGATCTCATAGCTGAAAAAAAGCCTTCAGGTAGAGTGAGGCTGAGTTGTTCCTGGCAAGTAACTTTTAGGTAGGTTGAAATGAGTGCCAAGGCACTGAATGGTCTGCCCCAATTGCATATCCTTCTGTCCAAAGATTAGTTTAAATCAGAATTAGAAATCTCATAAAACAGACACTAATTTGGAGTCAACAATTGGATGATAACTCGAGAGATGACCGGTGTTCCTCAAAGAATGGTCTGTGGGAACCTGGTATGAGGAATAATGACAGCAGTACATAGGAGGAAAAACAAAAAGGAGAAGTGGTCAAACAGGTTAGTCTAACTAAGTTAAACCATCTTAAGCAGCTTTAAGGACTGTGTCCTAATAAACAAACACTATAGATTTCCAAAAACAGGTTTTTTTTCTAAATTACTTGATATGCAGCAATTACAAAACTAACTTAACCCTCTTCCTATGGCCCATCTCTCTGGGCTGATATTCCATGGAACATGCTTTGAAAAATACTGATCTAGCATAGTCCTCTCATGCAGTTGGAGATCAGAGGCCTTGTCTAGTCAAGGTCATACAGATGATTAGTGATTAAGCTGGGCCCTGGTCCAGTGCTTTCCATTCTACCCTGCTGTCTCATTTCAGTTCAAGTGATCCATAGCTCCTGTTTCCTGAGCTGTTTTCAGAAGGACTTCTTGGCGGGGGAGGGGGAATGATTGTCAAGCCCTCTAGTAAAAATAAGTTCATGAAGTCTATCTAGTGAGCCTCTCAAGATAAAGAATCGTACACATCTGGAGTTGGTTAAGAGGTTTGCCATACTTACTTGTAGGTTGTTTAAAGTGACGCATTTTTCTGATATTCTGCTCTAGGAAGAAAAGCAATAATATAAAGTTCCAGTTAGAATAATTTTATGCAGACTAGGAGTGGGTGCCCCCTGGCAGATACCACTGCAGGCAAAGGGACACAGGTACCGCTTGGCCTCGTGCAATCAGGGAGGTACAGGCCAGTACAGATGTTCCCGGTATTTCCTCAGAGGCCGTAACTTACCCCAGATAGAGATTTTTAGGGAAGGAAAAGCTTTCCACTGTTCCGCTCTTCTCCTTTATTAACAATAAGAGCTGTCATATATTTGGGACACTTGCTTGTGATAGGGATTGTACTTGGCACTTTCTTTAATTTAGCTTACTTAACAACAACAATGTGAAGAATGTACGATTATTCCTTTTTGTTTCTAATGCAAGTAAACGGAGGCTCGAAGAATGTGTTCAACTTGCCCATGGTCCCCAGCAGTGAACAAGAGATTCTATTCCAGAAATAGAATCCCATCAGTGTTAGCCCATGTGCTCTTCTTCCTAGGGACTACATTGGTCTGTACTCATTAATATTACATCCTCAATAAGAAGACAACAAATCAAGAGAAAATGAAGCAAATCCAATTGGTAAACTTGATAGTGATTAATAGTGGTTAGTAACATGAACAAGTTACTCCTCATAAGAGAGTCAAACATCTACTATTCCCCAACTTATTTGATGGTGTTCCTAAGAAAGACATTGCAGTTTGATTTGCCTGATGGAAATATAATCCCTGGATTGTGTTCTCCTTTACATAGGTAAACAGAACCTTTTAACTTAAGGAAAGTGTTTATCTTCTGCTTATTGTCCTAGAGAAGAGCAATGCAACGATGCAGCCTTTTTACAGCTGTTCTTTAAAAATAAAAACCAAAACTGCACCCACACAAGCTTTAACCTGTACAGGTACAGTCAATGATCCTAAAATAAGAAGCCATATGTTTGGAGACTAGAGAAATAAGAGGACAATAAATCAGACTTTCAGGCTTGCACAGATAGCTGAAGGGTGAAGCATTTGGTATTGACTATGTTCCTTAGATGCCCTGATTGTGCTGGGTGCAGTTACAATCAGTGAATAATAGATAGTGAACACAGGGATAAAAAGTGTTGGGGGGGGGAGAATATTTTTTAAAGAGTCTAACAATTCCACAAAACTCAAAGAAGCAATGAGAGGTCTTAGAGAAAGGGTAAGATAAATGGCAACTTTGGGGTATTCTTAACCATAAATGATACTCTCCTCCAAACTGAGGACAGAATTGGGCTCAATAAATGCCATGACAAAACTTTTCACTGGTACTTGGCTACCTGGGGAGCAAATGAGTCAATGTGAGATAGTCTCTGAAGATTCCCACAGTGCCTTGTGCCTTCAATAAAGCTGAAGTTTCTGATGGCTGGAAACTGGGTCCAGAGGGCTGGCGAGAATGGAGAGGTACGGTTTGCCCTCTCCCCAGGACATTCACATTTCAGAGATAAGAAAAGAGGTTCTGACTAGCAAGCAGGTGGTGATGCTGTCATAGAGTATAGGGGAGGGATGGTAATGGCAATGTATTTCAAACCCTGACTTTGCAGATAACGGAAAGGCATTGCATATGGTAAATGGTCTATGCAGGGGGCCCTGAGGTCAGCCAGCAACAGCTGAGGAAGGAGGTTTTAGACTAGAGAACAGTGGCTGAAATGGAACAGATGGAGGCTGTATTAGGCACTGAGGTCACACCAGCCCTAAGGAGAGAAGTTGGCATGAATTATGCTGCCACATTGTAAGTGCAAATATGTGATTGCTTAGCAAATTAAAGAGGTAATGAATGAAGGATGGATTGGAAGGTGACAAGTCAAAGTTGCCAGAGTTATCATATGTCATTTAATCACACTGACATTTCACAGGAACGAAGAAAATAGGATCAAGAGACAGCATACTTGAGTCCAAAGAGCGAATGAATTGAGGTGAGGCATACTGACAGTTTACTCCATAATAAATAACTGTGTGAAATGAGCAAATGATTTATTGCTCTTTTTTCCTCTCCTTTTTAAGTAATGATGTTTTATAGCACCAACTATAATGCAAAGGGTCAGAAATAGAGGATTACTCTAAACTCAGTGTAGTTATTACCAATGAAATCAATAATTACAAGCAGTTTTTCTCAAAATGGAATTGAGACGTGAATCATACTTACAGTGTGTAAGATGTAATAACAACATATGGAAATTACATCAATGGTGAGATTTAGAAAGAAAGAAGAGGTTAAGGGCCTGAGTTTTGAATTCAGAGAGATTTGTATTAAATCCGAGTTTTTCACTCACTAGCTGTATGATATTGATGGACATCTAGGCTTTATGGCTCTTAGTTTTCTTATCTGTAAAATGAAAATGATGCCTATTTCATCAGTGGTTGTAGACATTAAGTTAGATAGTATTTCCTAGCACATGGCATATAAATAGCACTCAGTAAGTGGTAGAGTGTGTACCTTTCTTATGACTTACCTTCACAAGTATAGGTGTATGGGGGATGAGAAGAAAAGGGCAGAGGTAGATAGATTGTGAAGTACAAAATAGAACTATCTACTGGCCCAATATACGAGAAAACTCCGCATTGTGATGCAGGGAATTGTTTAATCACTATATTGTACACCTGAAATATTATACTCTATTTTAACTAACTGGAATTTAAATAAAAACAACTCATTATTGCCCATGGAATATATATCAGGGATCACTTTTAAGTAAGACTTTACACATGGAGAATTGTGAACTGGAAGTCACAGTCATAGCAGCTCTCTACTTATTTGAAGGCTCAAAGCAGGCACCTGTTTTCATTGAATAAATATTCATTCATATGTGGTTTGAATTCAAAGTACTTTAGAGGCTTAAGTTACATGAGTAAACAAAACAAACTCCTGCCCTCATAGTACTTACATTCTAGTGTGGCAGATATTAAACCTAATCAATAGTAAATCATATGGTATTAGTAGTATAGCACATAATTTCGACATGTTTGGTCTTTTCCCATGAATTTTTCTGTTTGAGCTCTAGGGCTACTGAGAGGTGTATCACCCGTGACACTGTGAATTTCACTTGGTAGTAGTGTGATGTTAGAAATTAAGTCCTAAGGAACTACTAATACAGACTCAGAATATGGGAATTTTATGGTCTGGTAAAAATGACTATAGAAATGGACATGGCAATCATTGAAAAACTTTGAACATAATATACCTCTGGGAAAAATGGGTTGACCTATGTAAAATCCTATCCTATTTTTATCATGTTTATGTTGATACACTATTTAATGACAGGGGCGCCTGGGTGGCATTCGTTAAGCATCTGCCTTCGGCTCAGGTCATGATCCCAGGGTCCTGGAATCGAGCCCCTTGTCGGGCTCCCTGCTCGGCAGGAGGCCTGCTTCTCCCTCTCCCACTCCCCCTGCTTGTGTTCCTGCTCTCACTGTGTGTCTCTCTCTGTCAAATAAATAAATAAAATCTTTAAAAATAATAATAATAATAATGATAAGGAAATGTCTCCTCACCGTTGGTAAACTAAATGGACATCAAAACGAGATTGACAACATAACTGCCTGTCAAACCTGTAGGTTCTGAAATAGTAAAGGTCTGCTGTAGATGGAACTACTTCCTCAACCAAGCACTTCTAAAGGTTAGTGTGGGCTTTTTCATCTAAGAATCCTAGACATACGTTAGCCTTTTCTAAACCAAACAATTTATCAGTGTTTGTTTTGTTTCAGACAAGAGCATTCATTCTAGATAAGTAAAAAATTGATTTATCCAGAGGTATTTGATATCGTACAAAATGTCTACAAGGACCATGTACCAACCTTGGATACTACACAGCTTGAAATTGGGAAAATGCCTATCATACCACAAAGCTGTTTCAGTGGAAATCCCACTGCTTTTCTGCTAGTTAACTTGAGTCTACGGAAACAGGAAGGATAGGGCAGCACTTTTCTTAACTGATACGACAAACCCTACAACTCCATGAGACCATGCTTGCCAGGACTCCTTTGTCACAGAATGTTAGCTTTTACCTTTTATGTCTCCTGCAAAAGAGTCTGCTTGATGGAAGCTGGTCAAATGTCTATACCTAACGCCAAGGAAACCTGGGAATGATCATTTAATAATTCTACCGAGGGTAAGCCTAGATTCATGATACCGGAGAACCACCAGAACAGGGCAGAGATATTCAAAAGATTTGGGGCTTCCATAAATGACAAATGTGTCCTAAGAACCATGTTCACATTTTTTATCCAAGAATCTTTTCCTGATACCTTTGCAATTATTTTGATTCCATTAGTGCTTACTTCCCAAAAGGCCCAACTTGCACCTGTGGAAGAGCTTAATTGTATGAAGAGGTAGCTATTTCTACTCTTCTCAGGGTGGCTGACATGAAAATGGAAGTATGTTGGCCTGCCTACTTATTTTTATGTGCGTCCAGGCTAATATATATTGGTTATATTTACAATTAGAAAAGTTGCGTAGTTTTTATTAGAGATGGTTCTTAAGTTTTATGTCTCAAGGAATCCTGTCAGCTAGATCCCCCTGCTGCTATCGTATTTCCTAATTGGTTTTGAACAGTGCTGGAACGAGTGCCACAGATGAGGTCTTTCTGTTCATTTCATCATGTACATAAGCTGTATTGAAAGTTTACAATGTCTTGCAAAGTTGCTTAATTTAGTCTTAATGTAAGAGGATGGAGGCTCTTCTGTTATGAAATATAGAAAGATGTAAGGCAAGTGAGTAGCATGGGATAGTTTAGTCCAGAAAATACATAATATTTTCTCTGGGGGTGGGGGGAGCAACAGGATCCTATTTGGATTTTCATCATGATGACGGCTCTCACTCCAGCAATAGAGGGCTTGTGCTCTACAGATTTTATATAGTAAAGGGCTAAGACAAAGCTTGGATCTTCCTCCCTGGTCTGTTTAATAAATGCCTGCAAGATGGAAAAATGAAAGACTTTCCCTAAAAAAGAAAGCTATTTTTCAGCTCCCAGTCCCATACCTCTCAAGTAAATGGACACTTACCTTATCCCATGCAGCTACGAAAAGGTAATTGGAGTCCAAAGTGTAAAGTATAATGGATGGTTCTCGAGGCATTTTGAAGTGGTTGGGCTGTGTTTTGCACTATATGTGTGATAACATTCTTTATGGCCTGGAATCTTTTGTGTAAGTAAGTTTGCTTTTAGAATTTAATAAGCTTAGAGTTAGAAAATTTGGACATTTCTCTCGGACATTCAAAGATGGCCTCTTTCTGACTCCCAGAGAAATCACTCCATGGAGATCTCTCACAAAAACCATGTTAGTATTATTTTGTTCATTTTTAGTTACAGGATAAAAAAGAATAAATAAAGTAGTCTCTGCCTTTGGTATTTTCTCACGTGGTAAGATCTGAGCTTCTAAACCTGGGGGCTGGTCAGCTCCGATGAAAAGGTCAGGTTTTCATCCATGTATCCAAAACTTCCAACCCCTCAGTTAATGAACTGAGCTGTACTCTCACAAGACCTTAATCATAAACATTACTTGAATAGCTACTCTGCCAGGTACAGATGATTCCCTTCCTCAACAGCATCAGAAAGTATATTCATTTGTTATTGCTTTTAAGCCTAGCAGTATTCTTTTTTTTTTTTAAAGAAAGATTTTATTATTTATTTGACAGAGAGAGACTACAAGCAGGGGAAGTGGGAGAGGGAGAAGCAGGCCTCCCGCCAAGCAGGGAGCCCAATGCGGGGCTCGATCCCAGGACCCTGAGATCATGACCTGAGCTGAAGGCATACGCTTAACGACTGAGCCACCCAGGCGCCCCAAGCCTAGCAGTATTCTAAGAGATGGAGAATTAAAGGAATTTACTGGCTATGGTCTTCCCTCCTGTCCATTTCTAAAAGTACCTAGATCATATTCTTCCCTTTTATCTCCGTGGAAGAGGAACTCTGTGAATGCATGCCAGGCAGTGCAGCGGGCTCTGTCCACGTATGATCCATATTTGATTCCAAGGTCAACATGAGCTGAATTTAATGATAATTTTTTTCTTTCTATTATAGTTGCAATATGTGATCATTGGCGATCACTTAAAACAAGAGTTTTCTCTGAAACCCAGAACTTGCCTATGCTCTTGACCCCAATGCTCCTAATTCTTACAGAAAATGATTCATTTTTCTCATTTCTAGTTTCAATTATTTTCTTCACTCTTCTTTCCCTTCATTCTACAGTTGTTCTCCAATCTCCCAATTTTCATCTCTTTCACAGTACTTCTGATTTTCTCCTCTTTTCCCTTCACTACCAAACTTTTAGAGATTGTTGTGTACATTCATGTTTATTTAACAGTTCTGGTTCAGTACACTAGCAACTATTTTCAGACTTAGTGAAAACAGTTCTTACAGAAGCTACTGAAGTCTATCTTACTACCGCATAGCTCTTGTTCACTCTTCTGCTTTCCTCCTTTGTGTGGCCAGTGATACTTCTAAGGAAATTTTCCTTTAGGTCCTTGATAGCACTGTCTTCCTGTTCTTCTTCCAATTCTTTCACTGTTATTCCTTCATCTCCAAACCTAGGTTCTCTTGCTAACCAAGCACCTTGTACACTGGTATACCCTGTTGATCTCTCATTTCTCTTTTTTGTCTCCAGAATCTTTCCCTGATTCATGGCATTTACCCCCTTACCTCTCATCACTAATATTCTCTATCCCAAAACTATCTTGAGAAACCTGTTAGTCACATGGATGTTGAATGAATGACTCCTATACACTGTGCCCAATGTATAATTTTTTTCAGACATATTACTTTAAGCTGCTACATACACAGTCCTAACTAACTTTTTATTTTTGCCTTCTTGCTTTGAAGAGGGACATATTATATGAAGCTGTAGTAGTTGTGTTATAATCTTGAAACCGAAAGCAAACAAACATGGGAAGGATGGTAGATTCAAAATATGACAAGAGTCTGCACCCCTGAAGGTGTTTTTGAGTAGCAGGACTCATCCCAATACCTACCAATATCTGGACTTCATTTATGAAAGTAACAAAAGCCCCTCTTTAAGCTAATATTAGTGGAAAATGTGTGATATACAGCAGAATGCATTCGTATATGATACATTAATCTTCCTTCTCTCCAACATTTCCTTCTACCTCTAAATCTGTTCCTTATACGTGCTCGCTTTGGCAGCACATATACTAAATCGGTTCCTTATATTTATTTCTCTAATAACAATGATTTCACCATCCAAACAATAGTGAAAGCTTTTTAACCACTATGATTTAATTCTTCAACCTGAACAACATTTTGGTCCCCAGATATATTTGATCTTTCCCTGCTTCCATTCCCATTGTCATTCATAAGAAACCATTGGACAATTTCAACTATTTTCTCGCTGGTATTCTACCTTCAGTGTTCTCTCACACCCAAAGCATGTTCTTTTCCAGGGATTCTCAAACTATCATATTGATCATCATATAGTTACATCTTGTCATTTTTTTTTTGTTGTTACTACTAACAAAGCTGCAAAGTTTTTGAGTGATTTGTATCCTTCATATAATGAAGATACTAGAGTAATTCTTTAAAATAAAAATTTCTTAAGCAAAACTATTTTTTTTTTGAGAGCTAGGGTAAAGGGCTAAATGTAGCTAGTGAATTAGTAATCATTTTAGATAAATCCCTTGGGAATATTTTTTTCTTTCCACATGAACATTATCTTCCATGTGTGTTAGGGCAGGGAAAGGAAATTGAGGATCATGATATAAAAATACATTTTCTTAGTGTGACAAAAAAAATGTAAAGTTTTGAATGAGTCCTTTGCTCTATATATGCTTAACATCCTCTTCCTCCATCACTTTATACAACCCTAGCATTCTTTCCTATTTCCCTGCTTTGAATACCATGCTGTCTGTATCTGAATTATCCTTTCTCCAACTTGTAAACACAGCATATCACCTCTTCCAGGAAGCCTTCTTTACACACAACCCAGACCTGAATGAATCTCCGTCATTTGAATATACTTGTATTATGGTACTCATCCTCATATATTGTAACTACAACATTATTTCCCACTGTCAAATTTACCTAAAGCACAGTCTATATCTGTTTTTAAGTAGCATTTATGTCAATTAAGAAATCTTTGGTCTAGTAGAAATTGTTTCGTGTATGTTTTTGCAATGCTCATCAGCCATGGCCACAAGAGAAGATACAGGAGAGGCTGAGGAAAAACAGTTTCTTATACCCACAGGTCCTAGAGACAGGAGCATGCCCTGCATGGCCACATAAAACAGCAGGGTAGTCAAGAGGCAGAAGGAGCAGGATCTAGGCCATTGTTTTTATTGGGGTTTCCATAGGAAAGTTGAGACAAAGTAAATAGTTCAGGATTGGCTAGGCTCTAATCCATATGCGTAGTCTCTAGTTGCCTGGCACCCAGCCCTGGGATGATTAAGGCAGAGGGAGGAATAATGCTTCCTGACTGTACCAGCCAGGTAAAGGAGATAAGGCTCTGTATCCATTAGTTTACTTATCAAAGGCATGCTCTAGGCTGAGCCTTTTGCTATCTGTAAGAACCAGCTAGCACCTCTCCCCAGCCAGAAAAGTCACAACGTAAGAATGGGAAATAAAAACTATAAACAGTACAGAAATGAATTATCCCATACAAATAGTTAGAAAAATGAAACTGAAAGTTGGTACTAGTCAAGAAGCCTCAATAGAAGGTAAAGGGTTATAGTGAAGTTTAGGAAAGAAATGTAGACAGCCCAGGAAAGCAAATGTTAGCACATAACTGTAAATGTCTCTTAGCAAACTGAAAGCTAAGATGCTTGTAAAAGATGGTGATGCTTTGACATTATATCTTTAGAATCAGGAGTGGTTTCACTAATTCTGCAAAGTACAATTGACCCTTGAACAACATGGGTTTGAGCTGTGCAGGTCCAGTTGTACATGAATTTTTTTTCTGATAAACAATATAGTACTGTAAATATATTTTCTTTTTTTTTTTTTAAAGAAAGAGACAGAGTGTGTGTGAGCAAGGAGGGACAGAGGGAGAAGGAGAGAGAGAATCTTAAGCAGGCTCCACACTCAGCACGGAGTCGGAAGGGGGGCTCAATCTCACAACCCTAAGATCATGACCTGAGCCGAAATCAAGAGTTGGATGCTTAGCTGACCAAGCCACCCAGGCACCCCTTTTCTTTTTTTTTATTATTATGTTCAGTTAGCTAACATAGAGTACACCATCAGTTTTTGAGGTACTGTTCATCACAACACATGCCCTCCTTAATACCCATCACCCGGTCACCCTATCCGCCCACCCCCCTCCCTTCTGTAACTCCCAGTTTGTTACCCCTTATGATTTTATTAATAACATTTTTCCTTTCTCTAGGTTGCCTTATTGTAAGAATATGGTATATAATACATATATAAAATGTGTTGATATTTAATGTTATGGATAAGGCTTCTGGTCAACAGGAAGCTCTAAGTGATTTACATTTTTGAATAGCCAAAGTTACATGCAGATTTTTGACTATGTGGGGGGTTGGCACCCCTACATAAGCAAATCTCAGAAAGCTAAACCAAGCACCTAAGAAAGGGTTAAGGTAACAAAAAGCCATATGTGGTCACTGCCAACTGGGGCCAAGCACCACAAACTTTTATTGAAGGGGACCATCTTGAACTACATTAAACAAAATCATTTAATATCTGAGGAGAAGGGAAAAGGATTCCTCTATTGAGGAAAAGCAGCAGAAATATATTAAATGGGGGAAGAGAAGCCAAGGGGCAATTTCAGAAGTAGCAAGAGACAGACTGAAATTGTAAAGTAAAGTAAAGCAACCAAATACAGAGTGGACCAAATTGACAGCTTTGGAAAACTTTTTAAACACTTTAGAATTATTTTTTTATTAAAACTTGCCTTCCCGGGCACCTGGGTGGCTCAGTCATTAAGCGTCTGCCTTCGGCTCAGGCCATGGTCCCAGGGTCCTGGGATCGAGTCCCACATCAGGATCCCTGCTCGGCAGGAAGCCTGCTTCTCCCTCTTCCACACCTCTGCTTGTGTTCCCTCTCTCGCTGTGTCCCTTTCTGTCAAATAAATAAATAAATAAAACTTGCCTTCCTGGGGCACCTGGGTGACTCAGTTGGTAAGCGTCTGCCTTGGCTCAGGTCATGATCTCAGGGTCCTGGGATCGAGCCCCATACTGGGTTCTCAGCGGGGAGCCTGTTTATCCCTCTCCCTGCCATTCTGCCTGCTTGTGCTCACTCTGTCAAATAAATAAATAAAAATCTTTAAAAAAAAAAAAACTTGCCTTCCCTTCTAGGGGCACCTTAATGGCTCACAGTGGGCTGAGTGTCCGATTCTTGATTTCAGCTCAAGTCATGATCTTAGGGTCCTAAGACTGAGCCCCATGTTGGGCTCTGCGCTCCATGTGGAGTCTGCTTGTCCCTTGCCTTCAAATAAATAAATATTTTTTAAAAAATTGCCTATTAATACTACAATTTTAGCTGCTGATAATGTGAAGCAAGCACGGTCCAGAGGATGTATTAATTCATGTAATGTTCATAGTAATCTTGTGAAGTATGAAATATTAATACCCTTTTACAGATGAGACCCTGGTCCTCAGAAAAAGGAAGAGAATACTGGAGTCAATGCAGACCTCCTAGTCTCTATGGTGAATGCTCTTAGCCACTCCGCTATAGTACCTCCTTGTTCAAAGAGGTACTTGAAAATATATGACAAAGAATAGAAATGACAAGCCCTACAAGGAAAAAGTTATTGTTAGTAGTTCCTGGGCCTTTTAATTGAGCTAGATGCAGATTAAGAAATGGGATTGAAAAGGTAAATAAAGAAAAAAATTAATAAACCTCTTATCATAACATTAGACACTTGTAAGGACCTTAGAGTTTCCATTCACCAGAATATTTAATAAGCCAGGAAACAATGCATACACAGAATTATATATCTCAGTATGTCAGTTATCTTTCTCTTCCCCCGCCACTATAGACATGCACTCATTTGTAGCATTTGTCTCTATTTTCTGACACATAAGGAAAAGGAGTATTTGGTAAAGCATGTAAAATGCAAGTGATCAGTTGGCTTTAGACAAATATTTTAGTTCCAGAATGTTTATAGCATGTGTTTTGATGTTTCCAAATTACCATATGCTTTTATTATAAACAAGGACTGCTTCATTTGTTGAATAGCAATGATACATTATGGTGACTGTTTCTGACACTGAGTTTGAAACTTAAAAGGGAAAAAGTAACCTCTGAATATTCTCAACCTTGCCTTCCCTGTTTTAGAGATAAAAGCTGTTTGCATTTTACCACCTACTGTTACTATAGTGTCTTTCTCAAATTTGTTTCAATCACCACTGGGCAAAGACATAATTTTTAATCTGTAAATATTGACTTTAAATTTTTTTAAAATTTCCACATTGCTAAGTGGGTAGGAAAAATATTGCTACAATCATAAACCTCCTAGTTTTCAATCTCATAGTACAAACCATCTTACTTTAAAAACTTAAAAGCAATTCTTCATGCAACTGAATCCTAGCTGGAGTTGTGTGGGATGACGTGGCAAAAGCTGAAATGGACGACTCCAACATCCCAGAACTGTGTCTGCCTGACAGAGCAATGTATACAAACCCGTTCCTGTCTTTTATTGGGCTGCACCAAGTGTACAATTCTCCAGTGAGCCCAGGAGTCAGAAACTGTCAATTACAAAGAAACAGTTGGCAGACTGAATGAATATTTGTGTGTAATTATCACAGCATCCACCAGCAGCAAAGACTCCGGAATGGTGGCACACAAATGTTAGTGTCCTTTCCCTGCATAAAACACCCATTTTTACACTGTGTGATATCAATGCCTAACAGAGGTGATGAGGCAGGATGCAGGCAATTTATTTTGCCAGCCACATGTAACCGGAGATGTTACTCATCACTGAACAGTGACTGCTTTTGCCAAAAGCATTATTTTCAAATATTTAAAAGTCTCAGCTTTCCTTTGGCCATCCTAGAGCTCCCTTCTCCTCTAGCTTTACAGTCCTAAAGGACAATGGTCAGGACATGCTTTTAAACAGTCATAAGCTCTCAAACAATGAGCCTTTCTAGAGTCCCTTTTCCTCATATATAAAGATGGAGTTGATATTCTAATTCAGATATTTTATGATATTGTAATATCCATATTTCCTTTCAGCAAAACCTTCAGAGGGGAAAGTCCAAACTTGATGGCTCTGTGAAATGCATTGTTAGTGGCATCAGCAATCCACTGGCTTTGTACGAGCTCTTTAGGTTGTTCAGAGAGGAGAAAAAATAAGAATTAGCACCTTCCCTAAGAGTGGTGGTTTTTTCCTGAACTATACTTCTTCTAAAAATAATATTTTTTCATTTTTTGTGGTCACTCTTTTGAAAATCTAAAAAGGGTCTGCATCTTCTTGCCAAAAAAATTTATTACATGTTCATGTGTATACACATACCCATGATGCATATGATTTGTGCCATCATAAAGGGTCTGTTGCTTAGAAGATTCTCACAGTTACTTTATTATTTGATGTCACTATCTTGAATTATTAACAATTCTGAATTTTTCTTTTGTAAGAGAAGTCCAATGGGATAATGCAAAGGAGCAGAGGAGAATAGGAAATAGGTGTGTGTCCCCTGTGCTTGCCATTTTATTTGCATATAGAATTCACAATGCCTGAGGACCACAGAATGCCGGTGGACCCACAATGTGTGGGGGTGCAGCAAGATTCAAAGCAAGAACAAGGTAAATGTGTATATCTACTACAGATGCGCAAGGGTACCAAGAGGCCAGGCTTTCAGATCAAACCAGAACTTGTTCCAAATACAGAAAGGTGACCGTGGTGTTCTAAGAACCACACATAACCAAAGAAAGAATCCTACTGTATCCTTACTTGTTTCTGCTACTTCCCTGTATTAGCCAATAACCTACACTGAAAACAATGACATAGAAAGACAGGGCAACCCATAGTCCTTTTTTTCCATTAAGTTCTTCCTGACACATCAGAAAGCTATAAGTAGTGAGTGTGGATAGAGTATATTTGTACCAAAAAGTGAAGTAAAAACAGTTGTGTTAGTTTTGTGCAGTGTTTTTGCTATTCTGGTGAGAACAAAATACATATATACAAACTACAAAGGAAGAATTGTGCAAGTTTGGTAATTCTGCATACAGGTTAAATGCTTTAATATTTGCATTTAAAATTTGCATTGCACAATATAGAGATGGCCCTTGAACAGTATGGGAGTTAGGCATGCCAACCCCCCAACACACTAAAAAAAAAAAAAATCCACATTAAACTTTTAACTCCCTAAAAACTTAACTACTAACAGCCTACTGTTTACCAGAAGCCTTACCATAACATAAACAACAATTGATTAACACATATAACATACAAAATAAGTATTAAATACTGTATTCTTACAATAAAGTAAGCTAGAGAAAAGAAAATCATAAGGGAGAGAGTTCAGAGAACGATGGTAGAGTAGGAGGATCGTGAGCTCACCTCCCAGGAACACACCAAGGAAACAACTTCAAGTATTGCAACTCACTCGGAAAAAGATTGGAAGACTGGCTGAACAGATCTTGCATGGCTGGTCATAGAGAGAAGGCCACATCAGAAAAGGTAGGAAGGGCACAGTTGTAACTGGGAATCAACTCCCTGACATGTCCCTCTTATGTGTGGGTTGTCATCATAAACAAGAAGGAGTGAGGGGATCAGGCCCCACATCTGGCATCCCCTAAAATCCCTAGCTCTGGGGACTCACATTGGAAAAGCCAGTTCCCATGTCTAGCTTTGAAAATCATCAGGGCTTAACTCTGGGAGAGCCAAAGGGCTAAAGGAAACTGACTCTCCACACTTAAAGAGCTGGCATGCTCTTATTTAACTTGGCCTGAGACATAGCATAAAAGCAGTCATCTGTAAAGTCCCTGAGATATGCAAGGAGATTTATAAACTAATTTCAGGACAAGTGCAGTAGGGGCAGGATCAGTAGGAGCTTTCTCTGGGAACAAAAGTGCTGATGGGTGTCCTTTGTCTTGCCTTCTTCCAGCCTAGATAGCCAGTCACTTTCAGGAGCCAGTGCTGACATTCTCCATATACCTTGCTACCACCATGAGCACTCTCCTGGCATTCCCACCTGATCCAACCCACCTGCCCCAGCAGATGCCCCTCCAAAGAAGCTCCTACACAATACTTGGGGAAGATGGGAGCAAACCCTGCCCATCAATGCACCCTGGGTTTGTGCAATTGGGCCTCACAGAGAGCAAGCCCTGCACACCAGTATGCCTCAAGCAGTCACAGCTCAGCCACAAAAAAGAACACACACAGCCACAGAGAGGACATGGATGGAGTACCTAGTTCTGGAGACCAGAGGTGATTATGTTATAGGGCACCAAAAGAACCCTTTTACACAAGGCCAGTGCTTTAAAGATCAGAAGATAGATCCGACCTACTTAATAAGAAAACAAACAAAAAAGTTAGACAAAATAGAAGACAGAGGAGTATGTCCCAAATTAAAAAAAAGACAAAATCACAGAAAAAAAGGCTACATGAAACAGAAATAAGCAATATGACTGATAAAGAGTTCAAAGTAATGGTCATAAAAATAGTCAAGACTTTAGAGGGTACAGAAGAATGAATCAATGATTGAGAAAAAAAGGTAATAGAAAGCAACCTGGCTGAACAGCAAAAAGACAAAGAGTAACAAATGAGGATTAAGGGATCCCCCAAACATTATCAAGCATAATAGTCACATTATAGGGATCCCAGAAGGAGAACAGAAAGACAAGGGGGCAGAAAACTTACTTGAAGAAACCTATCCATGCACAGAGAGCCCCAACAAAATGAACCCAACGAGCCCAGCAATGAGATACATAACAATTAACAAAAAGAAAAAAAGAGTTTTAAATGCAGCAAGACAAAAGCAAACAGTTAGTTACATTACAAGGAAAACCCCACAAAGCTGTCAGCTAATTTTTCAGCAAAATTTTACATGCCAGAAGAGAGTGACATGATAGATTCAAAATCTTGAAAAAAACCTATAACCAAGGATACTCTACTCACCAGGTTTCTCATTCAGAATTAAAGGAGAGAGAAAGCATTTCCCAAAGAAAATTTAAAGGAGTTCATCACCACTAAACCAGCATTATAAGAAATGTTAAAGAGAATTCTTTAGTGGAAAGAAAAGGCCATAAGTAGATGAAACTTAGGAAAGAAAGAAATTACTAAAAAAAAATACGGTAATGGTAGTAATCAATAACTTACAAAGCTAGAAAGGAGTTTAAAATAGTAACATCAATTATATATGCAGGACTTAGTCAAGGGATACATAAAAAGATGTAAAATATGACATATAAAAATGGAGGACAGAATAAAAATTTAGTGCTTTTAGAATGTTCAAACTTAATAACCATCAACTCAATTAGACTGCTATACACATAGGGTGTTATATATGAGCCTCATAGTAAGCACAAACCAGAAACCTGTAATAGATACACAAAAGGTAAAAAAATGATCCAAGCATACAATAAAGCCATCAAACCATAACACAAAACAGCAAGACAAGAAGAAAGGAACACAGAAGAACTATAAAAACAACCAGCAAACAATTAACACAATGGCAATAAATACATACCTATAAATAATTACTTTACATTAAAGGGTCTAAATGCTCCAATCAAAAAACATAGGATGATTAATTGGATTAAAAAAAAAAAAACAAGACCCATCTATATGTTGCCTACAGGAGATTTTTCAGACCTAAAGACACTTACAGACTGAAAGTGAATGGGATGGAAATATTTATTTGATGCAAATGGAAGCAAAAAAAAAAAAAAAAAAGCTGGAATAGAAATACTCATAAATCAGGTAAAATAGACTAAAGCAATGACTGTAACAAGAGACAAAAAAGGTCATTACATGATGATAAATGGGTCAATCCAACAAGAAGATATAACAATTGTAATTATCTATGCACCCAACACTGGAGCACCTAAATACATAGAATAAATAGTAACAGACTTGAAAGGAGAAATTGATAGTAATACTACAATAGTAGGGTACTTTAATACCCCACTTACATCAATGGATGGATCATTAAGACAGAAAACCAGCAAGAAAATAGTGGCTTTGAGCCACACATTCTTTTCAAGGGCCACACAGAACATTCTCTAGGATAGATCAATAAATTTAAGAAGACTGTAAATACATCAGGTATCTTTTCCAACCTCAATGGTATAAAACTAGAAATCAATTGAAGAAAAAAACTGGAAGAAACACAGACATGTGGAAGCTAAATAACATGTTACTAAATAACCAGTGGGTCAATGAAAAAATCAAAGAGGAAATAAAAAACTACACAGAAATAAATGAAAATAGAAATACTACAGTTCAAAATCTTTGGGACAGAGCAAAAGTAGTTCTAAGAATGAAGTTTACAGTACTACAGGCCTACCTCAAGAAAAAACAATACCAAACAATCTATCCTTACACCTAAAAAAACTAGAAAAAGAAGAACAAAGCAAGCCCAAAGTTAGTAGAAGGAAGGAAATAATAAAGGCCAGAGAAGAAATAAATAAAATAGAAACTTAAAAAACAATAGAAAAGATCAATGAGACTAAGACCTGGTTCCTTGAAAAGATAAACAAAACTGATATACCTTTAGCCAGACTCATCAAGAAAAAAAACAGGACTCAAAGAAATAAAATCAGAAATGAAAGAGAAACATAAAATAATAAAAAAAAAAAAGATCAGAAAAGTAAAAAAAAAAAAAATGAAAGAGAAGTTACAACGGACACCAGAGAAATACAGAAAATTACATGCCAACAAATTGGACAACCAAGAAGAAATGGATAAATTCCCAGAAACATACAGTCTTCCAAAACTGAAATAGATAGAAATACAAAAATTTGAACAGATCAATTACTAGTAATGGAATCGAATTGGTAATTTTAAAATTCTCAACAAATAGAAATCCAGGACCAGATGCATCACAGGTGAATTCTAACAAACTGTTAAAGATTTAATACCTATCTCTCTTAAACTGTTCCAAAAAATAGAAAAGGGAGGAATGCTTCCAAATGAATTCTATGAAGCCAGCATTACTCTGATACCAAAACCAAAGACATTACAAAAAAAAAAAAAAATTACAGACCAATATCCCTGATGAACATAAGATGCAAATGTCCTCAGTAAAATATTAGCAAACAAAATTCAACAATACATAAAAAGATCATTCACCACAATCAAGTGGGATTTATTCCAGAGATGCAAGAATAGTTCAATGTACATAAATCAATCAACATGATACACATTAACAAAATAAAGGATAAAAATATTATCATCTCAGATGCAGAAAAGGCATTTTATAAATTCAACATACGTTCATGATTAAAACTCTGAGGAAAATGGGTTTAGAAAGAACACATCTAAACCTAATAAAGCCCATATATGACAAACCCACAGCAAATATCAATAATGAAAATCTGGAAGCTTTTCCCCTATGATCAGGAACAAGAATAAGTATATCTACTCTCACCACTTTTATTCAGCATAGTACTGAAAATCCTACCCATGGAAATCAGCTAAGAAAAAGAAATTAAAGGCATCCAAATTGGTAAGGAGGAAGTAAAACTGTCCCTATTTTTAGGTGACAAGAAAATAGAGAAAATCATAAAGAGTCCATCAAAAATCTAAAATAAATGAATTCAGTAATGTTGCAAGATGCAAAGTCAAAACAACAAAACTCTGTTGCATTCCTATACACTAATAATGAAATAGCTGAAAGAGAAATTAAAACAATCTCATAATTGCATGAAAAAGACTAAAATGCTAGTAATAAATTTAGCCAAAGAGGCTAAAGACCTGTACTCTCAAAACAGATACTGATAAAAGAAATTGAAGACAACAAAAGTGGGAAGATATACCCTGCTCATGGAGAGGAAGAATTAAAATGTCCATACTACACAAAGCAATCTACAGATCATTCAATGCCTATCAACACACCAACAGCATTTTTTTTACAGAACTAGAACAAAAATGCCACAAATTTGTATGGAACCACTATGACCCCAAATAGCCAAAGCAATCTTGATAAAAAACGAACAAAGCTGCAGTTACCACAATCCAGATTTCAAACTATATTACAAAGCTAGAGTAATCAAAACAGTATGGTACCAGCACAAAACCAGACATATAAACCAATAGAACAGAATTGAGAGCCCAGAAGTAAACCAGTGTTTATATGGTCAACTATATTTTTGCCTCTTTTGTCATAGAGGCAAAAATATACCATGAGGAAAATATACTCTCTTCAAAAATGGTAATGGGAAAACTGAACCACTTTTTTACATGATATACAAAAATAAACTCAAAATGGATTAAAGAACTAAATGTAAGATCTGAAACCATAAAACTCCCAAAAGAAAAATAGGCAGTCATCTTTTGGACATCAATGTTAACAGTTTTTCTTTGGATCTGTCTTCTCAGGCAAAGGAAACAAAAGCAAAAACAAACAATTGAGATTACATCAAACTGAAAAGCTTTGAATAGCAAAGGAAATGACCAACAAAATGACAAGGCAACCTACTGAGTGGGAGAAGATATTTGCAAATCCTATATCTAATAAAGAGTTAACATCCAAAATAGGTAAAGAACCTATACAACTCAACACCCCAAAAAATAATAATAATCTGATTAAAAATGAGCAGAGGGGAGCATGTGGGTGACTGTTACTTAAGCATTTGACTCTTGATTTCAGCTCAGGTCATGATCTCAGGGTGGTGGAATTGAGCCCCACATCGGGCTCTCCCTCTCTGTCTCTGCCCCTCTCCCCACTCAAGCTCTTTCTCTCTCTCTCTCCCCCAAAAAAAAAAAAAAAAAAAAAAAAAAAAATGAGCAGAGGACCTGAAATAGGCATTTTTCCAAAGAAGACATACAGATGGCCAACAGACACATAAAAAGATGCTCATCATCACTAATCATTAGGGAAATGCAAATCAACAATGAGATATCACCTCTTACTAGTCAGAATGACCAGTATCATAAAGATGAGAGATAACAAGTGTTGGTGATGATGGGGAGAAAAGGGAACCCCAGTGCACTGTCGGTAGGAATATAAATTGGTACAACCACTATTGACAAAAGTATGGAGATTCCTCAAAAAAACTAAAAATAGAAATACCATATGATTCAGTAATTCCACTTCTGGGTATTTACCTGAGAAAAACAAAAACACTAATTTGAAAAGATACATGTACCATATGTTTATGTAGCATTTTTTACAATAGCCAAGATATAGAAGCAACTTAAGTGTCCATTGATAGACGAATGGATAAAGAACATGTGGTATATGTATACAAAGTATTACCCAGATATAATAAAAGAATGAGATCCTGCCATTTGCAATAACATGGATGGACATAGAGGACATTATGCTAAGTGAAATAAGTCAGACAAAGACAAATACCATATGATTTCACTCCTATGTAGAATCTAAGAAGCAAATGAACAACAGGAGAAACAGACTCACAGAGAACAAACTAGTGGTTGCCAGTGGTGAGGTGAGTAGGGCGATAGGCAAAATAGGTGAGAAGGATTAAGGTTTACAAACTTCCAGTTATAAAATAAATAAGTCTGGGGTGCCTGGGTGGCTCAGTTGGTTAAGCATCTGCCTTCGGCTCAGGTCATGATCCCAGGGTCCTGGGATTGAGTCCCGTATCCAGCTCCCTGCTCAGCGGGGAGTCTGCTTCTCCCTCTCCCTCTGCCCCTCTCTCCTGCTCGTGCTCGCTCGCTCTCTCTCTCACATAAATAAATAAAATCTTTAAAAAAAAAATAAGTCATGGGGTTGAAAGGACAGCATAGGGACTATAGTCAATAATATTTTAATAACTTCATGTGGTGACAGATGGTAACTGCACTTACCATGGTAAACATTTCATGACATAAATAACTGTTAAATCACTATGTTGTACACTTGAAACTAATAAGTCAACT
Organism: Phoca vitulina; assembly: GCF_004348235.1. Lineage (NCBI taxonomy): Eukaryota > Metazoa > Chordata > Mammalia > Carnivora > Phocidae > Phoca > Phoca vitulina. Next base: position 40,918,964 of record NW_022589715.1, on the reverse strand, counting down.
GTACTTCAATTAAAAATTATAAACAAAAAAGAAAATCAAGTATATTTATAGTATTGTGCTGCAGTTATCGAAAAAAAAATCTGTTTATAAGTGAGCCTATGCAGTTCAAACCTATGTTCAGGTGTCAACTGTAAATATGAATGATAAAAATACATGCCAATAATATTCTAGGCTTCTCCCAGTTTTTATTTAAATCTCAGTTAGTTAACATACAGTGTAATATTAGTTTCAGGTGTACAGTTTAGTGATTCACATGTCAATAATTTAAAATTATTTCATTTTTCTTTTCTTAGAAATAAAAATGCCAAGTCAAAAGACAAACCATGGGAGAAAGGAAAAACTGTATATTTTAGTACTTTAAAGATACTATAGTTTCTAATGAAGGGGGGGAAATCGGAGGGGGAGACGAACCATGAGAGACTATGGACTCTGAGAAAGAAACTGAGGGTTCTAGAGGGGAGGGGTGTGGGGGGATGGGTTAGCCTGGCGATGGGTATTAAAGAGGGCACGTACTGCATGGAGCACTGGGTGTTATAGGCAAACGATGAATCATGGAACACTACATCAAAAACTAATGATGTAATGTATGGTGATTAACATAACATAATAAAATAAAATTTTAAAAAAAGATACTATAGTTTCTAAAAATGGCACTTTTTTCTGAAAACACTTTTGAACAAAGGCCCAACATATTCATTTTACACTGAAACCCCAAAATTTTGTAGCCAGCCCCGCTCTTATAAATATTTTGCATACCATTTCAAGTGATTCTGAAATCCTTACAAGGTAGGAAGAAGAGGCCACATTGGTGTATATGTAATTATATTAGTTTGCTTGGGCTGCCATAACAAATACTATGGACCCAGGAATACCTAGACAGAGTGACTGCTAATATCAAAATGCAAAGATTTTGTTACTGACTTAACTCCTTTCTCCAATACTCTTAACCTCCTCTCCCCCTGAAGGGTCTCTTGAAGTATCCTATGACTTAAGATAACCCTTACTCTTTTTTAAAAGAAGTTTTATTATCTAGCATAGCCAGTAACCAAGACAAAATTAATTGAAAGACTTCTATGCTAATAAACTGAGATTCCTCTTTAATTATTATCCAGAGCTCTCAAAACAATAATTGTCTGTGCTTCAGTGTTCTACATTGTTTTTTCATGAATACACATCAAGAAAACATTATATGTATCTGGTTGATTCCATAAAGTAAATTCCATTAATGTGTCTAAATACTTCTTGGCCCTTATATAAAATTAATCTCTAATAGAATTTGGAGCCTTTTCATTATTTCTGTTCTCAGAAACCTGTAAAGTTCTCATCAGTCATGTTTCCAGAAATTGACCAAAGAAGCAAGCATGGGCTGCAATTCTGAGAAGCACACCCACCAGGCGGGGTGGCCTAATCTTTTCTCACCACGCACCCCCACCACCACTAATTTCTGAATACCAGAAATTCAACTAGGGAGGGTGGAGAAACTCATCGACCCTTGATGCTGACTGACAAGATCCAACACATTTAAATTCATTTTCATGCCATGTAACAATAGCATCCTTTTCACATATGGGTGGTATATATTTTGTACCCAAGCCCACCTCATTCAGTGAGGTGTGAATAAAGGTCAGAAGGCTTAGGTTTCAGTACAATTTCTAACATTAAGTCCATGGCCCATTTTAGGGATGGCCCTCCATTCCCACAGATACGGAAGCCTCGCCTCACAACCCTCTTTACCAGAGACCAAGAACAAATCAGGCCTATCTTGAGTAGTGAGTTTGTTTCTTTCCAGCTCAAGGAATTTTTCTCAAGCCATTCACTTCCTCCTATAAAAACCAAAGGTCATTCCGGGCGCCTGGGTGGCTCAGTCGGTTAAGCGGCTGCCTTCGGCTCAGGTCATGATCCCAGGGTCCTGGGATCGAGTCCCGCATCGGGCTCCCTGCTCTGCGGGGAGCCTGCTTCTCCCTCTCCATCTGCCTGCTTCTCTGCCTACTTGTGCTCTCTATCTCTCTGTCAAATAAATAAATAAAATCTTTAAAAAAAAAAAAAAAACCAAAGGTCATTCCAACCTCTAAAGACTAGACAACCTGCTTTCAACAGCCCCTGGTTGTTTATTCCCAAGTACAACCTCCACCTGCATGACATATGGTATCTTGCTCCCCTGGACAGTAAATATACAATCAAAAAACCCTTTGATCTCATCTGTCCAGTGTCAGGCATCATGTGTTGAGCCATCCCCACAGCCATAGGGTGGGAATCCTTCTTTCACTAGGGGGGATAAAGATGAGGAGATTAAAACTCAGTGTCAGGGCTGGATCTGCCCACCACAGATATTCAAAAGGTCTGATTTAATACAACAAATTTTTACCACTGGCTGATTAGAATATTTTTTGAAAATGTCCCAGAAAATCAGATTCTCCAGCCAGAGTGTTAGAAAAGGTAGCATGAGGGGCTCCTGGGTGGCTCAGTCGTTAAGCGTCTGCCTTCGGCTCAGGTCATGGTCCCAGGGTCCTGGGATCGAGCCCCGCATCGGGCTCCCTGCTCCGCGGGAAGCCTGCTTCTCCCTCTCCCACTCCCCCTGCTTGTGTTCCCTCTCTCGCTGTGTCTCTCTCTGGCAAATAAATAAATAAAATTAAAAAAAAAAAAATAGAAAAGGTAGCATGAATCAGTTGGAGGTAGACCTCCCTTCACACATGGAAGGAGGTTCTCCAAATGAAATGATACATTACATTAAAATTAGGTGGGGCCAAGCTTTCACTTTTGAGGGATTTTGACTAGCCAGTTGGCCATATAGGTCTCTTCCAAATTTTAACCCAAGTGATCCTAAATATAGTTCATAAGCTGTAAACAGGAAATCTCTACAGTGAAAAAATATATAGCAAATAATTTAAAACCAAGACGTCATTCACAAGGCACAGACACACCTCCTCCAAAATGTTTTGAAGAACCCAGCTTTTGTACATTTAATTCCATCAAAGAGGAGCGTATCTGTGCAGCCTTTCTTTTGTTTCCCCACCTATTAGCCATGGCCCATGGCTGCGTGAAATTGATATATTTAAGTGCCACCAGCAAGGCCCGAATGAGAAAGGCTTTGCAGTTCAGCCTCTGTGATCTTTTATATAAATATTGCTTTGAGTTGGACAGTGGAAAAGCCCAGGGTAGCACTATAATGCCAACCTGACAGACACTTTACAACCTCTGCCAATATGATACTATATCAGAATCTTGCTTAAGCATGAAAGAAGAATGTTTCAGAAATCATTTAAAATGATAAAGTAGTCCCCAAAGAGATCTAGAGTAGATTTTTCAGCTATTAAGTATTTCTCTCTTATTTTCCATTATCCCTACCAAAGATAAGAACCCAGAGAAGGGACCATTCTCCACCGAAGTGCTCTGATTCCTCCAGGATGGCAGTGCTGTGGCTTGGGCTCTGGCCTCTTGAACCCTGCTCACTGGATCGGGATCTCAGCTCTACCCTTTCCTTACACGCTGCAAGACCTTCCACAAATTTCCCTATGTCTCTGTGCCTCAGCTTCCTAAATTTTAAACAGGGACGCTCTCAAAAACTCCGTGTTGTATAAGGAATGAATGAATCAGTAAATATATACTAAACCCTTAAAACCGACAATACTTGGCTCATACTGAATGCTCAATAAATCTTAGCCATTTTTTCATTACTATCATTTTAGATTGGTTTAACTCCCCTTCCAACTGGGGTAAAGCTTATCGGAGCCACTTGGGGCTTAGAATAGAATAAAATTGGCCACTTGTTGTTGAAAAGGGCCTTGACGATGATACAATTCAATTCTTCCTCCCTTCCATTTTGTGCTTCGAGGAACTTGAAACACAGATAGTGTAACTTCCCCCAAAGTCACGGTAGACACCGAAATAGGAACTCAGGACTCTGGATTCCCAAAATTTTAAGAACAGAAATTCCCTTTCAAAAAGAACTGTCAGGAGGCCTTATTCAATTGCCTACCCAGAAATTAGCCATATGCGAACTCTATCTTCAAAAAAATCTCAGGGTCACATTTTTTTCCTACTTCAGTTTTCCTTATATTCAGATAGATTCTAATTTTCAAAAATTTTAATGAGAAACATCTCAGTTGTACATACCACGACAGCTTTAAGTTTCTATACCAACTCCAGTGGCCAAAGAGTTAAGCAAAACCAAAGCATCATGTTAAATGTGAAAAGTCTTATAAAACTCACTTACAAAAATATCTCCAGCAAGTTTATAGATTGGCATTTACTATATATTGGTCAAAACTCAAACTAGGATCTAACATTTTCCTCAAAAAAAATGAAAGTTTACATTATCTAGACAGATTCAGCATTGTTTAAAAAAATATGCACCATAACCTCAACTGTGCAATAAATTTCTTTAAAAAATTAAATATAAAAGAGCAGACCTAAGTACTAAACAGAACATTTTAGTTTATAACCTATAGTTAAAGACTGGAGTATTTAACAACACTAAACTGATTTTACAATTTGGGGCAAAGAGCAAAATAGGTATTATTAAGAACCCATACTATTAAATCAGTATCCTCAGAAAATCTACTAAAATTTCCCCATTTTTCTCAAGCTAAAATATGTCTATTCTATTAAAGTATCAGTCTAAGCCCTGATGCATAAGCCCTGTTAGCCTTAGCCAGGATAATTAGTTGCTACACATGCTTTTTTAAAAGAACATGAAGCAATAAGACTGGATGATATACGCCTTGGTTTTCTCATCCAAAGAATGAAATAATACAATTACTCAACTCATTGGTTTTCTATAATGATGTAATACCTATTAAGAGATTAAAACAGTGCCTTGCACATAAGTAACATTCAAATATTAGTGATTATTAGAATTATTATAGTCCTGAGAGTACCTCAGAAGTACATCTAAAATAGCAGAGCAAATATTAATATTCTTGACAGATGTAGCTCCATTAAAGAGCATTATCAGGGTTCAAATTGTTACGGCCAGGGCCTCTCTAACTTACACTGCTGAGCTCTATAGAGAAAATTACCTAAGAAATTGATCTTTGTCTGCAAAGACTGAATTTTTGCTCTTGGGTAGTCATGACAAGAAGTTCCCAATCTAAAGCCTTGCATGAAGAAAATCATTTGACAATATTGAATCTAATTTAGATCTAGTTGAGATAATTTATAAGTGATTTTCCCCTTCCTACATCTATACTATAAAGTTGGAATTTCTGTATGCATTTATACTTGGGTCTTAGAAAACTATTTCAGATTAGAATCAAAAGCACAATAGTAAAGTTTGTACTCGTGTGCTACTTTTGTAGGAGGGATGTAGAGAGGGAGGAAAGAGATACACTGACATGTAGAGGAATGGAAATGATAATTGTCTGCATTCTCACAAGTGCTGGTTTCAATTTTGAAAGATAAAAGTTTGAGCCGAAAGGATTACTTTACAATACAGAGGATGTCACAGCAATGTGATTCTGTTTTCTTTTGACCAAAATATAATTTGATATTTAGCCTCTTGGGTTTTTAATACTTGACGGTCAAGTGGGTCATGACATTTACTTCACAAACATTTATTTACCAATTCTAAGTTCAATTACTTGACCGTGTTGGTGACAGGAAGGTGGAAAAATCATGGTTTTTGTTCTCACATATTAGGTGGTACTTGTCACTTATTAGAAGTACAAAGTGCTTTGAGTTTAAAAGAAGAGACTACTTCTATAAAAACCTCTGTAAAAAGGGTGACCATATTGGAAGTTAAATCATTTTGCAACTTCGTATTACAACCAAGTAAATACTGCAGGACTCAATACTAAAAGATATTGCCCATGTGCCTTAATTTAAATGAAACCACAGAATCCTTATAACAAAGTTTCTAAAGGTTCACAATTTTCTCAAGTCCTCTAGATCTATAACACATGGATCTGAAATCTCCACAGATATTTGTGCACATAATGAATTTTGATAATATGGTAAAGGTCAGAAATTCAAATAAGGTGATCAGGATGCTCTTTAATTCTGAACATAATGAAATATCATGCTATTTAATATCTTTTCTCTTCTGTATGTTCTTTCCTTAATTTTCAAAGCAAACAATCCTCTGCTTTGCACTAACTTGTTTTGATTAATAAGGATCTTATAACTTATAAGAAAATCCAATACTTCACTGAATCATCTAACTGGATAGTCAACAAAGAGGATTTAGATTTAGCTTTAAATTTTTCATCTAAGGGAAAGTCATCCTTTTCTTTCTCTGCAGATCTAAATTGTAGATTACTCTGTAGGATATTTCCCAAGTAAATATATTAATTTCTGAGGATTAAATAATATTAATTTTAAAAGAAAGCCCCTGGAACAACACCTATTCTCATTTTGTAAAACACTGAGGTCATCTTAACATGGGAAAACAGAAATGTGTCCTCAAGTTCTGAAAAAAAAAAAAAAAGTATTAAAATAACATCTTGAGAATATGGTTATTAGTGAGAAAATTGTTTCCAGTATTGAAAGGTATTCATTTTTTCAGTACAATGTCACAGATTTAACACCTGTGTACCCTTTGAAGAAGGAAATTATAATGGGGATTCTAAAAAAAACCTTAATTAAAATGGTATTATCTGTGTGTCTGGAGAACTCTTAAGAGTTCTTTCCTTTTGAGTTCTATATACCTGTTTTTATGACATATTTTGAGCTGACACAATACCAGTAAGATCAGTGGCAGTCCAAGTCTCTCAAAACTTGACAAGATCTATAGGAAAGCCAAGCACTATCTTTTATTTTTTGTTATTATTAAACATGCATCTTCTTGTTGATTCACAAAAAGGTAATCTAAAGAACATATGGAGGATGGGATTGATGGAGGGACTCACAGCTGACATAGAGGAGGAAGAGAATCACATGTGCTTGGAAAAAATATTATAATCCCTTTGGTCTTCAGTCTCTGTAGAGAGGAGGAATCAGTAGGAAGCCATATTAGCCTTGTCCCTAATGATACTGAGTCCTAAACCCTGGGTTCTAGACAATTGGACCTCATTGTCACCCATCCTCCTTTGAACCTTGCCCATCTCTGTGTTTTTCTTTTTATCTTCTCTTCCTAGAGGACCTATCCTATTTGCTGGCTAACCACATACTTCTAAGCTTTCAAGGAGTTGAGTATCAATTCTACCTCCTCAACAAATGTGTCCTCTCACACCTGCTGGAAGTGAGCTTTCCTCCCAGGAGCTCTCAGAGCCATTAACTCTAGCCTCCAAATCTGTCATATGTTTGCCTCCCAATGAAAAGTCTTTTATTCCTGCATGTACCATCTTGTGACTCCCTTTCTTAATAATCCCTATTGCTTGAGCAACATTTCCTTATGGAGAAGGGGGACACTGGAGAGGGGTCCTGAGTGTTGGTGGGATTGCATACATTTGGTAAGGAAGACAGAAGGGAATTCCAAGTCAAGGATTAAAGCTCCACCAAGAACTGTGACCTAATGTGGGCAGGGCTTGCACAGGGTAAAATGAGTATCCAAGACTAATTGTGGAGGGTGGTTCACACAGGGCACTGTCCTCACTCATGTTCAGATGACAGAATGTCATTAACTGATACATACAATCTTATATACAATGCATACATTGCCCATAATGGAAACACTTTTAAAAGAAAATATGATGGAGACAGGAGTCCATCAAAATCCTAAAGGAGAGAGAGCCTGGGTAGCTCAGTTCGTTAAGCGACTGCCTTCAGCTCAGTTCATGATCCTGGAGTCCCTGGATCGAGTCCCGCATCGGGCTCCCTGCTTGGCAGGGAGTCTGCTTCTCTCTCTGACCCTAACCCCTCTCATGTGCTCTCTCTCATTCTCTCTCTCTCAAATAAATAAATAAAATCTTAAAAAAAAAAAAAATCCTAAAGGGGAACACAGGCAGCAACCTCTTCGACCTCAGCCGCAGCAACTTCTTCCTAGAAACATCGCCAAAGGCAAGGGAAGCAAGGGCAAAAATGAACTATTGGGACTTCATCAAGATAAAAAGCTTTTGCATAGCAAAAGAAACAGTCAACAAAACCAAAAGACAACCGACAGAATGGGAGAAGATATTTGCAAATGACATATCAGATAAAGGGCTAGTATCCAAAATCTATAAAGAACTTATCAAACTCAACACCCAAAGAAGAAATAATCCAATCAAGAAATGGGCAGAAGACATGAACAGACATTTCTCCAAAGAAGACATCCAAATGGCCAACAGACACATGAAAAAGTGCTCAACATTGCTCGGCATCAGGGAAATCCAAATCTAAACCTCAATGAAATACCACCTCACACCAGTCAGAATGGCTAAAATTAACAAGTCAGGAAACGACAGATGTTGGCAGGGATGTGGAGAAAGGGGAACCCTCCTACACTGTTGGTGGGAATGCAAGCTGGTGCAACCACTCTGGAAAACAGTATGGAGGTTCCTCAGGAAGTTGAAAATAGAGCTACCATATGATCCAGCAATTGCACTACTGGGTATTTACCCCAAAGATACAAATGTAGGGATCCGAAGGGGTACGTGCACCCCGATGTTTATAGCACCAATGTCCACAATAGCCAAAGTGTGGAAAGAGCCAAGATGTCCATCGACAGATGAATGGATAAAGAAGATGTGGTATATAAATACAATCGAATATTATGCAGCCATCAAAAGGAATGAGATCTTGCCATTTGCAACGACGTGGATGGAACTGGAGGGTGTTATGCTGAGCGAAATAAGTCAGTCAGAGAAAGACATGTATCATATGACCTCACTGATACAAGGAATTCTTAATCTCGGGAAACAAACTGAGGGTTGCTGGAGTGGGGGGGGTGGGAGGGATGGGGTGGCTGGGTGATAGACATTGGGGAGGGTATGTGCTATGCTGAGTGCTGTGAATTGTGCAAGACTGTTGAATCACAGATCTGTACCTCTGAAACAAATAATGCAATATATGTTAAGAAAAAAAAAAGAAGAAGAAGATAGCAAGAGGGGAAGAATGAAGGGGGGAAATCGGAGGGGGAGACGAACCGTGAGAGACGATGGACTCTGAAAACCAAACTGAGTTAGTTCTAGAGGGGAGGGGCGTGGGAGGATGGGTTAGCCTGGTGATGGGTATTAAAGAGGGCACGTTCTGCATGGAGCACTGAGTGTTATGCACAAACAATGAATCATGGAACACTACATCAAAAACTAATGATGTAATGTATGGTGATTAACATAACAATAAAAAATTTTTAAAAATCAGAAAAAAAAATATGATGAAATGAAATTATATGCAGAATGACAACCACAAACGTATGTCTACAAAATATGAATCTATCCAGCTAGACTCATCCTTTTCTCAACATTTCCTGTTTGCTATTTGCTCATTGATCTTGTTATGTGTTAAAGCAGACTCCAAAGGTTTATGGAGAGGGAATTGAGCATGGAAGAAAAAAAAGCAATTTGAGGAAAGTTTATTTATTAACTTTACTGACTTCTGCAAATTTTAGGAAGATTCCTCTTTTCCCTAATTTAGGACCTTGCTTGAGAATCACTGATTTGGGTCACTAGTGGAAAGTTATATTATATAGGTAGGGAGAGGTCAGCTTAGTCTGGATCTGGCCACATATAGTAAGTAAAGTATTTATTGCTTCTCCTCTGCCTTAAGTCTCAGCAGAATTTAATGTGCCTGAACACTGAATTCATATATGCTGCTTTAAAATATGTATTTCCTCCATTCTTCCCTGAACCATTTTTTTCTTGCCTAGTTGATTGGTGTAACTGTGTAAGCATTTGGCATTCCAGCTGAATGAGAACGAGATGAAATGGCAGTTCTCCCAGCCCTCTTATTTCACAACATAGAAGTAAAACTGGCAATGCAGAGAATGTCATAATTCAGATGTGTCAGTGCTGAGATGTTCGAAAGTGGTTGGGAGCAGGAATATCACAGCCCATTCTGAACCAGAGCTAAGAATAGGGATACTCTATTCTGCTGTCCAGAGTGACATCTACTGGTATCATCAAGTTCAAGGCATAACTATAAAACATTTCTCCCCTTTGCCTTAAATATAAGCAGAGAACTAGTTTGCAAAGATATGCAGGAGACTGAAAAGCCAGTCAATCATACAAACCTATGTGGGCCCAGAGCTTCAGGAAAGTCCTTGGCCTTTGGAAGGAAAAAAAGGCTTAGAACAGGTGAAATGGAGAGAAATGGGAATAATGTTATCTTTTATCTTTTTGAAGAGAGAACATGCTTTCCCAATCCAAAGTGTAGAGTTAGAAACTCCCTAATCTTACCAAAAATGGAGCCAATTTTCCCATTTAAAGAGAGGAGACAATGTTCAAATAGGAAAACTAAATGGACCAATTCAAGTGCACAACTACATAGCAGCTTACATAGCAAGAGGCCAGGAGCTACTGCTAAGAGATCTGTGGCACCATTTCAACACTGAGTCTACTTTAAAAACAAATAATTAAGGAATTATCCAGAGATCTGCCTCCAAATATATCCTTATACAATGATATTAAATGGCTATGACTCAAGCAATAATAACCATATACATGTCATGTATTAAATAGGCTGAGGAAAAATAGAAGTCTGGGGTGAGACCTTGCCTCTTAACAACTGATGGTCTTCTTGTACTAAATCACATCCACACACAAACCAAGACCAGGCAATGAATGTTTAGTAACAAGTGAGAGATTATTCCCTTTGCTCTCCATTCTGTAGTCTTTTCTTTCTCAGGTCCCTCCAACCCCCACAAAATTATCAAATAAGAATGTTTATTAATAGATAAGATTTTTACCCTTTATCTTATAAATATCACCTTCTCCCTTTCACAGTCTAACTTCTTCATTCTCCTCCTTGTCTAGCATGAATCCTTCAGCTCATTCCAACATGGTTCTGGCTCCACCATCACACTAAAACACAAACTCTTGCTAAGGTAGGAAATGACCAAAGCACACATCCAAAGGACACTTCTCATCTTACTTAATGTTTCCTTCTTGCTTGCATTTCTGTTTGCTTTTGCTTTCCAGGTCCCTAGTACTCTTGATTTCATTTCTTCATTCCTAAATTATCTTTTTAGTCTCATGGAGTCCCTCAATAAGCATTTGTACGAGAGGTCATGTTAGACACTGGGCACACAAAGGTGAACGAGATAAGCTCCCTGCCACTAATTCCTCTTCCTCAAATCATCTGTCTAACACTTGAGGTCCATGGATTTTTCCTGTCCTCAGACCTCCTCTTATGCAATAGAGTCTCTCTGAAAAGAGCTTATCCAGAATCACTGGCTACAACCGCTACATCAGTGACTCTTACATCATGGTCTCCAAGCCTCCCCTCTGTTAATCTCCAATTCTTGTTTCTAACTACCAACTAAGAATCTCTATCTGAATATCTCACAGGCATACAAATGCAAATATTCTTTATCTTCTTCCCCAAAACCTGCTATTATGCTCACATTATAACCTTGTCTTCAAATCTTTTTTTTTAATCTGTCATATCTAACTGAATAGTATGTCCCACTAATTCTATTAAAAATTGTTTGGATGTTAAGTTTCCACTGCCAAGAATTTAAAGAATTTAAATGGCCTCCAATCAGTTCTCTTTCTCTCTAATGTCTCATTGTTGTAACCATCTTGAAAACTTCCACCAAAGAGTTCTTTTCGGAAACATACATCTGATCATGGCACTCTTCTACTACAATTGTTTCCATCATTTCCTCTCTATAGCACAGAATAAATTTAAAATTCATTGGCAAATTTTTCTACATTCTTCATCATCTCCCCCCCTACCCATGTGCCTATCCAGCCTCATCTATCATTACTCCCTGAAAAACTCCCTTAATTGCAAACATGCTGAATGGTTTACTGTTCCCCAAACATAAGTGCTTATCCACACATGGATGCCTCTAAATAGGGTTTTCTGCACAGCTGTTTTCAGGTAAGCAGGTCACTAAGGCTATTCGAACAACTCCAAATTTGGTCTAGAAGCCTTGGCCTTGAGTAAAGTAATGGAGAGGTAGTGCATAAATAATAAAAGTTGAAGCACCAACCTCAAGGTGCAAAATTCCACCTAGTTCACTTCTGCAAGTAATTTTTCTAGAGGAAGAAAACTCTTAAGAAGTCAGGGTCACAGTGAGCCAATCTGATGCATTAAACCAGAATAATGAGAGATGGAGAATGTACCATAGAAAAAACGTCAACCAATTCTACTTGTGATTGCCATGTTGAGCTGGTCTTTGAGGCCAGACAGAGAATCAAATCTGGTTCTGAAAAGACCTTAAGCAGACATTAAATCAAATTTAATAATCTATAGAAAGAAAGAGTCTCTCTACACTGTTGCTCTATTTTCAATCTCTATTTAAATTAATTTAATAAATAAGTTCCTGAAAGAGATTAACAATGTCATGAGGGCATTTCTCTCTTCTAATAACTAGCAAGATGAAAAACCATTTGGCTTCAATTTCTAGAACATCTTTGTTTGAACAGCACAGGTTTAGAGAAACTGACCCATTCATAGTTTGGGACTCTCTGAGAAATAATATTACTGGACACTTACTATGTACCATGCACCGTTCTTTCTAGGGACTCAACAAGTACTCATTTAATGCTCACAATATCACTATCAGGTAGATACTATTTTATGACCATTTTACATATTAGGAAAATAAGGCACAGAGAAGTTAAATAACTTATCCAAAATTATAAAAACTCAGGGGCACCTGGGTGGCTCAGTCAGTTAAGCACCTGACCCTTGATCTTGGCTCAGGTCATGATCTCAGGGTGGTGAGATCAAGCCCCACATTGGGCTCTGCACTGGAGGTGGAGTCTGCTTGAGATTCTCTCTCTCTCCCACTGCCTCTGCCCCCACCCCAGCTTGTGTGCATACACAGGTGCAATCTCTCTAAATATTCTATATATATATAGAAGCCCAGACAGAAAGTAGAAGACTTTGAAGCCAAGTGATACAGTTCCAGGGCCTGTGCTTGTACTAACTACATTATTTCATTGGTTTTTAATTTTTATAATAAACTTAAAAACCAAGCACAGAAAACACAATTATGGTTATAAGTCAAAAGAACAATGCTATATGCATTGATGCTGTAAAATTAAGGGAGTGCAGGAGAAGACTGAAGGAAAATGAGGTATGTTCTTCCTTCATTCTACATAGAAGAGAGTGACTGCACATAGCCCAAAGCTGATTTAATACATGAATTTTAGTTATAAGTGAACTTATTGTAAGACTAAGGGAAGTAATGATACAACTTTTAAAATGAGGACATAGAGGGAAGAGAAAGAAAGGTGGAAATTTTGTGCTGATTTCTCATCTTCAATAGCAAAGGAGTAATACATATTAGATAAACCTAAGTATATTAATCAGAAAATCTAGAACTTAAAGAGTTGAAAGCAGTTACCTATGCAGATTGGAGCTTAGAAAGAGAAAGGGAAGGTAAAAAAACATCTTATTTTTTTATATGCTCTTATTATTTTATTATTTTCAAAATAATTTGAATGACTCAAATGCTAAATTATTAAGTGATAGAGCAAGTTATAAAATGGTATTCATACATATACATGGATTCATATGTGTATATGTGTATGTCTATATAGGTGATTCCATACACACACACAAGACAGAAAAGATAGATGTAGACATATAGACACACTGAAATAGAGATGTTACAGTAATTTATAGGAGGCCATTTTAATTTTCTTCTTTGGCTTTTCTTCATTTATATTTTTCTTAAAATATGTACATTATCTTGTCATTAAAAATACCTATTTTGGGGGGTGCCTGGGTGTCTCAGTCCATTAAGTGCGGGATGGAGTCCCTCATCAGGCTCCTTGCTCAGTGGGGAGCCTGCTTCTCCCTCTGCCTGCCACACTCCCTGCTTGTGCTCTCTAACAAATAAATAAAATCTTCAAAAAAAAAAAAAGAAATACCTATTTTTTAAACAGTGTGGCTATGTTTATACAGTATTTGAGAAGGACAGAAATGGAAAGACAGTATTTATCTAATTAAAAGGAATTTCTTCTGTTAAGACATTTTTAAAATGCTTTTAAGCAACTCTTATTTAACCTTCTAGAACATCTAATTCTTCAGAAAGCTAGAAATATCTTTGATGAACTCCGAAGTGCCAAGATCTCAAGTTAAAGGAAAATTATGTTTATGTGAGAGTCATACTACAATGTAATATTCAGATATCATTCCAGCTCTATACATTTCAGATCTTCAGAAGAAGCCAACTTTTAACATTCAACCCTCTTATTAAAATATAAAGCTCATCTGGCTTAAATGCAGGTTTTCAATACTACCAACAAGAAAGTCCTTTCCAAGGTGGTCATGCTAGGTCACCCAAGGTGGGTCACATGATCTGTCTGAGCTACTTGACAGCTGTCTATCATGAACCTCAATAATGAAATAATTTTAACAGTAGACTCTTAAGAAAACCCAGTGACACAATGTTGAATTTCCAGGGAGATGTGATGGATTTTATAGTAGCTGAAGAGCTTGATATATCATTCAGTGCAATCCTTTCCCTTCAGGCAGATAAAATACCATTATTACCATATTACAAATAAATCACCTGAGACCCAGCAAGGGTTAGTGACTTCTGCAGGTCATCTGGCTAATGGGTGAGATGTCTGCTTTGCCATGAAAGAGCGTCTCTTGCCACAACACACTGTCTCGCTGGGTAATGGTGAAAGAGATGTGCTGGGGTCATGAACTTGGAGATGTTTTTTTTGCTGGCTTGGTCTGGCAGACTGTTAACAACATGGCTCATGTGTAGTTCATCCTCACTTGGATTTCCCGCAGTTTCTTCCAAAACTTCAGAATCCCCAGTTCTAGCTGCAACCTCTCCAGATGTTTTCTCCCCAGGTGGCCTTCTACACTCAGGATCGCTCCCTTCTACTGAAAACCAGTGGCATCTCTGCTTCAGAACCTCTCACCCAGAAAGCCTGCACACTCCATACCCTCCCGGAAGGGCCTTTGTTCATGTTGGTGTATCAGGTTACCCTTCTGAATATGTGCTCTCATTTCTTCAGTTGTAAAGTCTTACCATTCCTGTTGTTTGCCAATCTCAAGAAATTCTCAGTTCTTTCACAAAACCCCAAAGGAGACAGCTAGTCATTCCCTTTTACTTAATAATTAAACTTTCTTTTTTGCTTCGTCCTTTGGTCCTATGTAAACATCTGCATACTCAGTTCATCCATGAACAGTTTCAATCTGTGCTCCTGTTGGGATATCAACTTGCATCCCACGGTGTAATACTTGAGGACAGTATGAACTGTGGTATCTGTGTGCCAAAGTACCATTCACCTTTATTCAGTCAGCTAATAAATATCTTTTAAATGGTTACTGTGTATCAAACCCTTGGCTAGATGGTGAGGATCTGAGAATGAATCAAGTGAAAGACATGTTGATGAACCTTAAGCATCTCACAGTCTGGGGTAGGGGGAGTGGGAGTGCTGAGCTGTCAGGGCCATGTGCAAGCAGTCCTCCTTCCATGCACAAGTGCAGTGCTCTGGGATCAGTGTGTGTGTGTGTGTGACAAGGGCTCTGGCAACAGAGAAGAAAGCCGTATTCATTCCCTATGACATCTGAGCCGGATTTCAAAGGATTAGTATAAAATCACCAGGTTGAAGGGCAAGGACCTTCGAAAGAGAAGAAACGTGAAATCTAAGATAAGAAAAACCGATGGAGGAGTCTTATTGTGATTCGAATTATTATTTAATTCACTTTGCAAAGGCAGCCTGTGACGTGGCTTCCTAGGCAGGAGAGAGATGCTGCTGCCTGCAGTAGAGGCCCAGCCTGGAGTGGAAGCTGAGTCAACCTGGCTCCCTCGCTGTGGGAACGGTCACCCTTGAATGCACCAACCCTGCCTGGCTCCCGTGGCATCTCTTCTGGGCACAAATTTCATTTTAAAAGACATAGGAAAGCCCATCATGAAGAGGCAGAAACAAAGGCCATCTACATTGCCCTGCTGCAAAAACTCTCCTGTAGAGGAGATGTTGAGACTAAGAAAAACAAATAAAAGTTGTTCTGAAAGGAGAGGCAATTAAATTTTTGCCAAACATGACAGGAAGCCGAGAACTGAAGCAGACAGAGTAATGTCTATCTTTGGCACACCAGACAGGGAGGAGAAGAGTGTGTCTTTGATGGCAGACTTTATTTTAAAGGTGCTAACTGACATTTTGAAAGGACATAAAAACACAGAGAGGAGAGCGCTCTTCAGGCCCCTGCTATCTGGGCTGCAGAAGCTCCCAACTCCCCCCCACCCCACCCCCACCCACAGGGTATTCATTTTCCCAATCTCAGCCTAACACAAGATAAGGTACAGGAAAGAAAAGGAGCAAAATAAAACAAGTCCCTATCTTAAAGCGGCCACATGAATCCACAAGATGCATTTAAGTTGGAAGTAGAAAGAGAAAGACATTTCTTGGCTCCTGAAGGAGCCTCACAGAAGGGATCCTTGGTGGTTACAGAAGGGCAGAGTTATGTCCATCATCCGAGCAGTCAGCGAAATGCACACATGTTTTTATAGGGACCCCTGTGCCAATGGCAGAACAGGCACAAAAGCTCTTTTTTTGAGAGAAAGAGAGAGAAAAAACATGGAGGGGGGGGGAGGGACAGAGGGAGAAGGCGAGAGACAATCTTAAGCAAGCTCCATGCCCAGCACAGAGCCCGATGCGGGGCTCAATCTCACAACCCTAAGATCATGACCTGAGCTGAAATCAAGAACTGGATGGGTGCTTAACTGAGACACCCAGCCGCCCAAAAGCTCATTTCTAAGCCCACCAGTTACTCGAGTCTCAAAGCAAGCTCCCCTATGGTCTTCCCATAGGCACACAGAACTGAACAGCTGCCTATAGTCAGGAACCCAGGAACCCCAGTACTGAGGCATCTCAACCTTCAGCACATTTACCTCTCTCCTTGCTTCCCTGACCCTTCAGTCCTGTGCACTGATGGCAGGACTTGCACTTATTGTCTCATGATCCCCCTAAACCATTTTGTCCCATGAAAGAAGTTTAGATTTGAATATTTCATACATCTTCACTGCACTCTTAAATTCTCATGATCCAAATTTCTCCCTCTACCCAAAGCTCATGTAGACATTTCACTATATCTTTAAAATAAGGAGATTGAGAATCTCCACTGTTTTTCTGGTAAGAGGATTGAAAGGTAGAAACTGGAAAAGTGCAGTAGCCAAGGCAAGTATGATTCAGAGAAATGGTCTATTTCCAGTCCTACACTGACCAACACTCACTTAAGCTCATTATGAATACATACTGAAGAGGAGAGGAAAGGTACAGGAAAATAACCCAGGTACCCACTCTATCCTTCTTGGTTTTTTCACACAAGGATTCCTTACAAATTCTCAACAACCGAGCACTTCCAGCTCGCTCTGACCAGCTCACTGTGTGCCACAGCTAACACGATCTGTCAGCAAATACTTACCGAGACCCACCACTCTGGGCAAGATTCTATGTTGAGTATGTTGGAACAAAGACGACAAAGCATCAGACTGTAACATCACGGTCCTAGCAAAACATCATAGAAAGCACAAGGGCAGGGTGAGGAGAAGGAGTTCAGTTAGAGAAGACATCAGATGGAGCAAGTCGATCCACATGGGTAAGCCCTGAGGTCTCCGACTCTAGTCAGGGAATCAGAAATAACAGTCCTAGCGAGGAGAGAGTGATATGAATGCAAACCCCAGGACAAAGAGTATCTCTTCTCTAAACCATCTTAGAATTCTTGCTGTCTGTAAAAACCAAGGACCTGGGGAAATAAATGTATTCAGAAAGGGGTTCAAGGCCTCCAGGTAAAGCCTGCTGCTAGGAGTGGGGGAACAACCTACTAACTACTCCATAACCTTACACAGATGTGCTGTTCTTTAAATGGTCTATTTGCCCGAACACTAAAGTAGCTCACCTTGGCCCTGGCAGGTTTCAAAAGGACAATTGGAAAGGGGAGGGGAAGGAGGGGAGGATGAAGAGAAAATTAAGTTCTTTATTTCCTTAATGACTACTTATATACAAAAGCTCGAGGAAAACATAAGTTTCTGCATAAATTACAAAAAGCCTTTTCAATTGTTTTCAGAAATGCAATTTAGCCATAAAGAAAATCTCTCTACTTTTCTGAGATGATGAGAGAGAAGGCCAGTTTCTTAATTGCCTAATTGCTAAACACATTAGGAAATGGTTGGAATTTCAAGATTGAGATTCGGGCCTAATATCATCTTCTTTTTCCACTTTATTTCAAAAAAAAAATAGAAGGACTTGGGAAAATATGGAGCTATTTGTTATGAAGCAGAGTCTAAGAGAAATTACAGCTGAGAGAAACAGTGAATCATAAAAGATAGCAGATAAGGAGGAATAGTGAGAAACCCAAGTACCTCAAGATGGTGCTCCAAAACTAAATGGATTGAAAATTAAAACATACATTTTCAACTTTATTATTGGGGAATTGCTACAAGCAGCCGAGAGGAAATACTCTGTCTTTCCATTATTTTGCAAAGCACTCAGAGCAGTTTTCCAGACAATTTCAGCTCTTTACAAAATGGCCAGAAGCAGCAGATCTCTGCAGAAGAGGTCACACACTCATAGGTTTAAGATAGAAAGCAGACAGATTCAAGTCAATAGGAACATCAAATTAGTTTGCTGGTTATTGAGTGGAGAGGGCACAGGTATGCCCTGGTCCCTGAACTGCTGCCACAGCCCCACAGCTCAAGTCTAAGAGCAATCTAGAGGAAATATCAATTTGGTCAAAGAAAGAAAAGTAAATTTATAATGATCCACATTGACCATGTGTGTGTTTTAATTTTCTGAAGGTTAAAAACAAATAGGTGAAAGAAGGGACTAGCATTTTTTTTTTTAGTATAAGCCAAATTTTTATATGCTGCAATGATTTTTTAGTTTCTTAGATTTGTAAATTTCTTTTTATTTCCTCACTTATTGAAAGGCCAAAAAGTATTCCTGTTTATAAATGAAGAAGGGGCATGGAGAAGGGAGTGACCAAATGACCTGTCCGGGTCCTTCTAGTTCTGAAATTATATAGTTAAATGGCATTCATAATCACTGTTTTAAATGACCTGGCTTCACAAAATATGATAACATTAACCATTCAGCATTTTTTTCAAAGGTACATATTAGGTCTTCAAAAGATCGTTGAATAAATTAATGCTTCTTTGCAAAACCTTTTTTTTTTTTACAGTGGGAAACCTTCCTATATAATAATAGGTTTCCCTAGAAATATATGTACATATAGGAAATATATATCAATATGTATTTATCATTTGTGTATTTTTAAATCATTCATTCTATATACATTAGCTAACATGCTTCTGTAGAGAAAACTTTTACTCATGAATTGGGCTACTTAGTATGCCACGACTATAGTTCCCACTGAAAAGCCAGGATAAATATATAATAATTTTTCTTTAATACCAACTTTCAGAAGGAGTACACCTAATAGTCAATTCCAATGGTATCGACTCATTTTTTTTCTGAAAGAAAGAACAAGATTTATTATGAGGAATTGGCTTATGCATTATGGAGGCTAAGAAGCTCCAGGATCTGGAGTCAGAAAGTTGGAGGCCCAAGAAAGCCAATGATACAGTTGCAGTTCGAATCTGAGGGCCTAAGAATAGGGAGAGCCTATGGTGTAAGTTCTGTCCAAAAGCCAGCAGGCTGGAGACCCAAGAAGATACCATGTTTCAATTCAAGTCTGAATGCAGGAAAAGACCAATGTCTCAGCTCAAGGCAGTCAGGTTAAAGGAGTTCCCCTCTTACTCAGGAGGATCATCCACCTTTTCCTCCTGTTTACAACTTGAACTGATTAGATGTGGTCCACCCACATTGGGGAGAGCAATCAGCTTTACTTACTCTACTGATTCAAATTAACTCATTTTTTAAAGCTTTTTTCTTCTTCATGGCCTCTTGGATACTTATGTACACTATCTGTTTCAATCAATATAGTCAGTATCCTTTTAGATTAACAAAATGTTCCAAATTTGGCCAATGAGAACGTCTTAAATCTTGCCCTCATGACCCTTTGACCCAACCTATTAGTCTTTGTTTCCCTGATTTCTAGCACAACACAGTGTCCTAAAGTTCACCTTGTATTTTTCTTTCCTCCAGCCTATAATCAGCCACTTCTCCAAGGAACCCTAATTCCTTTCTGTGATGAATGGTTTTTAGAAAACAAAATTTGGACAGCAAAATGGTGATTCCTGATAAAGCGCCATTGCTCCCATGCCCTTACACTGGACAGAAATAGGAAATATAGCCTATCATTATGAATCAAACTGATATTCCAAAGGCAAATTTAACAGAATTTTCATGTAATTTTTTGATTCAATAATTCTGTTTTTTCATACATTGAAAATCTCAGTGTAATTATTGAATTATTTTGCAACATAGTAAAAAAATACAAAATAACACTATCAATATTACTACTAATAATAACATGTTTAAGATTTCCTCTCAATTCCTTTAATCTCTAGACTATATGCCACTTTTTGTTTTGTTTGTGTTCTTTTAGCATCAAGGAAGTTTAAATTTTGTTCTGTTGATTGTCTTTTTATTAGTATTTTTGGTAATGCCCGTAACACCTCTTTTTCTTCAGACAAACCATATTGTTTTACTACTATGATAATGTTTTACCATTCTAATACCTTTTTCACCCTTTTTCCTTCTCAGCCATGTACTTTAGTCAACATTAGTGTTTCTTAGTGTTTAATCTTTGTCCTCTTAAATATACTAAAGCTTCTGTTATTTGTCAGCTTTATTCTTTTGTTTGTTTCAAGTTTTTATTTAAATTCTAGTTAGTTAATACAATATTGGTTTCAGGAGTAGAATCTAGTCATTCATCACTTACATATAACACCCAGTGCTCATCACAACAAGTGCCCTCCTTAGTCCCCATCACCCATTTAGCCTATCTCCCCACCCATCTCCCTCCAGCAACCCTCAGTTTATTCTCTATAGTTAAGAGTCTCTTATGGTTTGCCTCCCACTCTTTTCTCCCACTTCCCCTATGTTCACCTATTTTGTTTCCTAAATTCCACATATGCGTGAAATCATATGGTATTTGTCTTTCTCTGGCTGGCTTGTTTTGCTTAGCATCATACACTCTAACTCCAACCTCATCATTGCAAATGGCAAGATTTCATTCTGTTTGGTGGCTGAATAATATTCCATTGTATATCTATACCACATCTTCTTTATCCATTCTTCAGTTGATGGACATATGGGCTCTTCCCATAATTTGGCTTTTGTGGATAATGCCGCTACAAACATCGGGGTGCATGTGTATGTTCGAATCAGTATTTTTGTATCCTTTTGGTAAATATCTACTAGTGCAATTGCTGGGTTATAGGGTAGCTCTACTTTTTAACCTTTTGAGGGACCTCCATACTGTTTTCCAGAGTGGCTGCCCCAGTTTGCATCCCACCAGCAGTACAAGAGGGTTCCTCCTCTGCATCCTCGCCAACATCTGTTCTTTCCTGTGTTGTTAATTTTAGCCATTCTGATAGGTTTGAGGTTGATCTCACTGTAGTTTTGATTTGTATTTCCCTGATGATGAGTGATGTTGAGCATCTTTTCATGTCTCTGTCTCGACTTTAAATAATATTAAAAGTATCATCTGGGGCGCCTGGGTGGCTCAGTCATTAAGCGTCTGCCTTCGGCTCAGGTCATAATCCCAGGGTCCTGGGATCGAGTCCCGCATCAGGCTCCCCGCTCAGGGGAGAGCCTGCTTCTCCCACTCCCCCTGCTTGTGTTCCCTCTCTCGCTGTGTCTCTCTCTGTCAAATAAATAAATGAAATCTTTAAAAAAAAAAAAGTATCATCTAATCTCCTTCCCTCCCATCTTTCCGTGTGTTTTGGTTGTGGTACTCTTACTTTGGTATTACATTTAACACTAAATGAGCTCTTCTTTAGCCCTTGTCCACAACTTTGAGATCTTTAATCTATAGTTAGATATATAAAATACTCACCACCAATCTCTTTGTCAAATTCTGCCCTATCGGGGGGTGGGAGGATGGGTTAGCCTGGTGATGGGTATTGAGGAGGGCACGTTCTGCATGGAGCACTGGGTGTTATGCACAAACAATGAATCATGGAACACTATATCTAAAACTAATGATGTAATGTATGGGGATTAACATAACAATAAAAAAATTAAAAAAAAAAAATTCTGCCCTATCACTTTTTTATAAAGCTCATCTTCTAGTAGTTTCCTTAGGAAGAGCTTCTGGGGACACTATCCCCTGAGTTCTTGCATGTTTCACACGTTTCCTATAGCCTTCGACTGGAAGGACAGCTTGAATGGAATAACATCCTTCACCTCCTTTCTTGAGTACCTTAAAGATGTTATTCCTTTATCTGTTGTTTTGAATATTTGTTAAGAAATTTTATGTCAAGGTACTGATTTTATTAATGGTTTTGTCATTTATTTGAGTAAATTTACCTGAATATGCTTTCAACACTCATTCTGTCCCACTTTTTCTTTTCTTCTTCAGGGGAACCACATATGTGTAACCCTGCGTCTTGAACAGTGGACACAGTTGAATGCCATGAAAAATGAGAGCCACCTCTCTGGGGGTCCAATCATCTAGCTGGCTGAGCTGTTGGCAGCCTTTGGCTTCTGACCCCACTGTCCCTCCTCAATATCAGGATCACATTTTGTAGTCTATCACATGCCATTACTCTTTTCCTTTTTTGGATTTAAACCACAGTATTTTAATTGTATCACATTTTAATCACATTTTAGTTTTTCCAGATTGCCATAGACTGGCAAAAGCTATTTTGACTGTCTTTCTCTTTCCCTGCCCCAAATTCTGGCTGATATGGATGGACCAATAGCTATCACATACCAACTTCTGTAGTCTCATCATGAAACACATGAAAATCAATAGAGTTATTCTCCAGAGTAAAATTATTTATGTTGAGGGTCCCTTTGCTCCAGAATTTTCATAATTTTACATCTTTGACCACAGGTTAATACAGATAAGCCTCACACCAAATCCTAAATTAGGAATGATTATTAGGTATCTACTGCATGGAGAAAAGTACTAAAAGAAGTGGTACAATGAAGATTCACCATTATTTCCTTCACTGAGTTCAGTCTAGTAAATCAAGTCGCAGACACAACCTGTATATGCATGTGTATTTACATACATATGCATACATACATATGCATTACATACATATGCATACATACATATGCATACCGATACACATACATATCTGCCATCAAAATGTGCCGAGTACATTGAGGGCTTAAGCAAAAGAGAGATGATTTATAGTAGTGGCAATCCTGGGAAGCCTTTGTAAAATAACGGCCTTTCAGTCTGAAAGTTATAGAAAGGATTTAGGTGAAGGAGATTGGAGGAGGTGCATTTTAAGAAATTGAAAGTGCCTTTAAAGAAAGTGCTTAGAAAGATAAAAGTTTCGGTAGGGTGTGGCAAATAGTAATGGTTTCATTTCAGTGAAACAGAACTAACACGTTAACTACGCATAAATAATATTTTAAGAGGTGAACTGAATATTTTAGAACAACAAGATAAAATATCTGTACAAACAACATGAGGCCATCCAATATTTTGAGTATAAAAGTGATGAGTTTCCCAAAGATTACTCCTATAGCAGAAAGCAAAATTGACTGAACAGGGAGAAAGTGGAGGCAGTAAAACTAGTTAAAAGGCAATTCCAATTGTGCAGACAAGAAAGGATAAAATGTATCTCTGGACATAAACAAAAACCAGAACCACCAATCTTTTTACAAGATTATACCTCTTTTTTATAGAAAAAAAAAAATGTTTGATCAGAGGGCTTTATGGAGTATATGTTATCTCAGTCATCTACAAGAAAGGAAATTTATTTATGATTTAGTCATAAGATCTAAGACCATTCCCCTGCTCAGTCATCTATGGAATAAATGATGCACTCTGCGCCATGACAAAGCAGGCTGACATCCTGTTTTCACATTTAGAAATCTGAATTTAGCATCTGCAATAAAGAAACTAAAAATAAAGTCTACTCTAAAACTCGCTTTCCCTCCTTTCCTTTCTTACTTATTCCAGCTAGTTGTATCTCTTTCCCCTCTAAAACCAAATTCAAGACGTTAACATTGCCCTGCAGTTATAGTTTATCTTATGCAAGGATGGTCACTGACAATCTAAGCTAATCCAGGATTTTGTTAAATAAAAAGTCCAAATAAGGTCACTTAGGTTGAATAGAGTGATTTTATCCGTTTATCAAATCAAATATGAGGAATTCACTTCTGCTAAAATTACCTCTATGGGCCTTTGCCTATAATGTGATGAAGGTCGCTGAGTTGATTATAGAGTTTGTGGCAATAATGGGGTCTTCTGCAGATGCAATCTGAAATGATCAAAAAATTGAGAGCAAAAGCAACTTAAATGGTTCAGTGGAGATAATATACCTGAAAAAATCCATCCTCTGTGCTGAATGATTATTCTTCCAAGCAGAGAGGAGTCTGAGAATAGAGGGACCACATATTCTCCCTCTGAAACTTTCAGAGAACATCAGAAACAAGTTTAAAAATGAAAGGTAAATGATGACAGGAAAGCAGGGGAGAACTCTAAGTGTGGAAATCTAAGTTCCTGGAAGAATTAAGGAGCTGCATCCACGGAATGTATGAGGGTGACATCCATTTGTCTGGAACACAGAGGAAGGGACAAGATGGGCAGCACTCACCTGTCAGCTCCCAGGCCCTACCTTGCTAGTTACCTAGTTGTGTATGTACATCTTGCCTCTAACTGGTCTGTAAGTTCCCTGAGGGCAAAAGTGCGGTATCAATTGTCTTTGTATCTCCAGCACCATCCACAGGGCCGTGTATTCCGGATGCTTAATGTAGTGTATATAACTTAACCAACAGCCTTAGAAGTTTCTTTACCATCTTACAATAACTGAATCCCTTGAGGGCAAAAACTATCTCTTGTTCACCACTGTATTCCTCAGAAACTAATGCATAATGGACCCATAATAAGTATTTTTTATGTTCTACTGGCATGCATGCTTGCACAGTTAAGTCTTAAAAATGAATGCAAAAATGACGAGCCTGGGTGGCTCAGTCGGTTAAGCATTGGCCTTCGGCTCAGATCATGATCCCAGGGTCCTGGAATTGAGCCCTGCATGGGGTTCCTTGCTCATCAAAGGGAGCCCAAGTCTCCCTCTGCTTGCTTCTCCCTCTACCTGCCACTCCCCCTGCTTATGCACTCGCGTTCTCTCTCTCTCTCTGGCAAATAAATAAATAAAATCTTTTAAAAAAATGAATGACAAGAAAGTGACAATATGCATAGTCAACTAATCCCCACCTATATATTGAACACTTCCTAGATAGGTAGCACTATGGTAGCTAAGCCTTTTGAAGAACACTACTGCTAGAAGTATCTGCTACTAATTTCATACCAAGTAACTAGAGAAGGCGCAATCTGCATATGTAAGATGATGCCATATTAAAAACATTCTTTCCGTAGCCAAGATGTCCATCCACAGATGAATGGATAAAGAAGATGTGGTATATATATACAGGAATATTATGCAGCCATCAAAAAGAATGAAATCTTGCCATTTGCAACAATGTGGATGGAACTGGAGGGTGTTATGCTGAGCGAAATAAGTCAATCAGAGAAAGACATGTATCATATGACCTCACTGATATGAGGAATTCTTAATCTCAGGAAACAAACTGAGGGTTACTGGAGTGGGGGTGGGGGGGGGGGATGGGGTGACTGGGTGATGGACATTGGGGAGGGTATGTGCTATGGTGAGTGCTGTGAATTGTGTAAGACTGTTGAATCACAGACCTGTACCTCTGAAGCAAATAATACATTATATGTTAAAAAAAAAAAGAAGAAGAAGAAGAAGATAGCAGGAGGGGAAAAATGAAGGGGGGGAAATAGGAGGGGGAGACGAACCATGAGAGACTATGGACTCTGAAAAACAAACTGAGGGTTCTAGAGGGGAGAGGGGTGGGGGGATGGGTTAGCCTGGTGAAGGGTATTAAAGAGGGCACGTTCTGCATGGAGCACTAGGTGTTATACGCAAACAATGAATCATGGAACACTACATCAAAAACTAATGATGTAATGTATGGTGATTAACATAACATAATAAAAAAAAAATTCTTTCCCTAAGGTTGGTCATGTGAAAAATATCTCAAAAAGTTAAAATAAATCAATGTCAGTCTCTAAAATCATGATGACTTTAAGAGTATTTATATTTTTAAGTACTCCTTTTGGCTCTAAAAATTCAAGTCCTAGGATAGTAATGGAAGATTAGATAGTTCTAGAAAAATGAAAGAAAGGAAGGAAAAACCAAGTAATTCGACACTATTCAGACACATGCACATGGATGCACGCCTGTGCGCACACGCGCGTGCGCACACACACACACACACAGCTCTTCACTTAGACAAGGTAAATAGCCTGCCATGAATCACAGCATAAATGCTCTTCTAGACGCCTGTGATTGTGATCTTACAAAATCCTGACAATTTTTCAGTAGGCCTGGCAGAAAGCAGTCTCTGAAAATGTCCTCTATGACTACACATGGCAGAAACCACCTCCATACTGTACTGTGCATGGGAGAGAGAAGCAGCAGCTCATTGTGTTAATAAAGGCTTACTTCACGCACAATTAACTTGCTCACCAAATCAAAATGTTACAAATCCCAACCCCAGTGTCTATGGAACCATGAAATTAGGTGTACAAAAGACTAAAAATCCAAATTCATAATTACAAAGTTTAGGGGGTGTTTTGCATTAAGTAGAAGAGATTCCAGGATGCCTTGTGCTTGAAACAGGTCATTGCTGACACGCACATGTACACCTTCATTCACCCCCAAATGTCTTTTGAGGAGCAGAGCAGACTAGGGTTGAATGATGCACAAAGAATAAAACACTAACCGCAGCCAAGTCCCAATCAATAGCTCAGAGTTATTCCATTGTTCTGTTCACTTCGAGAAAGGAGAGGAAAAAATGACCCGAAACAAAACAAAAACCTTAGAAGAAAATATTGTCAAAAGAAATGGGAGACCCAGAGCTTTCATTATAGATATTTTTGTGATACTGTCAATGTCTTCAGAAATCAGTGCCATGCCAAAGTTTATCAATTTTAAAGAATAGGAATGACAGAGAAAGGAAACTGTTGTGTGGGTATTCTCTTCCAAATTCCCTAGTTAAATCTCGTGAGTTAGTTTAAAATAATTCTCTAATGACCACCACTGCACTGGTAGAACTGGGAACTGAGGTGTTATGAATAAACACTCTTTCTGGAAAAAGATATGTGGGTTTAGTGCTGGGTCCTCACAGATCCTATTTTGATCCATTCAACTTAACAAGCATTTTGGAGACCATTTCATTTCCCCATTATAGAGTGAGATGGTTGAGCCATATTGTTTCTAGGGTCATTTCCAGCTTTAATGTTAATTTTTAGGTCACCAGTTATCTAAGCCAAACACACACAAATTCATATGCAAGGAACACACCCCATTGGCTCAAAACCTCCTAGGAATATCCTCCCTGGCTTTAGTATCCACCCCTAACTCAGCAAAATACAGAGTAAATAAAGTACCCATCTCTATTCACAGGGAGTGTTACTTTTTCATTAGCCCTCACTGTAGAAATCAAATTATTTACCTTCTTCATACTCCAGGTCTTAAGAATCACCTCTTCAATGAACACTACCCTAGCCCATCAAATTTTCAGTCTGTAAATCAATTCTTTTATCCCCTTTCCACCTCAATTTCTTTCTCTTTGGCACTTAGCCCTCTGCATTTTAACTTATTAATCTGATTTATTGTGAAGGATAATGAGTTCATTGAGGACAAAGATTTTTGACCTTTTTTTTTTTCACTGCTCTATCCTCAGTGCCTAAAATAATGCTTGGCACATGGTAGGTATTTAATAAATATTCGTTAAATTAATTAACACATGAGTCTGTATTTTGCTAAGACAACTGTGAACTAAATTTCCAGTTAATACTGCTAAGATTTCACCCTGTCTTCTTTCCTGTTATACATCTTCAATGTTCTACCCACTTTACAGATTGTAAAAGAACTTTTAAAATTCTAATTTTAAATCTTGGCATCAGTCAATTAGAAATGTCCCAAGACCGTGACCATGTTTTAACACTGTGGTTTACCTTGAAAGATGAAAGGGGTTTAATGTGGGAGGAAATTGAGGCAGTCAAATGGTTTCAAAGATGGTTTTAAAATCTCCCCAAGCGAGAAGGAAGCAAGGTTACCTAAGCAAGGATGATGGGTGGATGAAAGCTGGATATTTGTGAGGAAGGCTCGAAACAGTAACTGGGAAACTCCCTAGGGAATTAAGGAGATGAATGACAGTGAATTTAAGGCTGTGACAAGAGCTTCATAATGCACCGACTCAGAATTATTTGACTACCCCCACACATACAACCTTCAGGAGTCCTTATGTCCAATCATCTCCTTTATCTCACAAACAAGCAGC
This sequence comes from Phoca vitulina, assembly GCF_004348235.1. Taxonomy (NCBI): domain Eukaryota; kingdom Metazoa; phylum Chordata; class Mammalia; order Carnivora; family Phocidae; genus Phoca; species Phoca vitulina. The sequence goes on along the minus strand of NW_022589715.1, from coordinate 40,890,504 downwards.
AAAAATTAAGGAAAATAAATTAATACTTTCATGTCAGGATTGAGAGTCAAAATTCTAAGGATTCATTTATAATCTGCACAGTAGGGGTAGAACATTTTAGATATACCCTTGTTTTACTTGAATAAAAAACAGATGAATGCAGACTCACACACCTTATTTCTGCATATAGAAAGGAAATCTACTACATGATAAATGGGAACGTTGGAAAAAAAAAAAAAACTCCCAGAAAAAATCCCCAACCTATTATCTCTGATTTGGGCTTTAGGGATCAGATATATTATCTTTTTAAAGTCCATCTGGAAAAGTTTCTTTGCTTTGCAAAATTAATATTTGGATGATAAAAAGTAAGTCAACCAACTAAATTTAGTCCTTTTGACAGGAACGAAATGAAAGCAGAGACCCTCATCTTCGGCATTTGTGAAAATGAAGAGATTGCAATCTTAAATTTATAATGTAGAATCTGTAAAGGTTCTACTTATTCTCATGTTTTGTGGATTGACTATATATAGCAATTATTTTTAAGAAGAGCAGCAGGAAGTAAAAAGAGGAGAGAAGCAAGGTTCTGCATTTTGAGCAGCTGTTTTTGACAGGAGAAAATCTTACACAGCCTAGAAACATAAAGAGACTCAATGAGGAAAGCAGACCACATGATGGAACCAGCGGAGAGGATTTTAAATGTCAGTGCAAATGAGAGCAGCCTCTAGGGTCCAAGAGCATCGGCAGGGTAAACAGGACCTCTACATCCCACCCTTCCCTACTTACATTAATTAACATTGATCCACCCTGAAGTGGTAAGCAGATGTTGCCTTGCTTTTCCCAGGGCCCTCAAATGGGGCCATCCCAAATAAGAACCATCACTCCTTCTACTAAAACTGATTTAACAGTCTTAATCCAAGAAAAATGTTCAACTTTCTTGTCCCAACATGCCCAAATCAAGCTGATGGAATGATAAACGCACAAGCTTTTATAAGAGATGGTTGGAATGGAGAGATGGGATTCTGGAGTGGTTGGGGTGTTCATAATTGTAAAAAAAAAAAAAAAAAAAGTCATTATATAGGAGAGACATTCTTTGGCACTTGAGTGTTGTCTATTCTGGTCCTAGCCCTTTAAGTAAATAAAGCTTGACAACCACTGCCACACTCACTTTAGGGACCCCTCAGAAGCCCAAATGTTCTTGCAACTTCCTGTAGCCCTGCTCTGATCTTTTCTATCTCCAAGTAGCCTTCCAGTTACCTGATTCCCACACTCTCCTCTCCTCCCCTCCTCCTAGTCCTCCAATCTCTTGGCTGTATGCCTCATACCCTACCCCAGCACTGCCTCATTTTGATGACCCAATCATACCCGTTTTTCCAGTTGACTGATTCAGCTCATCCCACTCACCTATCAATTTTGTATACGCTTTGGTTTTCAATGTCCCTGAAGCTTCAGATAAAGGATAATCCCACTGGACAAATGCAAACTCTTCCTTTCCACTCAGAGAAGAGGTCTTAGACAAGAGCACCCATCTCCCAAATGGTGAAGGGTTTAGGTTTATGTAAATATTGTTGCAGTCATCTATAAAACCTCTAGATCATGTCCCCTATTCCATGTACAATTCAACATTTGGTTCACTGTAATGCTCTCCAACAACCCTGCTGCCATGATTTTTGGTGATTTCAGTAAACACTACATAACTATCCAATAATGCCCTGTTTCCTTATTCCATGAACTTCTCTGCCCCAATGATCTTGTCCTCAACCTAAATCTCAGCACCCACCCCCATAGCCAAATCAAGGCATCACCACTACCTGGGCCTCTCCACTAGTCTCAACTTTAATCATTCCATTTATCCATGCTTCTATCTAAATCCAAGCCTTCACTTTTGTACTAAATCCACATTCCACACTTAATCAGAAACTCTTCCCAGGGTGTTTCCCTGAAGCTTTCATTCTTCTTTCTCCTTTACATCATTCCTATCTATACTCACATGCTGCAATCTCTCTCATTCAAAAAGGAAGCTTCTTAATCTCCCAACCCCTACCAGCTTTATAAAAGGCAACAAAACCTCTCCCCATGCCCCATCACACCCTATTCCATCTATCCTCCATTTTTTAAATAGTGCTTCTTATACTAGGGAAAAGGAAACTATGTATTTTTCATCTGCACATCCTCACTGGAATGTAAATTTCCCAGTGGAAGAATGTGTTTGTTTTGTTCCCTTAAATATATCTAGTGCCCAGAACATGGAAGGCATGCAATTAACAGTTGATGAATGAATGAAATACTGAATGAGTAAATTAATTAATCTTTCATGTGAGGCTCAAGGAATCCTCATGAGTTTCTCCCCAATAACAACCAATAGGCAGCCAGGCTGTTCCCTCTTCTGTCTCTACTTCTACACTATCTTCAGATGTCTTGAACCAAAGTCATTTATTATCTTCCTTTTAGCTGCCTCTGTAGCATGTCAGACTCAACAAGCAAACCTGTTTTCTGGACCACTCATTTTTCTAAGCATCATCCACAATATATTTCCCTTTTAGTTCATACTGTCCCCAAAACCCAATTCACATTATGACTGTTTGTGCTTCAATCATATCCACATAACTTATAAACAATATCAGAAATCATGCCCAACCACACTAGTCAACAATAGAAAATTAATATCTCCAGGTGTGGGAGGCAGCAAAGAGGGTGCTGTGATTCACAAGTACTTGATTATTACAGTATTACCCTTTATGTCTATAAGGATAATAACTTCAAGATGGTTTATATACCCATTAACTGTAACATCTAAATGAATCTTCTGAGTACCATGTCTTATATGACAAACCACCTGTATTCTAGATTGCCAGGGTGCTAAGTGGGTGGATGAATGGAACAGAGAATATTAATATTATTAATTAGGACTTTAGAGACATCTAACTACTACAGAGTCCAAATGTATGTAATCTACCTAAACTATGTGGGCCTTTTTGCAAAATTCCCTAGAACTAGCCTATTACTCAATTATAAATAATAGTGGTTAAGGAGTTAATATGAAACCTTAGGCATTGTTTTATAATAACTTGTCTCCATCATGAAGCAAGCACATGAAGCTAGCTTGTCACTTCATCATGATACAACAAATTACTCCTGATAACTCATACTCCTCTTTACTTATGTCTCTTGAGAAGTTTAATAGAAATCATATTTTCTTTACTAATGGTGTTTATTCAAGCACTGATATTATAGAGTTAATCTCATTTCCATCGATAAGGTCTTCGATTTGAAAGAGGAGAATGACACTTCAATATATACAGTGTGATTATTCATACACAATTCCTATCGTCCTTGCAAGTATTTCTGTGAGAGCAAACAGCAAGAAAAGCCACGCTGGTAGCTTCAAGATGGCAATATTCAGTACTCAGTGTTATATCGAATTTAATATCAAAGACGAAACATTTGAAAACCTGATTAAAACTGTAAATAGAAAGCAACTATCTAGTATTTGAGATAATCCCTTTAATACTATCTTATAGCCTTTGAAATGAAAAGGCAGCTAATAAGAAAAATGCAATCTTGTGAGGATGATTTATCAAAACCAAAACAAACTACTTAACCTCATTTCTGCACAAAAGCTGTTAACCTCCTGAAACAGTGCTGCTGCTGATTTGCTTAAATTAGAATTGTGTAAATTTGCTAATACTGAAATGTCACTCTACATCTCCCTCAGACTGAGAAAATTTATGATATTTTGTCACTTTGGCAGGACACCGAATATTACATAATCAATACGTTTCTCCTAAATATACAAATGCAAAAAAATTCATGCTATAGACCCACATACTCCATTGGCACAAGTTCTTGTGGGGCTAAATAATGGGGGTGATAACACCTTATTTATAGACAACAGGTCTTTAGGATAGGAAATCTTCTCAAAGGCTAAAAATATAGGAACATGCAATAATTCTCTACTGTGCCTTTTTTTGCTAGAGTTTGAGGAATGATATTGACCAAAGGCCACAGTGAAGAAACTTTAAGGATTCAAGTGAACCACAGTTAAGAAAGGATAGATCGAAATCAACACCTTTCACCATGAGGCCAAATCCAATTACACTGTCCCCTTCCTCCACCATGTAGTACTGATTACTTACAATTCCAAATATCTGTCTTCTGATATTTTATTTATAATATTTAGGACAAATCACTGTGTGTCCCCAAACAGGAACTTGGCACTCTCCTGTTGCACACTATGGTACATATGATTCCCAGCTTCTCAAATGTCCTGCACCAAATCCTCATAGCAAAATCCTAAATTCCTTAAGGGTTTATTTGATTCCCATTTCTTGTGTGACTGTGAAACTATAAAATGTAAAACAATAAATAAATAAAATGATTCTGAAAACATTTGTGACCAAACTCCTTTTTTATTGGTGAAGACTCAGGAACTCCAGAAAGTTTTCATAACTTGCTCAAGTATAAGAGGCAGGTATAGACTGGCTCCCAGGCCCACATCTCCCTAACTCCTAGTCCGTAACACCCTATGGTTTCTCCAACTCAAGTGTAACCTCCTCTTTTCTTGATCTTTCCTGGCCTTGAATGTCCATTACACTTGTTTGACAATCACCATGCACTGTCAGTCGCCTCTCACCCTGTGATCATATTTGTGACCAATACCCCAACTTGGATCCTCAGATTCTCTCCACAGTATCCAGCACAAATGGGCCTTCAATACCATTTGTTTCAACTTACATTTCCAACAACCAATGCTCTTACTGCCTAATAGATTTGTTGAAGCCATGAACTCAACTGAAATTACATGTCAGCAACCTGTAAGATCAAACTTACTCAGTTTTCTCTTAGTCCTAAAGTTCTAAAATGTAGGACTTGTTTTGTTTTGTTTTGTTTAACTGGTATAGAAGGTCCCTGTGAACAGTCTATCTTTTGAGCCAAAGATTTAGGAATTCTTTATTATCATTCTTTCTTCGAATTGTCCAGCACTGTTATCAGAATCCACATCTCCTGTTCAACAGGCAACCCTAAAATGTCCATGCCATTCACACACTTCAATAGCGGCAGGCCACTAAACAGTCCCAAGACATGTCTTCAGGGGATACTACATTCCACATGACCATCGCATATTTTGACTGCAACTAAAAAATTACTAGAGAATACTTAAATATAAATAGACCTATACAGATACAAATGTGTGTCAAAATATGAAGGTGAATTATAAATATGAATATATATTTTATATGTACACTCATTTATATACCTAAACTACCTTTCTTTGTTCCAGACTTGGGGTCAACAAACCTATTTTGTAAAAGAACAGATAGTAAGTATTTCAGGCTTTTCAGGTCATATAGTCTGGCAACTACACAAAAGCAACCATAGCCAATATATAAATGAATGGGCGTGACTATGTTCCAATAAAACTTGATAAAGACAGCATACTTGGCTCTGGCCATAGTTTGCTGTCCTTTGTTCTTGACCATTGTTTTTCTAAATGCAAATAGCTCCACACTGGGTGTGGTAAATTAAGCTTTGTGAATTACAAAAGGCATTGTCAAAAGCAAAGTATTAGAATAGGAGAGGACAGGAAAATCATGGTATATAGCACATTGTTAGAATTAGTATTATTTTAGTAAACATTTTAGCTTTTTATATGTAGAGTTTGGTGAACAGGGTTGTGACCTGTAACAAATTTCTTCCTACAAGTCATGGTCATCAAAAAAAGCTTGGAAACCACTACTCTAGTCACACTGTTCTGTCCTACTCTGGTACCTGTTCTTGGAGAATAAACCCTTTAGTTCAGTCAGTGACTTAAGCAAGAAGTTTTAAGTTCATGAGTTAAATATTTGTAAATATTATCTTCATTACATTGTTCTGTACGTGAAACCAAGATCCTACGGAGATTCCAAACAGAGTAAACGTCAGAGCTACAAAGAAAGGTGGAGCGAGGTCGTCGGGTGAAGAATCAAGTGATGCTCTGATCTGTGGCAGAGAGAATATGGGCTACAGATCAGGCAGTCATCACAGTTTCTTGGGAAGTTCCTCCAACTTCCATCTCCCCCTTCCCAGAGTCAGGTGGTGAGACAAAGCTGTCTGAGGTATCGCACATCTGTTCTTTTACTTCTTACCTGGCTGTCACTGCCCTCCCCAACTGGTCATTCCTGAAGGCACAGAGGATCTTGTCACCAAAGTAAGAGATGCTACCCTTGCTGCCAAAGCTACCACATATGCCTAGGATAACTTCAAACACCTAAAGCCATGGAGCAAGGAGAATAATGAAGACCTTGTATGGCAAGTGGACAAATACACCCGTTCTTGCCTCTGCTGCTTCCTGTCAGTCAAAACCACCTCAGTGAACTTTGCACCAGAGTACCTTCCCACTCCTGTACCAGACACTTGAAACTCTCATAGATCCATTTCCGTCCATTTCCACCTCGAACGCTGCCACACACCCAAAGTTTCAGGAATCCCTGAATGGAGGTACCCAGGTGTCGGGTAGACCCATTCCATCCTCGCTGTGCGCTAAGCCAAGGCTATTTTCTCATGAATTAACTTTCCCCATCTTCCAAACACATCAGATCTGTCCCCTTTTTTTGAAAACTTACATCTGGCAAGTTTTACAGCCTTTGTTTTAGTGTGCTAAGACAAAGCTTTCAAGATACTATTTACAGAAAGGTTGTTGGTCATATGCTCTTGCTTAAAATTCCTTTTTTTTTTTTTCTTTTTTTGAGAGAGGGAGTGGGGAGGGACAGAGGGAGAGAGAGAATCTTAAGCAGGCTCCGTGCCCAGTGCAGAGCCCGATGTAGGGCTTGATCTCACTACTCCGAGATCATAACCTGACCTGAAATCAAGAATCGGACACTTAACTGACTGAGCCACCCAGGCGCCCCGGTTAAAATTCCTTTTTTAAAATAAACTTTTTTATTTTAAAATAGGCTTGGATTTACAGAAAAATTGTGATGATGGTCCAGAGGGTTCCCATATACCCCACACCCAGTTTCCCCTATTAACAGTTTACATTAGTAGGATACATTTGGCACAACTAATGAGCCAATACTGATAACATTATTATGAACTCAAGTCCATGCATTGTTCAGATTTCTCCCACTTAAAATTCCTTTTAGGGGTGCCTGGGTGACTCAGTTGTTAAGTGTCTGCCTTCGGCTCAGGTCATGATCCCAAGGTCTTGGGATCCAGCCCCTCATCGGGCTCCCTGCATGACGGGAAGCCTGCTTCTCCCTCTCCCACACCCCCTGCTTGGGTTCCTTCTCTCGCTGTGTCTCTCTCTGTCAAATAAATAAAATCTTTAAAAAAATAAAATTCCTTTTAAGGTAAGAAACTTCATCAAAGGAATGGCTAAGGAGCTTTGGCTTATCTCCGGGAAGAACTTTTCTGCTGCCACTGGCCTTGCTCCCTCCTCTAGCAATGACCACATGGTGTTGCAGCCTTACCTCTATCCCACATCTTGAGACTGTGGTTCTTTATGTGTATCCTCTAACAACTCTAAAGCTCTGCCAGAGATTTTTCCTGCACCTCTTTGCCAAGAACTTCCTGTTTGGCATTCAAGCCAGAAACCAATTCTCTGATTTCACGGTAAGATGCTAAGACACTTCCAGGTTTATAGTCCAACTAATCACATCAAGCTCCAAATCAGGTCAATTATGCTAATACTGAAGACAAATGTATATAGAGTCACCACTACCACTATCATCTTCAAACAGCATTTGTTATACAACCACCTGCTTATAATACAGCACAAAACAATTCACCACCGTGGATGCTATCCTCTTGAAAATTACAACCCAAGACAGGTAAACCATAAAATGCATTCAAGGAACATAAAGGAATGTGCAAGGCAATATATAATAGTTGAATAAGACTCATACTAGGTAGGTGAATACTTTATGATTTGTTTGCCCTTGCTTACTATAATTCTCCAAGGAGAAAAACCAAAAGACAATGTATTTTTTAAATATAACCACCAAGCTTTACTTCGCAACTTGTAACCAGAAGCTGAAATCTCTCCAACTCATTGCTGTTTGATATGAAATATATAGCAATGAGCTAGGATGATTTAAGGTTTCTACATAGAGTGTTGTTTCATTAGTCCTGAAACCACCCAAAAGTCCTAGTGGTACAAATGGGCAGAAACAAACACTCTTGGAAATGTGCCACCAGGTACCAAATGAGTTTCCCCACACGGATAAACAGCCAATAGATCCAGATTCAAAGCTTTCCTAAAACTACTTCTTATTTACTATTTGCTTATTTTTTCCTCAGACTTTGTTAAGTGTCTAGACAATGCTAAGTGTTAGGGACGGCTGGCCTTACCTCCAGATGAGGCACAACACTAACTGTTATTTTTAGATGGAAACTCTGAGCCCATTGGCAGACTCAAAGGTGATGGAAAAGGCCACACTGGTATCTGTAATAAATCAGCACTCTGGATGTGTTTTACGAACAGAAGTCTTTACTGCTGTTTAGGGTAATGTTAAGTCAGTAATATGAAAATACTCCTAGAACTTGGCAGATTCTGAATCATAACATCAGAATGGCCTATATGCAAGCAGATTTGGGAGAAAGAAGAAGAGCAGAATCAGGGGACTATCTCCAACTCCTTTACTTATAAAAGCAACCCTCCATTTAACTATGTTTACTTTCTCTGAAAGTATGTTATTAATGCTGCCTTTAAATGATGATCAGTCAGCCACATCTGTCATAACCCAGGCTGTCCTGCCAACCATTATCTGAAACAGACAGTCTAGACACAGCTAGTAAATCATGGCTTCTGACATGTTCACCATAGAAGTGTTTTCTTTGCAATTAATTTTCCCTTAATTTCTGACCAGCATTCATGGTAGAATCTGGCATGTATTAATGGTCCTCTATTCACCCACAACTTCATTAATAATTGGGTAAAGTTAGCAGATAGAATTTCTTTCATCTCCAAAATAAGAACTGTTTTCTTTTTAGAAAAAGAACAAAAACACAATATTTAATTGGGTAGTTGGCAAATATGGGGGCAAAAAGAGATATTAGGTACCTAACAAATATATAAGGTGCCCAGGATACCAAAAGACGCACAGTATGTTTTTGGAGAAAGTTGGACATTACTGAAAGACACTGGCGAAGACAATTTAAAAATAGAGGGAAGTATCATCTTTATGGGTAGGAAGGCTCACTATTACAAAGGTATCAATTCTCTTTAAATTACCACAGCAGTAGAATCAGTATAATTCAAACAAAATATCAACACATTTTAATTAATTTTCACAAGCTATTTTTAAAATTTGAAGGAAAAAAAAAAGACCAGGAATAGACAAAATATTACTGAAGATGATCAAGGTAGAGAGATGTGCTCACACAATGTCAAGATCTATAACAAAACAATAGTAATTAGGATAGCATGTTCTTGGTCTAATGATAAATAGATCAAAAAGCAGAATAGAGAGTCTGTATGTTTTTAATTTACATAAATAGTATGATGCTACATATAACATTGGACAAATTTTATTTTTATTAAACATTTGCATTTTTTATATTTACCAATTTTGATCCATTATTCAGACCTAGCAATTTTCTTTTATCTATGTAGTATTCCATGATGTGAATAGACCTTAATATTTCCAATCCTCTATTTATGTTTATTTAGGTTAGTTTTCAGTTTTCCACTTACACAGTAGTGCAGTGAACATTCTTGCTCTTTGTGCACCTGCATGAAGGCATATTTAGGATAATATTGTTTATATATAAGATATGGTAATCTTCAAAGTTATACATCACCAAGTTATTTTACAAAGGAATTATAGTAATTTACACTCCCATCAAAGTCCTCTTAGTCTATACCTTCACCAGTTTGGTATTTTCAAAATTTTTCATTTTTGCCCAGTTGATATAGTGAACTTCTATTTTATTTTTGCTTTTCTTTCTTTCTTTTTTTAGTATTTATTTATTTATTTGAGAAAGAGAGTGCACTTGAGCCGGGCTTGGGCAGGGATGTGGGGGTGGATGGGCCAGAGGGAGAAGGAGAAAGAAACTTTAGCAGACTCTGCGCTGAATGCAGAGCCTGATCTGATGCAGGGCTCAATCCCAGAACCCTGAGATCTTGACCTGAGCTGAAACCAAGAGTCAGCCACTTAACCAACTGAGCCACCCAGGCGCCCCTATTTTTGCTTTTATTTCATTTACTCGGTTACAATTGTGCCTGAGTATATTTATTAGTCATTCAGGTTTCCTCTTTAATGCATTACTTACTGATATCTTTTACCTTTTTTTCTATTTTGTCCTGACTATATATCATTGTCTCCCTGCTTTTTATTTTCTTTATTTTACAATATTCATACATACAAAAGAATTTTAAATAAAACCAAAATATTCATCATATATCTACTCCCCACATTATCAGAATTCTTTTTTTTTAGTACATTTGTTTTATATTTTCTTAAATAAAATCATTCCAAATAAGCTTGATACCCATGTACGCCTTCTTCATTCCATATTGGAACTAGGTTGCATACTTAAACTTTACAAAAATTTTACCATTCTGTGGGTATCACTTCACAGTTTTCCTTCTGTTTTATTTTTTTAAAGTTCATATTATACCTCATGCTGACACATGGAACACAAAATCACTCATTTTGATTTTTTAAATACTCTATTATGTAATTATGTTATAGCGTATTAATTTTCTTCTAAAGGACATTTAGACTGTTGTCAGTTTTTCACCATCGTAAGCAGCGTAGCACTTATACTCTTGTTTGGATTTCCTGGCGCACTTATATAGCTGGCGTAGGCAATCTTCTTGTTTAGTAGCTATTGCTCAGGTTCTCTCCAAAGTCGGTTTAATTTCCATCCCCTTCAGCAGTGGATGAGATCCCTATTTCCCATGCCCTCGGCTGTTGTACTTCATTTTCATATAGATACGTGTGATCAACTTGGCATTGTCATCATTTTTATTTCCACAATTATATTAGTGTAAAGTTGTACTTCATGCTTTGATTTGCATTTCCTGATTATTACTTCAGTTGACTATCATTGCTAAACTCTGGAAGCCATTTAGGTGTCCTTTTCTCTGAATCATCTATCCCATCTTTGCCACATTCATGCAGTAAGTTTTACTGAACTTTAGACATTCTTGGGCTACTCATTCTTGGACAGTTATGTGTACCAAATACCTTCTTCCAGATGGACTTTTAATGTTATTTGTGTATTGCTATAAAGAGGTTTTGAATTTTATTTTAGTGAAATGTAGCTATTTCTTTTATGGTTTGTGCTTTTTTTGTGCACTGTTTTACATGTTTCTCTCTCCTCTGAGATTATAAAATATTCTCCCTTTACCTTTTTTAATTTTATATGGTGCTGTTTGATATTTTGCAGTTCTACCAGGAATAGATTTTTGTGTACGATATGAGATAGGGATCTAATTTTACCTTTTCTTTCCTATTTAGATAGCCAACTATGCCTGCTCCATTTACCAAATACATCATCTCCACTGATTAACGACATGGTTGTCACACCCCAAGTTTTCATATATGTGTGTGTGTATCTCTAAGTTTCCTATTCTGTTCTGCTGGGGACAGAGGAAACCTCATACACTGTAACCCTTTCTTCTCCATCAGAGTTCAAAACCATGTAAGAGATATCCATATGTAAGGTCGGTGGAGACAAGAATATCTTATTCCTTGACAAAGACTGTTTAGGGCTTTGGGGTCCATTATTATTTGTTGGGGTTATGCATTTAAGTATTTTATTTTTTCCAGCATCTATTAGTGTTCTGGGTAAGACCAAGGTGTCTACCAGCTCAGGCAACCAGATTGATACAACCTGAAGTCAACATGAGGTAACTTGACAGTATTTACTTGTTACTTGACAATATTTGTTCTGAATGGGGGCATTTGCAGTTATTTCATTCCACCTTATTTTGTAGTTTCTGCTTACCATTTATTTCACTGCTCCTTTTGTTCCCCTCCTCCTACCTTGATTAGACTGATAAAAAAATTTTTTTTCTCTTGTTCTATCTTTGTTGAAAAGCTAAAGATTGAAATTTTTTCTTAAGGCTCTCTTAAAGTGTTAAGATAGACTTAGAAAAATTCACAAGTGAGAGTATAAGTACTTCAATTTTATATACTCCTCCTGAAAAATATGATTTAATTGCCCTTGAACTTTACAACTTCTCTTGCTATAGTCTTAAAATTTAATTTTACCTTATTTGTACTGGGGGGAAAAAAGCACCATCAATGGTTAAATTTTATGACTTTTTTTTAGTGTCTATTATATTTGTAACTTATGCCTTTCCTCTAGGTTTACTTTTCTTCTTGATAAAGTACATCTATTTCCTTTATAAAGCACTGTGGATAGTAAGCTCTCCTAGTCTTTGTCTGATTTTTTCATGTTGCCCTCATTCTTAAAAAAGTATGTGGCTAGGTATGAAAGTCCAGGCTGACTGTTATTTTCCCTTAGCTCCTTGAAGTGTTCTAGGAGTGCTTCCCGGTGATGAATAGATTCTGAGACCTCGGGACAGTGGCCAACAGAGTTGCCTCCAAGCAGGAAATGGAGAAGATTTGCTAGCCTCTGAATTGCTGTCCTTTTCAGAAAGCTTGTGACTTTCGGCCAGCTGGACACTTGCTGGGCTGCATGCACATCCATCCCCTTCCTCTCCCACACCAACAAGCACACAACCACTTCTCTGGGCCAGGCTCTGAGCTAATTATTTCGCACATAGTCTGACAATCACCTGACAATCTTATAATAACCACAGTACAACCAAAACCACTAGGGAAAATTAATTCTTAAAACCTGATTGCAGAGTTTCTATTACACCGGAGTCTGGTAGACTGAGTTCATAGAACCTTGATCTTACCAAAACCATGAGTAAATGTTGGGGAAAAAAAAATGAACAGATACTTAAATGCATGGCCTAAACAAGTAATAACATAAAGAGGGACCCCAAAGCATTAAGCAGGCTGAGCAAGGTCGCCCAAGGTTGGAAGGTGCTGCAAAAATCTCGAGAGAGCTGATTCTGTGCGGCCAGTTCAGCCAGGGGCCTCTTCTTCCTCGGGTTATGCAAGGCCTGCATGCACACTTCCATGTCACCACAGATCTGGGCATCTTCTGGGGCCAGGCTGCCCCAGTGCTGAGTTCAGGACATGCACGTGGCCACAGCTTGCCCAGCTCTGTGCCTCCAAGCCTGGGCGACCCCTCAGGGCTAACCTCCGGGCTATTCTCTATTGCTCCAGCCACTGGGTACAGCAGGCATCGATACTGCCACGTTCCCCTGCAACAATTCAAAAAAAAAAAGAAAGAAAGAAACCTAGGTTTGTCTTTACGTCAGAGGCACGATAAAGAAAAAAAAAAAATATTTATCTCAGAAAACATAAAAGAGGGCGCCTGGGTGGCTCAGTTGGTTAGGCGACTGCCTTCAGCTCAGGTCATGGTCCTGGAGTTCCGGGATCGAGTCCCGCATCGGGCTCCCTGCTCAGCGGGGGGTCTGCCTCTCCCTCTGACCCTCTTCCTGCTCGTGCTCTCTGTCTCTCATTCTCTCTTTCTCAAATAAGTAAATAAAAAATCTTTAAAAAAAAAAAAAAAAAAAAGAAAACATAAAAGAAGTTGGATTACTTTGTCAGGATTTTTATTTCAAAACTGCCAGATTGATTCTTTATACATGCCTACATCCAGGCATAACTTTTAGCAATCTTATTTGGAAAGAAATGATATTGAGAGAGGGGGGAAAAAAACTCTGCTTCTGAAATTGGTACAGGAATGAAGCTGTACTTCATTTTAACCCCACTACTCTTGCAACTCCCTGACTCCCAGCTCGAAAATCCTGTGCATATTTTGGTTAGAATGCTTTCAGTTGCGAGTGACAGAAAACCCAATTCAAACTGGCAGAAATGAAAAGGGAAATTTCTTGGAATAAATAACTAAAAAATCTCGGTCTTTTTCTCAGAGGTTCAAAAAGTCACTGCAACTGGGCCTTTCCCCCTCATTTTTATTCCACTCTTCTCCACGTTAACTTCATTCTCAAGGTCCTTATAGCAACAAAATAGCTGTGTTCATATATTCATCCCTAAGCCAACCGCTGTGGCTTTAGGAATATAATGCTCTGATTGGCCACATCTGGGCCACACAGTCGCCACCCTGAAAGACTAGGTGACAGAGGGTTTCCCGGAGGAAAAAAAAAAAAATAGGGTGATTTTATCCAGAAAATGGTGAGTAGATGCTACGTGACCAGAACAATACATGAACACTGCAACCCTCAATTAAGTTAAACAATAATAGAAATTAACATACTTGGGCTTCATATACAAATTCAGGGATACCCAAATCATTTTCTATTCTAAGGGCTTATTTAACTTGCATTAAAGATAAAAGAAAAACCTATATTGACAGAAAGCTTTCTAGATGGTCCCCATTCATTTTCATCAAACGAAGAGGGCAAAGGAATGCAATTTCACAGGCCTCATGAAAAATTTGTGGCTGATGTTGTTCTAGGGAATATGAAGAGAGAAAGCATTAAAAGTCAAATACACAAATTCAGCTTGATCCCAGAATTCGGGTCTTGAGAAACAAAAACTGGGTGAGCCAATACCAAGTGTAATACTCCCTCTCTGGTGTTTGTTGTTTTTATTTTTACATTAAAAATTTATGAGTGGTTCCTAAGAGACCTAAAGTAATTAGAGATGAAAAATCTTTAATTCTCAATGATTCATACTCCCTCCCATCTCTGTAGGATTTCATAGGAAACTGCTTTGACATATCATCAGCTGTAAATTACTTTAATGACTCCTCTACCACATTTAACTACTACCTCTGAAAGTGATTTAGCTCCTTAATTTGTGCAAATAAACATCAATACCATTCAGCCATCTAGAAGAATGTCATTTGCTCTAGCACTTAAAAGCAAATTAAATTTGTCTCCAAAAAATATTAGTCATTTTAACATTCATCTCCATGAAATCAAATAGTTTCAATTAGATTAATAGCACTGAATTCTTTGCAGGCATTTTCATAGATAAGAATTTTATTAAACGTGAAAAAGGTATTGCTAAAATAATCGTATTTCAAGTACACTGATTCCTAATATATCTGAAAATTAAGGCTAACACTTGCTGAGTACCCTGGTGTGCAGAGAGTGTTATATTCTCTAAAAGCATCTGAATGCATTGACAATGTGAATTGATTTTGAAAACATTAACTAATGAGGATTTTATTTTAAATCCTAAGTCTATTCGAAATGAATGTGCCCCTCAAAGTAACAAGGAAACTGTTATTTGCCATACTAGATACATTACCTGTATCTATTCAAATTTCAAGTATCATAGGTTCATGTCCTTGGAACGTTTAGGCCAAATTTCAAAGAAAAAAGGTCACAGGCAAATATACTCTAATAGGAATGATAGCGCATACTTGTGAAGTGAAGCGATCAAGGATTTTTCTTACAAATCATGCTGCCAGTCAGTACCACCATATTGCTACTTCCATACCCTGCTTATTTTAGTAACTCACCAAAGATTCAGGAAGTTAGGAATTTTTTTTTTTTTTTTGCTTAAAACTGTCTCACATTTGCATAATGGTAAGATACATAACATGCAAACAAGCACACATGCTCACATACAAATTCCACAAGCTTGTTGCTTTGAGGTGGTGTGGCAGACTGAGATAACACTACTCTAAACAGAAAATAAGGAATAGCACTTAGTACCAAATTACATATGAAACAACACTGTGTATAAAATAAAGAATGCTCAGTAAAAGGTGGGGAACAGAAAGTAGGACTATTTTGGAATTTTGCTATGAAATAAATCAAGATGAAAAATAGAAAACCTTAGCCTTGAACATAATTGTAATTAAAAGAGTAAATTAGAATATATTTCCAATTAAAAAATCTGTATGTATTAGAGAAATTTTAGAGTTAATAAATCCACATTGGGAGACTAGCTAGCTAGAAATAAAGAGGCCTAAAAGTGACAATCACTCCTTAAAGTATTCTTTGATATCAAGAACAAAGATTTTAAAAGGCAAATTAAGGAAGACAATATATGAAGGAAAACAATATGAGCACTTTTTCCTCCATAGCCTTAATCCTACCCACCCACCCCCACCAGAAGCATCCATGCTTTCACAGGCCATCTGTGTTCCTTTGAACATCCTTCCCACCCCAAACCCCTTAGCTCAGATACTACATTTTCTATATTATCTTTCCAGAACTTTTCTAGCCATTTTTCTTAGTTTCCCTTCTCTGTGTTCCCACTTTGTTCATGCCATGTTTTTCATAATAATAAAATTAATTATAACAATTAACATTTATGCAGGATTTATTCTTAGTCTTTTACAAACTCATGACAATGCTGAGAGATGATACTATTTGGTTTAAAAATAAATTATCTGTGATCTGTGTGGTGCCATGATTGGCCATGGTCACAAGGCTAACATGTAATGGCACCAACTTTGCACCTGAAGATCTCCCTCCCTATTACGCAGCTTCCACGGACAATCCTGACCCTGAGCATATTGGGTTGTGTTTAGTCTGTCTCCCGGACTGAAAGGCAGGCTTTTGAAGAGGGATCACTTCTCATTCATATTTTCACATTAGAGATTAACAAAGACCCTAGCCCCTTGTCGACACTCAAATGTCACTGCTGAACGAGTGAATGAATGGATGAATAAACAGGATCAATGAGTGTTTGCTCAACCACTTATTAATTAAATTTTTTTGGTAAAAACAAGACAAAGCTTATTAAGTTCTATACAAATACTAGGTGGCCTGGTATTCTGTGCTGTTTATTACTATATTGTGTGCTCTGGGTGTGCATGTGTACTAATTAAAAAATAAATGGAAATTTTTCCACTTCACCATCAAATTAATTTTATCAGTTTTTCTTAGCCCTCCAACTTTCATCTGTAAGACTCTTTTTAAGTGTCTTTCTATTCAATTTTTTCAAAAGGATTTGCCTTTTAATGGGAAGTCTGCATTTCATCATAAAGACGAAACACAAATGTGCTCAACTTATTCTGCTTTCTAGAAAGTTCTTTTTTATCATGAATACTTAGCCAGTAAAAAAGATGGATTCCAAAAGAAAATATATTTCAGGCATGAGAGGCCAGAGCTCTATTAGACTGAAAAGAATAAAAATGAAACCTCCGTTTCCAATGTACTGAAAGACATAATTTGCAAATGCTCCATTTTCACTGAACTTCTGTTCCAGAGTTCGTGACAGCAGAACAAGAAAAGAACTTGCATATCTGAAAAAAAGAATCAGTCAACTCTGAGTTTAAGAGAAAGTTCAAACCATGAGGCATTCCACACAGTCTTGATTATTTGGATAACATGACTTTTTACTCCAGTAACATATTGTGTGTCCAATAGCAAGCAATTTCTAACACATCATTTTCAGAAATCCATTTTCAAAACCCCAGCATTTTCAAAATGTCAGTAGCGTTAATAGTTCTGTTACAAAGTCTGTGTGTAAATACTGCTGATAACATCTATGGTAGTGATTCTTGACAGTGTGGGAACCCAAACCCTTCTGAGAAACTGAGCTATGGATCTTCTTCCTTAAAAACAAAACAAAACAAAACAAAAAAACAAAACAAAACAAAAAACACTATACATACATGGATAAATACCCCAAGTTTGCATGACATCTCAGGAGAGTCACATATGTCCTAAAGTCCACTCAGGGGCCCCCCCTGCTTCATGGTTCTTTTAAATACCCATGCTATGAGAAAAAGTCAAGACTTTCTCCTTCCCCTGTTCTTTTCTATGAAGGAACCACTCTGAAAGACAAGGACACAATGGAGGCCTCAGGATGACACACAAACCCCAAGTCATTAAGTGGTAGAACTTTTAGCAGAAACACAAAACAGTTATCAAGACAATTAGATTTGGGGAAATATTCACTTCTCTCTCTTGAACTCCCTTCTGCAAGGCTCAGTTCTTCCTTTAACAAAGATAAACTGGGTTCCTACTCCAAGCCTCCACATCCTGCTGCCCCTCAAGACCTATGCATAAGGAGTGGAATGGTAGGACTTGACTGCCTCTGAATGACAGATTCCTTGTGACCATCACATGGGCCAGGGCATCTTGCCAGGAAGAGCAACCAGAGAGGCTGTAATCCCACTTCCTTACCAACAAAAGAGTTGTATAGGCACCTGGGCAGTCATGGTGCATCAATTCCAATGCATCTAGTATAGAAGCAGACACGGAATTCCCCTAGTTAGAACATATCCTGACCAAATCAATGATGACAGTAATGAGCTTGGCAGATTTTCAATTCAAAATATTACACTTCCAAATTGTGTTTATTCATAACTGATGGAATCCCTGGAGTTATTTAATACCTATCTGGTCAGCATTCATGAGGAAATATATTCTATATTGTTGTGGGTATTCTGGAATAATGATATTTCCTTAAATATTTTTGAAAGATATCCAACTTAGGAAGCAACAAAAATTAAAGGTGGCTCATTAGATTTGCATAATGATTAAAGGTAAAATTACCTAATTGGGAATTTTGTGTATGTTATTTAGGAGTACTTCCTTCTTTTAAGATAATAAATGAATGTTTAGTATGCACACGGCAGAACTGTAGAACACTCCTTTCACTGGGGAGAAATGAGATAGTCCACAGAGGCAATCTTGAGAAGACTAATCAGGTTTCCCAGTCGCTCATTTGCGTTGGCTTATGTAGAAATTAATGTTAGGAAAATCTGAAAGGTGCAGCATAGCTGGAATCTGGCAGTTTAATAGCTCTGCACAAGAGACCAGTGATCCTGCAGGGTGTTGGGTATACCTGTGTGTGCTCCAAGCAAAGGGCAAAGCCCTTGCAAAGCTCCATGCCCTTGACTGCTGGTTCATTCTCAATGGAGAGAATTGTGTCTAAGGGAGAGGGGTGTGGATTTTGCTCAACAGAAATCTATTTTTAGACTTATTCATTTGCCTCTCTTTAGATTCATTACAATTTTAACTCATGTACCAGAACATTGTTTCCAAGGAAGCCCTGATTAATGTCTTCCATGGACAAACAGAACAGAAACAAGGCACATTCCTGATGAAGATTAACTTTACTTTTAACAATGCTCAGGATGGGAGGTAGCCCGTTTGTACACTGCAGCACTGTGAAAAATTTGTGCCCCTTTACAAAGACACACTTCAGCAGAGGTGCTATGAAGACAGATTGAGCAAATTGAGGCAGATTCAAATAAAAATGATTTTCTTGGGTCTGCTTCATTTACACAGCATCGTTGAATCTCAAACATATTCTGAATATTTTTGCCATATCATATGATAATACTGTGTAGTCCAAAATAAAGGGGAACTATTCAGTTTTAGCAGAAGTGTTATTTTAAGTAAAACAAATTTTATTAAATAGTAATAGAATTGCATAGACTTGTCCAAATTGTTTTGTGCCATTTAAAACCTATACTCATTATTTCAGAGAATTAATGACCCCCATTTAAGAAATTTCACAGGACCTCTTTATCTTGGACCATCCTTAATGTATGAAAGCCACTCTCTGCATACATAGGAAATTGATTTGAATTCAACTTACTGCCTACTCTTGTGGGAAGAAAAAAAAAAAAAGTCCTAGAATGAAGGTGGGAAATAGAGGGGGACTTTGGACAAATCACAGATCCTTTTAGTACTTTCTCATTTTATTAATTTAGAGTAATATCATCTGAGTCTTTAAGATAATGGAAGTAAAATTATGTTTATCATGCTATACAAAAGAAGTTGTATTCTGAATTAAAACATTAGTAAAATATTAAAGAGCTTTCACTTAAATAGAATATTAAAATGGACACTGGGCTCCAGTTGTCTCAAGGGAGTTTTCTACTCAACTCTTGTATGTCAAAAAAGGAGGAAGTAAAACTAAGTCTTTTCCTTGATTCTTTGCAGCATTGCCTGGCAAAATTTAAGACAGAATGCTTGGCCCCTGAAAGGTATTCTCTGTTCATTATCCTAAATACTAAAAGAGGAAAATAAAACATGTAAAGAGAAAAAGCTAACTTTAGGGCAGAAGCAGATTCTGTCTTAATACTTATTTTACTTGAGGAGATTCCTCTCTCAATCTCCAAAAGAAGGCGGGGGGGGGGGGGGCGGAGAAGGGAGCTGCCTAGATGATAATTAATAATGACCATTACTTCAAGATTTGTTGGAGGAAATTCTTTCCACACTAAGCATTGGGAGCAATCTCATCTCTTCAATCACCACTCCAACGATCCTATCAAATGGCTTTCAACATTAGTAGGGAATCTAATTTCCTTCACTGTGCCAGGTGATAAGTATATTTATTAAGGCAGAAAAGAGCAAAGAAATTGAAGTAGAAAGAAAAGTCAGGTATCTTATGATGTTTAAGAAAACCCAGTGATTTGTTTTCTGGTATTTGGGAGAAAAGATTTATATTCCTTCTATCTCATCTGTATTTGTTATCTATTTCTGTGTAACAAATTACCACAAAATTTAGCAAACTAAAACAACAAGCATTCATTATCCCAATAGTTTCTGATAGCAAGAATCTGGGAGAAGCTTAGCTGGGTGGTTCTGGTTCAAGTTTTCTCACCAGATTGCAATCAAACTTTCAGCTAGAACTATAGTCAAGACTCAAATGAGGCAGGAGAATCTGCTTCCAACCTCTCCTATGTGGTTGTTGGCAGCTCTTACCCTCTCACTGATGGTTGGCTGCGGACTTCAGTTCCTTTCTATATGGGTCTCTGGAGAGGGCTACTAACAACGTGGCAGCCTACTTCCTTGAGAGCAAGAGATCCGAGAGAGATAGAAAGGAGACAGAGACAGAGAGACAGTACCCAAGATGCAAGCTGCAGTCTTTTATAATCGAATCTCAGAAGTAAATTACCATCATTTCTGTCTTATGCTGTTGTCCACATAGACCAACCCTGGTACTACATGAGAGGGGTCTATACAAGAGGATGACTACCATAGGTGGGGAATGCTGGGGGCCATCCTGGAGGCTGGCCCACATCATCTAACTTACAAGACATCTGTAAGAAAACTATAGTGAGCCACAAAAAGGCTGGAGGCTCAGCTGATGGGATCTGGGCACAAGGGAAACTAATTATAAATACACCGTCTTTCACCCAGGTTTCTCTCTCTTATCTTTAAGATAAATCTGTGTCCTCTCTCTACTTGTGAAGCCTGCATAACTGCATTAGCTAAGCCAGTTAGTCATTTCCAATTTCCAATTCAAATTCACCAAACATGCAGTGTGGTGAAAAAGACAAGACACAATTTGAGGGGGGAGAAAAAGAAGACAATAAAATCTTCCTAGGATAAATCAATCAATGTTTTTCCCAAAAGAAAAGAGACTGTCCATAGCAGGCTTGTACCTGGCTTCTCTCAGGCCAAGAAGGTACCTGGCTCAACCCAAGAACTACTCTTCATTTCAACGTGTGAAACTTGAATTGTAGTAAGGTAAACCAATACTCTGAGAAGGGACTCTCCCTTTTCTTAGATAAATATTTACATATGAGATAAATATCAAACACCCTATAAGAATACAAAGAGAGGATAGAGCTATGATAATATTGCAGTCAAGCAGTACATTACTATTGAAATGTCTGTCTGCACAGTGTTACTGGAGGTGTTCTGATAAGCCTCCCTGTGGGGTCTATCCCTACCTCCCGAGTTGACAATCACTATCAAATTATTATAAGCCATTATTACTGATGGGAGTGTCTTCCCTCTCAAAGGATTTAAGGAAGACAAT
The DNA here is from genome assembly GCF_004348235.1 of Phoca vitulina. Lineage (NCBI taxonomy): Eukaryota > Metazoa > Chordata > Mammalia > Carnivora > Phocidae > Phoca > Phoca vitulina. The sequence goes on along the minus strand of NW_022589715.1, from coordinate 40,868,806 downwards.
CTTTGTGATAACGATTTCCATGAAATACCTCTACATAAAGAAGTGTGCTTACCTATTTATGTCCCATCTTGTGAAAGAAAGAATGAAAGAATGAAAGAATGAAAGAAAGAAAGAAAGAAAGAAAGAAAGAAAGAATATTTGCTGTGATTTATCAGGACTTATAAAATATAACAAAAATAACATGAACCCACTGTGAAAGAAAAATATATAAGAAAACTAATTCTATGGGGGCATGAAACTAAACAAGGAGTGTGGTTGTTACAATGGGCAACAATTTTGGCCTTTAACATTCTAGTGGCCTGACAACTTAAAAAGGCAATTTGGTCTCAATTCTGTTTCCATAAGAAAATTAACCATTTTCCTAGGAGAGGTATATCTATTCTTAAACTAAGATCAGGTTTAGCACTGCACTGGGGATTCACATGAAGAAAACACTAATCAATAACATTTATATGATAAAAATAAGATGATGTGGCATTGAACTCTTTCCTATATTGACTTGATCAGAGCCCTGTAAAAATGAGTCCACAGGACCATATGTAACAGATCACCACAACATCGTTTCCTCTTCCTGTATACACAGAAACTCTACATTTCCTAACCATGTGAAATTAGGTTGGGGCCACGTGGCGATGTTCTGGCCAGTGCAAAGCAGTGCACCTCCCATCTAAACCCTGCTTTGTTCTTTCACTGACTAGGAAGGCTCATGTTGAAAATGGCAGTGCCACACAATGCAAGGAGCCTCTATCCTTAGCTCAGACGAGTATCTCCAAGGAGAGCTATTCAACCTGAATCAGACCATGATAGGAACAAAAAACAAAACCTTACTGTGTAATTTCCCTAAGACAACAAACACCATCAATACAGGGTACACAATTCCAGTTCTCTATAGATGTGATTTGACCAATGGGGCAGAGTTTAGAATATCTCAAAGAATGGACACACTCTCAATCTGTCACATAGTCCTCTCTCAGTGTTGTTTTGCTCAACTAGGTGTTAATAAATCTGAAGATTAATGGTGATAGGGATGATGGACATTAGGACATTATCAACAGGACATTAACAATAATAACATAATAATAACTAACACTTGAATATCACTTGCTATGTGCCAGGAGTTATCTATTCTAAGCCCTTTCAATATATGAACACATATAATCCTTACCATATACTGACTCATTTAATCCTCACCATTATCTCTGTCACATAAGGAACTACGGAAGAGAGAAGCTAAGGGATTCATCGACGCTCCCTTGGTAAAGGTAACACCAGAAATAGATTCAGGAAGACTAACTCCAGGTTTGTGCTACTAACCTCCACATTATACTTCATCTCATATGACGATGATAAGTTTGAAAAGCTACTAAATGCTTCCAGTTGTCTAAGGGTTCAGAGACCATACATACCAGCTGATGTATGGCCAGCATCTTCATGGAATAGCTGAGGAGATGAACAGGTCACCTGTCTCAACAGAGGTCTACCCCATCTGAAAAGAATTATCCTACATGGAGCCATGACTATCTTTTGAAAGGAGATTCCAATGTAATTTAGGGGCATTCAGTTGCCCTAATTTAACTTTACAAAGAAACACAACAAAAAACTTGTCTCAGAGCAGAAAAAAAATAAAATTGATACTTCTTGGTGACACTAACTCCATTATATACATTCTTATGTGATCCAGTCATTGTCCATATAGGTCATCCCAGAAGAAAATCAATATACCAGGACCCCCAAATGAGTTCTCCCACCATAATTAATCTTTTGGAAGCCACATTTAACCTCCCCATTAACTCAAATACCACTTTTGTTAGCTTCCTGCAGGTTTTTGCCAAAATGCATAATAGTACGTCTTCTAGCTATCCAGGAATCATGAAACTGCGCTGAGAAGGCAACTTTTACTATCACCTAATCCAATTCCTTTTGCCATAGAGGAAAACACTGAGGCCCAGGCAGGCTGAATGACCCATGCCAGCTCTCCAGTGTTACCAGTTAGTGGCAGAGCTGGACTCAAAACCCAGGGTCGCAGCTTTGTCCTGCCAGCCCTTTCACACCGTCACACCAAGTCACAGGTGGCTTCCAGGAGCACATTGGACTACTGAGCCTACAAAACATGCTTGTCCAAGAGGAAGGGGCAAGGCATGCCATAACTTTTTAAGTATTTATCACAGTAAAATAAATTAAACAGTCTCAGTTGAGGTAGGAAGGGTTCTCTGCTGAAATAAATACAGTAATTTACTTCTGTGGGTAAAAAGGCAGCTCAAAATCCTCTTCCAAAATGGCCTTTTCTATAAAATAGCACAATCACATTTTCAGACCCTGTCCTTGTCGTCTCAAGACATGAACATACTCATCACAGATCACTCAGATATTATGGATGTGCCAGCAACAAGCTTGGAAAACAGCCTTCATTTAGAGCGACACTGTCTGTCACTAGGTAGCCCGAGGCGCCACTCTCCCAAATGCCAACCAGCCTCTGTGGGGGACTTTGTCCAGCTCCCTAGTCACCCCCAAACTGTTCGATAATTCAACTGTCGAGAGTGCTATTTTGACATACAACAGCAGACTGAAAAACAGCTTTCTAAAGAAATAACAGGCAAGCAGTATCCAATAAAGCCCCTGCTTCAGATTTTAGGAAATTTGCCTGAAGAAAATTAAAATCTCTGTGAGGGCATAGCAAAAATTTTAACCACATTAACAAAAAACCTGCCCAAGAGGTTAATGGTTAGAGAAGACTTACAGGTTAAAAAGAGACATATGTTCATTATGTCATGTGTTCTGCTAAACTTGGACAAGGACATATCTTACAACTTTTTAGGTCAGAAAAAGGAGATTTTGTAATTTAAAAAGACAAATGGGTTTTCACATAGGCTTAGTGCATAAATACAGTAATTTTTTTTTTTTTTTAGTATAAAACCACCTAAACCCTTTTGAGTAGGTATAAATCACCAAGGTTCTGATTTAACAAGATAATATAAAAACAAAAAGAACAGGGGTTATTCTAAGGGAAACAAGTCTTCCAGAATCACAGGGTGCTATGGACTAAATATCTGTGTCCCCCTAAAATTCACACGTTGAAACCCTAACCCCAAATGTGATGGCAATTGGAGGTAGCAACTTTGGGAGGTAATTAGGTTTAGATGACATCATGAGGGTAAAGTCTTGTGATGAGATTAGTGCTGTTATAAGAAGAGACCAGAGAGCTTATGTTCTCACCCTCCCCCTACCCCCTCCTCCCTACCTCTCCCTTCCATGTGAGGACACAGCAAGAAGGTGACCATTGGCAAGACCAGAAAGAAAGGTGTCAACAGAATCCCACCTTGCCAGAGCCCTGAGCTTGGATCTCCCAGACTCCAGAACGGTAAGATATAAATGTTATTTAAGCCATCCAGTCTATGGTATTTTGTTATGGCAGCCTGAGCTGACTAAGACACAGGATTTCCTATGTCAGTCATCGGTGCAACATTAACAGGGCCCAGGGCAGACTGAGTGAGGGACATGGGGATGACTTCCCTTTCCAGAAGGGATACACAAGGTTTACTCTTTGAAATCTTTTGTTGATTTCATTTAAACCTATAGCATGAGCAGCCAATGCAATTCCTCTTGACTATAACCATATAGTCCATATTCAAATGACTGGGCTCTAGTTATAATGTAGAAACCCATGTACAGACTGAAAAGAAAAAGAAAAATCTGGACCTCCTTTCTAGATAGAGACTCACAAATGTTTAAGATTTACTTGCTCTAACTCTGTCGGGTAACTTGAAAAAAAATTGTACTATCAATCCTTAAAAGGTTTAATTTGTATATGCACAGTGTTTGCTTCTCTCAAAATGTTTCTATGTCTGTAAGAGAAAGAGCTCAACTTTCTATTCTTCCCCTGCAAGCTTTCCTGACTCTGAAATTCCTTAATTCTTTCTCTCCTTTCTCAAAGTGCCTTTTCTTGGATCCAAGCTGATCTTCTGCCTGCTTCCTGGACCCATTCTCCCCATTTCAACCATCTTTCTCTCTCTTTCCCCTACTGACTCTGTTTAGCTTCTACACATGATCACATCTTTCCCTTTAAAAATCAAAACAAGGGGCGCCTGAGTGGCTCAGTGGTTAAGTGTCTGCCTTTGGCTCAGGTCATAATCCCAGGGTCCTGGGATCAAGCCCCACATCGGGCTCCCTACTCAGTGGGAAGCCTGCTTCTCCCTCTCCCACTCCCCGTGCTTGTGTTCCCTCTCTCGCTAGGACTTTGTCAAATAAATAAATAAAATCTTTAAAAAAATAAAAAATAAATTAAAAAAATAAAAATCAAAACAAAACACCACTCACATACACTCCAAATCTTGGGTCATCTTGGCCTCAAGTGTTCTAAAAAGCAGTTCACACTCCATACCCGTCCTCTGTTCTCTCTTGTCCCCACTCAATTCACTGACTACTATCTTCCACTCTTGCGTGTTCAGTAATATTGCCTCAGCCATCAGAAACATTTAGGTATATTTCTTTCCTTGATGTCTCCATAGCATTCACAGTCTTTTACCACATAATCCTTCCCTCACTGAGTTTTCTTAAATTTTTTCTCCTTTGGTTTCTCCTGCACCCCCCAACCCCCACCCCATTCAAGTTTCTGCCTACCCCTGGGTCACACCTTCCTGGTTGTTTTTATGGCTCACTCCCAACATGCAGGGATTCGGCCTGCTGATTCTAGAATCACACCACTTGAGTTTAAATCCCTAGTCTACCCCTTACCAGCTCCATGACCTTGGGCAAGCTACCTCTCTGAGGTTCTCTTTTCTCCTCTATAAAACAAATATGAGAGCAGCAACTGTCTCATAGGATATACTTGAAATTAAGTAAAATAGTCCATGTAAATCTTTTACACAGTGCCTGGTTCATGGTAGGTACACCATAAAAGTAAGCTGTTATGTATGTTTACCTATTTCTGTTCCCCATGGCTTCATCCTTGGCCCTGTGCCCTTATCCCTCTCTCTAGATAACCTCAACAAAACCCAGACTTCATCTATTTCTTGGATGGTAATAACTCTGATAGCTCTGTTTTTCACCCAGACCTTGGATCTAGGTGCAAGTTCTATAAAGCCAGTTGTTTATTGAACTTTTCTTCTTGTATGACAAACACAAATAGCAAACTCTACATGAACAACACTGAACACACTTGTATTTCCCTCATAATCATTCCCTTCTTAAATTCCATCCTCAGTACACAGAAGCACCACCTCTCATCCACCCCCACCTACACCAAAGATCTCAGAGTCAATCAGTGCCCAAATCCTGGTGATGTGTTTCCTAAATATCTCTCAAATGTTTCTCCTTCTCTCTCCATCCCCAGATTATTTTCCCTGTATTACCTCAATAAATTTAGTAATTTCTCCCCCTCCCAACTACCCTCCATTATTGCCATAGTGGTATTCCTAAAAAGGCAACATTTATTCTGTTTCTCTCCATATTTAAAATCCTTTGATGACTTACAATTTGATTTTTTAAAAGGTCAATTCCTTGACTTAGCATACAGGAGACTAATAATCTCTTCCCCTGACCCCTCCAATCATACCCACCACCACTACCCCACAAGCACTTATGGATTCCCTGTTTTACTCCTTCTTCCACTATTCTCATTATGGTCCCTGACTAGACATACCTCTCAGATATTCAAGTGCACCTCATCTCTTCTAGCAATTCTTTGACAGCCTCCCTCTCAATACTGGGTAAGTTGAGCTTCCTTTGTGAGCCAAAGCCCACTATGTTCAATGATCATACGGTATATAAGAAAAGATCTGGTTCAATTTCCTAAAGCCTAGCACAAGCTTAGCACATGAAAGATGTTCAATAAATGTATGCTAATGAACAAATCCATGATTCTTACAATTCTCTTGTGCAGTACACAGGGCAAGTATAATTAATACCATTTCACAGAATAAGTAAAGGAGAAGTGAAAGTCAACATATCAGTCTTGGAAGCCCAAGAGCTCACTGACTTAGAAAAAAAATAATGTTAATTTTTTACTCTTTGATATTGGGGGAAATGTGCCTCTTACAATCCTACAATTCCTTCAATTTATGGACTTCCTCTATTATTCCTGCTTGCAAATTGGTCAGTTCATATCTGAATTCATCTTTTTTTAAGTATCTTGAAACAGTAAACAGCAACCAACACACATTACTAACATTCTATTTTATACATCATCTTCTAGAGATACAAATTAAGTAGCTACATTAACTCCCTTCCAAATTATCACAGGAGACAGTTTACCATTTGTCTAGCCTCTGTTAACAGTTTTCTGCCAACCAGCACCCAAACACTAGGCTAAAGCCACATAGTATAGGCTTTAATGCAGCAATCCCCATTTCAATGTCCAATATTTGTTTCTGTCAGTATGGGCTATGTTATGCAGCAGTAACAAATAGCCTTAAAATTGCTGTTTTAAATTTTATTTCTCAGTCACACTACATATTCAGTGTAGATCTGAAGGGTCACCTCTATTCATAGTCATTCAGAGACTCAAGATATCCAACGTTCCATCATAACACATTTCCAAGATCACTGTGGCAGAAGTAGGGACATAGCAAATGGAACTTGGCTTTTAAAGTTTCCAGTCATATTTTATTTTATTAATCAACCAAGTCATGACTCTTTTGGGTTGAGAGGTGCTATCCCACCGTATACCTGGAACAAGGAGAACCTGTATGTTTTTGAACAGCCCCAATTTAATGACTACCATAGTCACATAGTTATATAGTCACCGAGGTAATATTAAAATTCAGGTCCATGATTTCTAGTTTTTTCATTACTTCTGTTATCCATATTAAAAATTATAATGAAACTAAGCAAACATTTAACCCCCAAAGTGGCAGAAAGTATATATATATACACTTTCCTAGGGGTTTAAGTTGAAGAGAGAAGCTGAAAAGTTAATCATTTCAAACCCTGAGCAGAGTAAGGTATACAAATAAAGTCTTGAAAACCTTTTTGTCTGAAAGTGATTTTCTTCTGTTTTCTGCTACTTCCTTCATCAGAACAGATGGTCACGCTGATCTTGCTGGTGTCTCTACACCACGTCTGCTCACAATGCCTTCCCAGATAGGATCACCAGATATAGCAAAGAAAAATACAAGACACCCAGTTAAATTTAAATTTATATAAACAAATAATTTCTTAGAATAGGTATGTTCCAAATGTTGCACAGGACATACTTACACTAAAACTTTGTTGTTCATCTGATGTTCAAATTTAACTAGGCATCCTGTATTTTATTGGGTAACTCTATTCCCAGAGCCAAGTCATCGAAGAACTGACCTAAATTAACTTCATGTCATATTTCTGAAGCTATTTTAAAGGTTATTTCCCCCCTCCCCCTAAACTAGGGCCTGTTCTTTAGTCCAAGTAAACCAAATTTAAATAGAAACATTTAGTCAATGAACTTGCTGAGCACCATGAAAAAACATTATCCCAGTATCTTTGGCAGGATGGATGACTAAGCATTCCAGAATATAATTTAGGAATTGAATTACTCTTACCATATCAGTACACTGACAAACCTAGTCATTGAGTAGAGTACATTTGATGCCAATTCAGGGGTAAGGGCAGGCATGTTGACTGTGAAGTCCTTGAGAGGCAATTCTAGTGACAGTAAATTTCAGAAGGGTTTTCTGCTTGTAGTGGAAATCATAACAAGTCATTGAAAATGAAGACCTGGGTAGAAGGTGTAGTAGTAATTTAAGTAAGAGTAACCACTCTGGAGAGCCTAGTAAGGTATATATTTAAGTTTTAAACACACACATACAAAGACATAGTGATTCCTTTTCTTATTATCCAATTATTTACACTCAGAACTGACTATATAATTTGGGACACCTAGTGCAAGTTGAAATTCAAGTCCAGGGGCAGGGAAGAACACTTGACCCCAAAAATTGTAACCTCCATGCTACGATGTGCTAGATTCCCAGATGGTAGGTGGGCAAGAAACCCCCCCCCCCAACTCACTTGGCTGAATTGCCCCCTACAGAGTTGCCCACACAGGCATTATGGAGCTGTTGGGCACACGCCTAACCCCAACCCTCCCCACATCTATGCCCAGGACCCCTCTGACGGTAGTGAGCAACAATGAAAGATGCCTCCTTCTTCTCACCATCCAACCCCCACCTTCCACATGCATACCATACATACATACAACCCAGTCTCTGTCACGAGTGTAAGTCCCCAGACATGACAAGGTGGATAAAGCCAAGGGTCCACAGGACATAAAACTGAGACTCAGAAAACCTGTCCTAGGAAGGAGGTGGGACTCCGTGAACTGAGGCTATAAACCTCTACACATGCACCAGTGCCCCACTGAACTTGACTTACAAAACACAATTTCAAAGAAAAAATTATTAATCATTTCAACAGAGGGGACACAGAACATTAAACCAAAGGTGGGGCCCTTCTGAGCCAGGGGTCCTGTGAAGCCATCCCTGGTAACTACCAGTCTTACTGCACACAGAAAAGCCAGTCATATGTCTCCTCATGGAATGTCCACAGAGGAAAGACATCCACATTCTGAAATTTAGAGTCTCAGAGCAACAGGTCTTAAGCAGAGGCCTCCCCTGGACAAGCCTAGCCCACCAACACTGAGCTCCCCAAACAACTTTTTATATCCTCATCTTCCAATAATGAAGGGACAGGTGCCTGGGTGGTTCAGTTGGTTGAGCACCTGATTCTTGGTTTCAGCTCAGGTCGTGATTGCAGGGTCATGGGTTCAAGCCCTGCATCAGGCTCCATGCTCAATGCAGAGTCTGCTTGGGATTCTCTCTCTCCCTCTGACCCTCCCCCACTCTCTCTCTCTAAAAGAAAGAAATGAATAAAATCTTAAAAAATAATAATAATGGAGAATTTAACATTATGATTACCTAACATTTGAAGAAAATTTCCAAAGGGAAGACACAGATAAAGATTTTAAAAGAAAAGAAAAATGATGTCACAGGCAAAGAACAATTTAGGGGAATTAAAATTCTAAAAACCTCCAGTTATTATTCTCAGAAATCTCAATGTGATATTTTATCCATAAAATAAGAGATTACTGAAAAAGGAAAAGTCAGTGAAAAACCAAAAATTCTTATGTGTTGAAAATATATTAAGTTAAAAAAATCAATGTACAGTTTATAAAGTCACAGAATATCCCCCAAAAGAGAATGAAAAGCAAAGAAATGAAAAAGTATGTAAATGAAGAATTATTTCATATGAACTAAGCATCAGATTTTCCAATCTAATAGGAAATCTAGAAAGAATTAACAGAGGGAACAGAGAAAGAGAAAAAAACATATAAGAAATAATACAAGAAAATTTCCCATAAGTGAAGGACATGAGACTCCAAATTTAAAAACCCACTCTGAACGAAAAAGACCCATGCTCAGGCAAATATCTGTACAGTGTTGCAATACTAAGAATAAAGATGCTAAAAGCAGGGAAGGGGGTGCCTTGATGGGCTAAATGGGTGGAGGGGAGTGGGAGATACAGGCTTCCACTTATGGAATGATTAAGTCACAGGAATAAAAAGCACAACACAGGGCATAATAGTGCTGTATGATGACAGATGGTAGCTACGCTTGTGGTCAGCACAGCATAACATATAGAGACGTTGAATCATTGTGTTGTACACTTGAAACTAATGTAACACTGTGTGTCGACTCAAATTTAAAAATTAATTTTAAAAAAGCTCAGGCATTGTCACTAACACTGGAATAATAAGCTGATTGCCATCAGAGTGCTCACAATAATACTAGATGTCTTCATTATTTTAAGAGGAAATAATTTTGAGACTTGAATTCTTATCCAACCAAATTATCAATAAAGTTTGATGGTGGAAAAAAATATTTTCAGACATGTTCAGAAAATTTACCCCTCATATACCATTTCTTAGTAAGTTCCCTGAGAATATCCTAGAAAAAAAGACATGGGAATAAGAAATGAGAGGAACATTCTAGAGAAACATTGAGGAGATGTCCCAAGTTAAAACTGGTCCCCAAGCCTAGAGAACAATAGTCCTTATTAGAACAGTAGAATGGATGGCCCTGAGAGGAAGATTTCTGGGAAGGAAGAATCCATAAATCCTTTACTGACAAGAGGTTTTTTTTTTGGGGGGGGGGGGGGGGGGGGGGGGGGGGATATGGTAAAAGCAAATAATGAAAGAAAATAAAATGCCATTAGAAGCAAAAACTGAAAGCTATATAAAAAGAAAATCATAGAGTACTCTTGTTGCATGGCACATTTGCATAGTTACAATAATATAAATGCTGTTCGTTGATTTTCAACTTTTCGATTCAGCTTACAAACAAAGCACGTAATTGAAGTTAACACTGTAAAGGACAGGATTATAAAGTTGAAAGAGTGGAAAGGAAAACTGAAGGGAGAGGTAGCATTATCATTATAGAGTGAGGAATCCCAATGTGATATATATAATTATAAGACAAGAAATAAAGGCTTAAGTACTTTAATTATACAGGTAGCCAGTAGAGAAACTAAATGTACTGTTAGGACTATATTGGGGAAAGATGGAGAGAGAAGGTATTACTTGTGTAAGCAGGAAATCAGTATAGTGTCTGAACCAATAACCGATTACTAATGATATGGGCATAAATTATTTAGACATCGGGAGTTAATAACCACAGGCAACTGCTCAGAGTGGTTGCCTCTGACAAGTGGGAATGCTGGCCACCCTCCTTGTCCCTTATAATTTTTTAATAAAGGCATTTATTGCTTTGATACAAATATATTAAGAGGAAAAGGAAATGAAATGGGAGAAAATACTGAGGTAGACATTTATGGGCCATTACTAAAAATCACTAAGGCATATTATTGAATGATAAATGCATTTAGAAAAAAGTATGTATAGAACGATCCCATTTATGTTAGACACGAAAAAACAATCCACCAAACAAAAAAATCCACAACAGAACACTGTAGAACAGGTGTGGGTAATATATGTAAATGTATTTAAAATTCATTAGAAACAATTTGAAGTGTCCACACCAATGCTGTTACCTCTGAAGAAAGGGTGGATATTTGGGAATGGTTAGAAATATTGTAATATTTACAAAGGAAATAAATCCATGTATTAGTTTGTAATTAAAACTAAATGTTAACCATAATACTGACAAATCATGATCTATTGGTTGGTGAGTCCTGATTAGTGTGTAAAGTTTAGATAGCTTTGATCCAATTTCCTTTTTAATTCCTATAGTATTACAAGGAATTTGGCCTGTACATAAATACTACCCATTAATACTGAAGACAGCTTCTTATCTTAAAAAAAAATCAATAGCTCCTTCAATAGCTCTGCTATATCCTTGAATAATTAGAGTTGCCCTTTCTGATAATGTGTGTGCTGTTTAGGGAGGCATGCACACAATTTGCTCTGCTTTAATTTGTTTATCTATTGAATGTGGTTTAATTTTGATTATCCAGCCACCATTAGCATGTGCTTTTATGTAGAGAGGAAAGGCAAGCTTAAATGTGCACTATCTGAGTATCACTGTTTATTACATTTACCAGTGGGTAAAATAACTTTAAAACCTTTGCAGGAATTTAGAGATGCAAATAAAACATTCAAGCTTCCTTTGTGGTAGGGCTTGTGGATAGAGGTGAGTACTTTAAGCTTTTCAGAAAAACTCAGGTCAGTGGAGCAAAGTATTCTAAAGTCATTCTTGGAAGGAGGTAAAGCAGGTCGTTGCCTTTAGGGCCACCTTTTGCTGGGCTTCCCAGTATGATATCTATTTCAAATGTTCCATCCTGTTGTCTCTATGGGCCATTAAAGTACTCATAGAAATTCCAACAAGTTGGGATGCAAATAACATCTCATTTAGTAACCATACTTTCTGAAGCACTGGTGAAAGAGATACTGTGTGCCAAAATCTAAGCACTAGAAATGATGCACCTGGGTCTAAAATGGGTTCTCTGCTAAGGTACCAAACTCTCAGCAGCTATGGGAAGACAGCAGGCTTAAGTCACATCACACATGGGAAATGTTAAGTTTTGGAGAAAAGCCAGACATGCAGGATAATGATTCCAGAAATTTGGTCATGGGAGGCAAGAAAGAAGCAGGAAGCAAGAGTGCTGCCATCCCTCCCTGCTGACCTCTACCTGACATCTGGGAGGACAATTTAGGGCAACAGAATGCAAAAGCCTGAAATTTCTAGTGTGACTTGGTTGCAAATGTGTGTGACCAGATTTCTTCCTCCCAGCTTCCCAGAAACTACTCAGAAACATTATAAAGAAGGTAAGGCTAACTTGCAACTAGTAGATAAGTCAAGTCCTGAAGATCTAACACACAGTATAGTGATTATAGACAACATTGCATCCATAAGCATCAAACTTACTAAGAGATTAGATCTTAATTATCCCGACCACCATGAGAAGGAAATGCTAATTATGTGAGGTAATAGAGGTACTAGTTAATACTACAATGGCAATCATATTGCAATGCATGAATACGTCAAATCAACATGTGGGACACCTTAAACTCACACAATATCATATGTCAAATATATTTCAATAAAACTGTAAAGCCAAATTGATTTTAAAAAGACAAGAAAAGAAAGGAAGGCTAATGGAATGGCCCCTCCCTGATTCTCCCCCGCTGGATTTTGATTTCAAACTTTCACAGCGCCTTTAGTTTCCCTACTCCATCCACCTTTTCCCTCTGAGGTCTCAGGAAATGGCACCAGCAAGTCAGAGAAGAAGCTGTCAAGGGAGAGCTGTGGCCCCTGCCTCCCCCTTCTCCCCACATCTCCAGGAGGCGTCTGCTGTACAAACCCATTTGCATCTGCTTGCTTTTTCCCCACACCTCCTCACTCCAAAGAGAAATTCAATACTTTCACTTGCGCTCTGGATTCTCTCTCCCTTCAACCTCCTCAGGTTACTTCATACATTTTCCCTTTTGTGCTTCTTCTTCAGACATCCCCTGTCTACTAGCCTCTCCATGTATTACATCCACTTGTTCATCCTTCCCCCTTGCCCGTTCCCCTCCCTCTAGCTATCATCTGCTCTCATGTTTCCCCTCAACAGACAGACACAGAGACCATCTGACTGTTTCTTCAACATTCATTTGCTCCTCAAGGTAATCTTCTAACCCAGATGTCTCTGAAGGTCATTAGGGAAGTCATAGATGTTAAATCTGAAAAATTTTTTTCTGGTCCTGCCTCACTCGACCTCTGGAAAGCAGTTAATCATGATGGCCTCTCCCTCTTATGCACAGTCTCATCCTGGTTTCCTTGACACCTTTTCTCCTGCTTTTCTCTGGTCTTTTGGTCACTCCTTGATGGTGTTTTAGGGGCCCTGATATGTAATTCCATTCTCTTCCCACCAAAACCTGTAGCTAGCCATAAACAAATTCAAGAGGTGAACAACTGAAGATTAAAAATATTACTTTATTGTTGGGGGTCCCTAACTGGCTCAGTCAGCAGAGCATGCAACTCTTGATCTTTGGGTTGTGAGTTCAAGACCCACATTGGTCATGGAGCCTCCTTAAAAATTTTTTTAAAATTATTATTGGGGTGCCTGGGTGGCACAGTCAGTTAAGTGTGCGACTCTTGGTTTCAGCTCAGGTCGTGATCTCAGGGTCATGAGATCGAGCCCCACATCGGACCTGCCCTCAGCAAAGAGTCTGCTTGAGATTCTCTCTCCCTCTGTCTCTACCCCTCCTGCTCCAGCACTTTCTCTCTCTCAAATAAATAAATCTTTTTTAAAAAATAAAAATAAATAAATTACATTATTAATATGCACTGTTGAAGAATATGATTTAGATCAGGGTTTTTCAACCTGAGCATGACTGACATGTTGAGTCAAATAATTCTTCTTGGGGGGTGGGGGGTGATATTGTCCTGAGCACTATAGGATGGTTAGCAGCATCCCTGGCTTCTACCCACTAGATACCAGTAACAACCTCTTCCTCCATCCAGTTGTAACAACCAAAAATATCTCCAGACATTACCTAACCTCTCCCCCTGGGTGGGGAGTGGAGGTTGCAAAATCTCGCCCAGCTGAAAATCACTAATTAGATACACTTGTAGCAAGAAACATGGAAGAAGGATTATTTAGAGATCATTGTATGATCGGAGAGCAAAGTGAAAGCTCATTCTCTCCCATACCACTGGTAAATAGTATTGTTGTCCAAAAATATTAAGGAAAATAGCATATTTCCTAAGAACTTTTATTCTTCTTTTTTGTTACTTTACATTAAAATGCATCCTTCTTCAAAGAATAACAAAGGCAAAATGCTAGAATCTGTATAATGTGATTTGATTTGTGAATATTCCTGGCAGAATACATATGTTAGTTCTGTTTTACTATATAGTAATATTGTCACAAGCCTAGCAGTTTCAAACCACACATTTATTAACTCACAGTTTCTGTGTGTCAGGAATCTTGGCTTGGCTTATCCAGGCCCTTGGCTTCAGTGACTTTTACAAAGCTGCAATCAGCTTTCAGTCAGGGCTGGGATCTTACCTGAAGCTCCTTGGGGTAAGATCTGTTTCCAAGTTCACATGGCTGTTTCTAGGACACAGTTCCTTGTTGACTGTTTGTAAGAGGTTACCCTTATTTCCTTCCACATGGGACTCTCCATACAACAGCTTACTTCATCAAAGCCAGCAAGGGAGAAAACCTATTGAGAGTCTGCAAGCAAGACAGAAGTTACAACCTTAAGTATCACAAAAGTAACATCCCATCCACCTTTGCCATATTGTGTTGTTCAGAAGCTAGTCACAAATATGGCTCGCACTCAATGGTTGGAGAATACAGAAGGACATGAATACCAGGAGGCGGAGATCCCTGGGAGCCATCTTAGGGTCTAACTAACAAAAAAATTATTAATGGGGCATACTTTTGGGTGGAGAAAGCTTTTCCCATTTAATTTACATCTTTCTGAGTAATTGCATTTTGATCCCTTGTATGCAATACTCTTTATTTTTAATGTATATTTTCATATTGTTCCCTCTTGGACAGGAACAGATGAAACTGGCACTTTTCCACAGACATAAGGTATCACTTCTTTTGGCATAAGGTGAAGACGTACACAAGGTACTTGTTTCTTCACAATTCAAACAATATGCTAATGATATATGGAGAACACAGGTTGTTTGTTTGTTTGAACTCAGTTACTTGGACAATGCCTAAATTCTTTGGGATATTCTGATTATAAAAGCTAATCTAATGACAACTGAAAAGAGTTTGATGATGATTTGGAACAATTATTTTGTGATTAGAAATAATTCATACACTTTTGTTAATTCATTCCACAAATATTTTGAATGCTTATTACATACCTGACATTGCATCACTCCTATCAGTTAAATAGCATTTAAAGACAAGTAGAGTATAATTTCCTAATTCAATCTTTGATTAGAGTATTAAAATGAATTTTCTAATCTTACAAGAAAAAATTATGCTAAAAAGGTTAATAAGAAACCAAGACTCCAAACTATTTTTCCTCCTTAAGGTATTTTGATCCCATCTGTCACCATATTGTTGGCATAGATCAAAGGACCCCAAACTTGCTTGATTCACAGCACTCTTCATGTCCCGGTAATTTTATGGCACCACTAGAACAAAAGAATTATCTAACCATTCCATTTATTTAGGTTAGGTCCTGAGGACTTAACAAATATTTATGTTCTAACAACTTAGTAGACATTTGAAAAAATAATACATGTAACTTCAAATTTAAAAAAATAGTATTTCCATATTTCCTAATGTGAGGTACGCACTTCATTGGCATTACATAGCTTCTCTAACTTTGAAGTCAGGTCAGACCCTACCACCCTCATTTGCAGCTTGTTGGTTCACAAACTTGTCCCCATACATGGAGGACAAGGCAAGACCAAGGAAAGAGGTAGACCACCCCAGCTGGGTAGGTGTCAGGTCTAATAAGCAAGGAAGCTTAATGTGGCTTGTCTTGAACAGCCTCAAAACAAGTTGATCTCTGCAACTGCCTACCAGAATCTTAACATTTTATCTAGGGACCTTAAGTGGGTTTAGTCACGTATACTGTCCATATGGTCTCAACAACACTTCACTCTCTCTCAAGGCTATCTCTTTAAAACAGCTCCTAGTGTGGGAATGCTGGATGGAATGTCCATTCCAAGGACAGGAGATGGGATGAGAAGCCTCCAATTGCCTGGGTCCCACTCATAGCTCAACTAGGAGTCACAAATCCTCATGACCTCCTCCAATACTGCTTCACAGTGATATCCCCCCAAGGTGCTTATTTTTTATCACAGCAACTACAGGTTTACAAAGATAGGATCTAATTTTTTTTAAATGAGTACAAGCTAAAGTTAAAACTGTGAACTGCCTTGTTTCAATAGTTCGTGAAGTATCCAACAGATGTTGAGTATTGCTGTTTCCTTCAAAGATCTAAAATATGCTAAGGCACCCCCTGTGAATTTACTGCAGCGTACCAGGGTACATAGGCACCCAGTTTGGGAAGCTAAGGCACAGATGTAATAAATATTTAAGAAAAAGAAAATGCACAATCGACATTCACCTATCTATTGGATATTGCTACAGTAATAAGTTCAACTAAATCCAATTTGATCCCTGACATATCAAAACCCCAAATCAGGGTAAAATGGGAAAATGAACAGAGAAATTACAGTCTAGAGGTTCCAAGAAATGTACTTTTTAATTCCGGGAGACACCAGTCATGTATAATATATAGGAAAATGCCTGTACCCCTAAAAATTGTTACATTAACAAAGCCATTTATTCTTTTGGTTTCAGATGTTTATTATTTGGAATATAACTGAAACTACCAGCATTCTGGACAGGTGGGTTCTAAGTTAATCAAGACTTCTGAAGAGTTTGAGTTACTTGCAAATCATTCTTTATTAAAGACTATGCATAATGTCTGAATTCTTATTCCAGATATGCACAAGAGGACAGAGGCTCTGCTTACCCTCTTATCTTGGTATTCACTGAGAGAATTTGTTCTATACCAAACCAAGTGCATAGTCATTAATCTCTTCTGAACATAACTGACCATTGTCCTTTTGACCTTCTTCCTCAGTCTAGGGATGGAAATTTCTCCTGCCAGACATTTTGGTGAAGCTACAAAAATACCCCTACCAGAACTCCCTCTCTGTGGAGAATGAAATTAGGTAAGGCCTGTAAAGTGAGAAACAAATTGAATTCATTTAACTGAATTGCTATCTGAGCAGTAAGGCTCATCTCAAAGCACAAGCAGAAGTTTTAAGGCAGAACTAGCATCAACAAGATGAACTGTGCTCTCAGTCTGCACGGCAGAGCTAGATGCTGACCGTGCTATTACCAAAAGGTGAACCCGTGAGTCAACTTCTTTTTTGGAACGGTCTTAGTTTCTGTCTCACATTAAAAAAAAAAATAGCTTGTCTATGTCTAAACACTTCTATCCGTCTCTGCAGAAGAATTTCTATTGTACAATTGTGTGATTAGAATAATAAACCTTTTGGTGGTTGGAAAGTCTGAAGAAAAGAGTTTTTCACAGTGACATCTTCAAAGCATTTGGCATCTGTTTTATCTGTGAAGTCCAAAGTCACTTTACAGAAGGCAGGAAGTATTAGGGAAAATTAGACAAATTAGGCCACATTTTCTAGAATAAAATAATCTGAGTGTGAGACTGTCATGTTATGGTATCTCTCTCTGCCTCAACATAGAAACATCATTGACTCATGAACCAAAACCTGCTTGGCAGATGTGCTGGTCTCTAAGGATCTTCTTCACACAAACCCATGCTTTTAATTTACTATACCTTTGGTGGTTCACACACTCAGGTCAGTCTAGTCACCAAAGAGAAATCTTTCTTTATTTTGATAACATGCATCATTACCTCCCTCCTGAGCATTTACTATTCCAATTTGTGTATCAATTGGAATTCATTCATAAATAGAGGTACATGGAAATATACACAGGCTTTAAACTTAGTTCAGTCTGGATTTGACCCCAATCCTGCTACTTTCTAGCTGTGAAACCATGAATAGAGTACATAACTACTATGAGCATCAGTCTCCTCTTCTATAAAATCTTTACCTCACCATGATATTTGAGGAAGTAAATGCATACAGTGTGCCCATTAAACAACATTTATTAATGATATATTCTCAAATAAGTCTTAACTATGTTGTCTACAAATTTCAAGACTGTGAAAGCATAAGAAATTTTCTAGACCCTCTCCTGACCTTGAGGACTTCCTCTTCTTCCAGACATCTTTTAAGATTACAAAAACTAGTCATCTAACCTGAAGGATCCAGACCTACTTTATTCAAGGCAAGGTTTGGAGATATGAAATCTGCCCTGACTTGACAACTACAAGGTACTCAGGAAGTACTCAGGACAGAAGCTCAGAGGTGCCAGTAAATTCAATGACCTTAAAGAACAGACAGGAAAGCCATGCCCATTTGAGGTCATTACAGATCTCAGTAATTAGTATTCTCTTGAAAAATCAAATTCCATTAATCATGAAAATGGTACAAATACATTAGTGATATAGCCCATTTTTCCCTTGCAGATATTAAAATAAAGCAGGAAATATTTCCTGACTTTCAAACATTAAAACAAGGGAAGGAATGGTTTGTTTTATACTTCAAATGCATTTTCTCTAAACCATTTTCTATTTTCATTATTAATTTGATGCATTTGTTATTTATTGATACTTTCTAATTTTATGATGCATTTCTTAAAATATTTTCTCATTTTTAAATATTTCAAAAACATTTTAGCTGAAACATTCTGGTAGCTAATCTACATTGAGGCATGCACCTCCTTCTAGAAATCCTGCCATTTGTAAAGAATATTACTGACAAACTGTTGAACAATTGTAAAGTAAATATCATGTGGAAATTAAGTTCATTTCAGTCGATCACCATCCTAGAGTTATATCTATAAAGTTGTTGTGAGATATTTAACTACAGCTGTGTAGAATCATGTAGAGCTGATTTTAGGAACTGGATTTTACCTCATATTAGCTCCACTCTTATTTAGTAAAAGAACTGGCTAAATCTGCTAACAGAAGAATTTTTCTCACACAGTTTTTAGGAATTGATAAGTGGACACCTCAAAAACAATCAATTAAAAAATGGCAGAAGAGGGGCGCCTGGGTGGCTCAGTCAGTTACGCGTCTGCCTTCGGCTCAAGTCGTGATCTCAGGGTCCTGGGTTCAAGCCCTACATCGGGTTCCCTGCTCAGCGGGGAGTCTGCTTTTCCCTCTCCCTCTGCCTGACCCCCAGCTTGTGCGCACTCTCTCTCTCTCTCTCTCTGAAATAAATAAAAATCTTTTAAAAATAAAAATAATTAATTAATTAAAAATGGCAGAAGAAATGAACAGGCATTTCTCCAAAGAAGACATAAAGATGGCCAATAGGCACATGAAAAGATGCTCAACATCACTCATCATGAGGGAAATGCAAATCAAAACCACAATGAGCTATCACCTCGCTCCTATCAGAATGGTTAAAATCAAAAACACAAGAAAAAGATGTTGATGAGGATGTGGAGAAAAAGGAGTACTATTGTGGGAATGCAAACTGGTACAGCCACTCTTGGAAACAGTATTGAGGTTCCTAAAAATCAAAACTAGAACTACCCTATGATCCAGCAATCATGCTACTGGGTATTTACCCAAAGAATATAAAAACATCAATTCAAAGGGATACATGCAACCCTACATTTATTGCAGCACTACTTGCAATAGCCAAATTATGGAAGCAGCCCAAGTGTCTATCAATAGAGAAATGGATAAAGAAGGTGTGGTATCTATATATACAATGGAATATTATTCAGCCATAAAAAAGAATGAAATCTTGCCATTTTCAGTAACATGGATGGAGCTAAAGGGATTATGCTAAGTAAAATAAGTACAGAAATACAAATACCATATGAATTCACTCATATGTGGAATTTAAGAAACAAGACAAATGAGTAAAGGAGAAAAGAGAGAGAGAGAAATCAAGAAACAGACTCTGAACTACAGAGAACAAAGTGATGGTTACCAGAGGGGAGGTGGGTGGGGGGAATGGGTGAAATAAGTGATGGGGATTAAGGAGTACACTTGTCATGATGAGTACCGGGTGATGTATGGAATTGTTGAATCACTATATTGTACACCTGAAACTAATATAGCCTATATGTCAACTATACTGGAATTAAAATTTTTAAAAAGCATTCATAAAAAACATCACCATAAGTAACATCACAACTCAAATAATATAATAAACATCAGATGACAACTATGAAAATAAAAATGTGTATAGTTATTTATGTTACTATGGAAAAAGGACTTACATACATGAGATATGCTTGATCATGTTCATTTCCTCTGTTCTCCATACAATACATCTTTAATGGAAAAGAATAGAATCTTCATCTTTTATGAAGTTTTGCAATAATATCCTTAATCAGTAGAATCTAAGCAAATAATATAAACCAATTTAGATTGCTATAATGAATGTATGTATGAACAAAGTGTTCTTCAGAACTAAGGAATTCCAATATTAATAAGATTGATACATAGGATTGTTTACACTGAATAAAGGTGAGCACGTCCCTTTCAATAAAGCCTAAAAGACCTATTAATACAGAATATAGTAACTCTATCCATTGCCCCAATACCTTCTCCTACGATGTTATTACCACCATAGACTTTCCTACATGCCACCTTCAAAGGATTTAGCTCAAGCCTGCATAGCCAGACATATGGGCACACAGTCCATCTTCTCTATATATATCACCTTTTCTAGGTATTGTTTCACTTCAGATTACGTTAGGACCAAAGACACCAGTAAATAGCGAGCCTTCCTTTTTGACACCTTGAAGCATAATGGAGTTGCCATACATTCTAACCTCATATTAACAACATATATTTAGTCCCTAATTGAATTCCTCACTGACTCGTTTAATGCCATTTCCATCTTAGAAATTTAAGGAACACCTATGCTACAAATTCAAATACTGACAGATTTCTAAATTAAAGAAGACTGCTCTTCACAATATAATTTTCTAAAGAAAAATATCTATGCCCATAAAATTTTGGAAGATTATACTTCAAGATTTTAATAACTTATTTATTTGGAAGGGAAACTATTTCTTAGTTTTGTTTTTCTCTGTTTCTTACTTTCACTACAATGGACATATATTAGTAACTATTTTAAAACCTTTCAAAAAAAATAAGACTGCTGTCCAGAAATTAATGTAGCTTATACAGTATGAAAAAAAAGTCCTCACCATTACCACCAAAAGATAAAAATGAGGTTTTAATCTAACAACATTCTAAATTTAACCAGATTAATTTCCAGATTTTCATTATATATGCTATCAAAAATCACCCAGAATTCTAAAAACTGTTTCCTCATTAAAAGTCCATAAGAAATGATTATGTACTTTGTAGCTATCTATTAATGAGAAAAAAACAAAGCAAAACCATTTTTATTAAACTAATACAAGATTTCTTTTTACCCAGACTGTTGAAAAGTCAGCAGGGTCAGACGCAATTATAAGTAGAAATGGACCAGATGTGATATCTAAGTTGGAGAGATCAGGCGGCCAAAATTCATAATACAGCAGCTTTCAAATATTGATGAGTGTCTGTAGAAAGAGCAATAACATGAGAAATGATGGACTTTGGAGGAAGGGTTTTGAAGAAGAGTGAAATTTATAATAGAAAATTGAATGAAGCTTAATAGAATGGCTGAACTTTCAATGGGCGGTTGAGAAAGGATAAGTGAAGTGGAAAAATTAAAATTGTTTCCTATAAAACTGAAAATACAAAAGAATACACACTCTGACTTGTATAATGTGGAGGACACATAAATATTGAATTATGCTTATAAATAATACATTTAAAGCATCTTAAGATCCATAAAAGAAACCTGTAGAGAAGAAAATGCAACTTATCCAGAGACATTTGAGTATCCTCTAAAGAAATCAAAAGGTAGCATCACGACCACAAGAAATAAACAGCACATAGTTTGAAAGTATGTGTATCACTGCTGCCCCTCAATTCACATACTTTATAAATCAACTGGGTCTAAGTTTATCTATTACTCACTGGGTACCTGCGTATTCAGAGATTTTTAAATGTGCATAAGAAAGCAAACAAAACCATTAGCAAAATATATGACAATTCCAAATTAGGTATAACTTATAAAGATGATTCCTTCCATCTCCAGTTAACCTATTAAAACTGCCAAAGAGTATTGGAATTTAAACTTCTATGGGTTTCAAAAAGCGTGGGAAGTTTAAGCTTTTTGTAAATCAGGAAAACTGGTTTCCTTGCTGGGCTTCCAACTTCTCGTATGCAGGATATAGAGATGGTATGAATACAAAGGTCCTTTCCAAATCTAACTTTACTCCACAGGGCAAATGAAATAAGGGCTCTTGCAACATGTTATATATTGATGCACACACGTACATTCTGTTTCACTGGGCTAAAGATGACTTGCTATAATTCTGTCCAGGTAGCCATTGTTAAAGTGGTTTTCTTAGTAGGGTGGCAGACATCAGAATGTTGGGCCAGGGACTGCCATAAATTGTTATATGTGACATGTAGACATGACCTTTTTTATCAATGATACAGAGTTGAGGATTGGGCCTCAGACAACCTAAGATGGACAAGGGGAACTCTGAATTAAGAGTATAATTTTTTTCATTTATTTGTTTGTAGAAGTTGACTTTTTAAGTTCTTTGAACTCAGACAAACTGAACAACTTGCTCTTCCTTTCATTTGAGGTTCCCAAATATTCACTAAGATTCTTTGGTTCTTATCACCAAGATGTTGAGACATTTTTAACATAAAATGTATATTTTTATTTCAAAAATATGCTAGTCAGAAAGGACATTAATATAAACTACAAATAAATCAACTAAAAAAATTATTTCAGGGGCGCCTGGGTGGCTCAGTCAGTTAAGCATCTGCCTTTGGCTCAGGTCATGATCCTGGAGTCCCAGGATCGAGCCCCACATCAGGCTCCCTGCTCAACGGGGAGTCTGCTTCTCCCTCTGACTCTCCCCACCCCTCGTGCTTTCTCTCTCTCTCACTCACTTTCTCTCAAATAAACAAAATCTTTAAAAAAATAAAAATTAAAAAATATATTTCAATATATACAAATGCATGTGCATGTCCACTAGAAGACATAATGAAGTAATCTCAGATGCTTAAACTTACTAGTTTGAACTTAAGAAAATCAAAGTTATTCTGTACACTGAAGAATGAAAAAAGAAAACACATAGGTACCAGTAAGAGTAAGAATAAAATCTAGTGGTAGAATAAGTTATAACAATGGATTTAATTGTATATGATTAAAAAAAGAGCAAAATAACACAAACTTTTAAAAAGAGCAAAATTAATTGAAATAGGAGTAATATACCAAAGCAAAGTATAGATTGTCATGAGGAGACAATGTGCAGGTATAATATACCTGATTCGAAACCATAGGATCTACACGAATGACCAATGAAATTTTTAATATTCCTGTGGCATGCAGGATTTTGTCTTAATGTGCAGAACTGTCCCATGTATGGCAAGGTATTCAGCATTCCTGCCTCCCACACACTAAATACTAGAAGCAACCCTGGTTATAGTGACAAATCTAACCTCAATCAGATCTAATCTTTCTTTTATATAAAAAGGATTTTTGTCTCCATTGCTGTTCTCAAATAAAGGTCATATAAAGTTTCTTGCACATATGAACTTTAAAAGTTCAATATAAGAGGAAGGGGCAACATGGTGGAGGAGTAGGAGACCTAAATTTCATCTGGTCTCAGGAATTCAGCTAGATAGGGATCAAACCATTCAGAACATCTACAAACTCAACAGGAGACTGAAGAAAAGAATAGCAGCAACTCTCTGAACAGAAAAGCAACCACTTTCTGGAAGGTAGGACATGCGGAGAAGTGAATCCGAGGCGATATTCGGGAAGATAGAGCACAGGGAGAGGGTGGCTCCATTAGCCGCTGCTGGCAAGTGATAGAGATGCGGAGCACAAAAAGGAACTTTGAGAAGTCTGCTCCACTGAGGGAAGTCGCTCTAGTGGCTAAGCGGGGGGGGGGGGGGGGGGGGGGGGGCTGGAGCCCTCACTGGGACAGTGTGGTCTGAGGACCCTCGGGGTCACAGAAAGACCCGGGGTGCCAGAGTGCAGAGTTCCCAGGTATCGGAGTGGGGAAGCCAGCTGCAAAGACGGAGGCGAGGAGTGGGCTCTCAGCTCAGGGTTGCCATAAACCGTGATCCGCAGCACAGTGGGGCCACTGCTCCTCCAGCAGGGACCCAACAAGCAGCAGATCCGGGGAGACTCCTCTTCCTCCCCTGGGAGGAGCGGTGCAGGAGCACACCACAGGGATCTACTGGGTTTGGAGACTCCAAATGGGGTCAGGTGCCAGAGAAAGAAACACTTGGTCACAGGCCAGGTGAGCATGGAGTGCAGCCAGAGACCAGGGAGATGGGAGTGATTGACTGCTTTTCTCTGGGGGCTCACTGAGGAGTGGGGCCCCCAGTTCTCCGCTACTCTGGGGTGAAGATTGGGAGGCCGCCATTTTCACTCTCATCCTCCAAAGCTGAACGGAAAGCTTGGAACAAAAGCTCCTGAGAGCAAACCAGAGCAGATTACGTAGCCCGACCCCGGCAAGGGCGGGGCAATTCCGCCTCCAGCAAAGACATTTGGGAACCACGGCAACAGGCCCCTCCCCCAGAAGATCAGCAAGAACAGCCAGCCAAGACCAAGTTTACCGATCAATGAGAACGGCAAAACCCCAGAGCTAGGGGAATACAGCACACAGAATTCATGGCTTTTTTCCCATGATGCTTTAGTCTTCCAAAGTTAATTTTTTAAATTTTCTTTATTTTTTCTTTTTCTATTTTTTTAGTTGAATTTTTCTTCTTTCCTTTTTCAACCAACATCTTATCAATTCCTTTTTTAAAATCTTTTCTAATTTTTCAATTTTACAGTCAAATTCTATCTCTTCATTGTATTTAACATTGTTTTTTGTATATATATAAGTTTTTCTTTCTTTAAAATTTTGGGATAGAGTTTCTTCTAACAGACCAAAATATACCCTAAATCTAGTATATGACGTTGTCCTAGGCTCTTGCCTAATCACATTCTCTCTTCTTTTTTATTTTTTTCATTCTTTTTTCAACCAACTTCTTATCAATTCCTTTTTTAAAATCTTTTTTTAAATGTCATCTTTACAGTCATATTCCATCCCTTCATCGTATTAACCCTTATTTTTATATATATATATTTTTCTTTCTTTAAAATTTTGGTAGGCAATTTCTTCTAACAGACCAAAATACATCCAAAATCTAGTGTGTGGCTCTGTTATATTCACCAGCCTGATCATATTCTTCCTCCCCCTTTTCTATTGCCCCCAGTTTCGGGTCTCTTCTGATTTTTTTAGTGTATATTTTTCTGGAGTCATTGTTACCTTTTAGCATTTTCTTAGCATTTTGTTCTTTCATTCATCTATTCTCCTCTGGACAAAAATGACAAGACAGAAAAACTCACCTCAAAAAAAGAACAAGAGGCAGTACCGACTGCCCAGGACCTAATCAATACAGACATTAGTAAGATGTTGGAACTAGAGTTCAGAATGATGATTATAAAGATACTGGCTGGGCTTGAAAAAAGTATAGAAGACGCTAGAGAAACCCTTTCTGGAGAAATAAAAGAACTAAAATTTAACCAAGTCAAAATCAAAAAGGCTATTAATGAGGTGCAATCAAAAATGGGGGTGCTAACTGCAAGGATAAAAGAGGCAGAAGAGAGAATTAGTGATATAGAAGACCAAATGATGGAAAATAAAGAAGCGGAGAAAAAGAGAGATAAACAACTACTGGATCACAAGGGGAGAATTTGAGAGATAAGTGATACCATAAAGTAAAACAATATTAGAATAATCGGGATCCCAGAAGAAGAAGAAAGAGAGGGGCAGGAGATATATTGGAGCAAACTGTAGCAGAGAACTTCCCTAATTTGGGGAAGGAAACAGGCATCAAAATCCAGAAGGCACAGAGAACCCCCCTCAAAATCAATAAAAATAGGTCAACACCCCAACATCTAAGAGTAAAACTCACAAGTCTCAGAGACAAAGAGAAAGTCCTGAAAGCAGCTCGGGACAAGGGGTCTGTAATCTACAACAGTAGAAACATTAGATTGGCAGCAGACCTATCCACAGAGACCTGGCAGGCCAGAAAAGACTGGCATGATATATTCAGAGCACTAAACAAGAAAAATATGCAGCCAAGAATACTTTATCCAGCTAGGATGTCATTGAAAATAGAAGGAGAGATAAAAACCTTCCAGGACAAACAAAAACTAAAACAATTTGCAAACATGAAACCAGCACTACAGGAAATCCTGAAAGGGGTCCTCTAAGCAAAGAGAGAGCCTAAAAGTAACATAGACCAGAAAGGAACACAGACAGTATACAGTAACAGTCACCTTACAGGCAATACAATGGCACTGAATTCATATCTTTCAATAGTTACCCCCGATGTAAATGGGCTAAATGCCCCAATCAAAAGACACAGGCTATCAGATTGGATAAAAAAACAAGACCCATCGATATGCTGTCTGCAAGAGACTCATTTTAGACCCAAAGACACGTCCAGATTTAAAGTGAGGGGATGGAAAACCATTTACCATGCTAATGGACATCAAAAGAAAGCTGGGGTGGCAATCCTTGTATCAGACAAATTAGATTTTAAACCAAAGACTATAATAAGAGATGAGGAAGGACACTACATCATACTTAAAGGGTCTATTCAACAAGAAGATCCAACAGTTGTAAATATCTATGCCCCTAACATGGGAGCAGCCAGTTATATAAGCCGATTAATAACAAAAGCAAAGAAACACATTGACAGCGATACAATAATAGTAGGGGACTTTAACACCCCCCTCACTGAAATGGACAGATCATCTAAACAAAAGATCAACAAAGAAATAAAGGCTTTAAATGACACACTGGACCAGATGGACTTCATAGATATATTCAGAACATTTCATCCCAAAGCAACAAAATACACATTCTTCTCTAGTGCACATGAAACATTCTCCAGAATAGATCACATCCTAGGTCACAAATCAGGTCTCAACTGGTACCAAAAGACTGGGATCATTCCCTGCATATTTATGGACCACAATGCTTTAAAACTAGAACTCAATCACAAGAGGAAAGTTGGAAAGAAATACATGGAGGCTAAAGAGCATCCTACAAAAGAATGAATGGGTCAACCAGGAAATGAGAGAAGAATTAAAAAAAGTCATGGAAACCGATGAAAATGAAAACACAACTGTTCAAAATCTTTGGGATGCAGCAAAGGCAGTCCTAAGAGGAAAGTATATACCAATACAAGCCTTTCTCAAGAAACAAGAAAGGTCTCAAATACACAACCTAACCCTATGCCTAAAGGAGCTGGGGAAAGAACAGCAAATAAAGCCTAAACCCAGCAGGAGAAGAGAAATAATAAAGATCAGAGCAGAAATCAATGAAATAGAAACCAAAAGAACAATAGAACAGATCAACAAAACTAGAAGCTGTTTCTTCAAAAGAATTAATAAGATTGATAAACCCCTGGCCAGAATTGTCAAAAAGAAAAGAGAATGGACCCAAATAAATAAAATCATGAATGAAAGAGGAGAGATCACAACCAACACCAAGGAAATACAATTATAAGAACATATTATGAGCAACTATATGCCAGCAAATTAGATACACTAGAAAAAAATGGATGCATTCCTAGAGATGTATAAACTACCAAAACTGAACCAGGGAGAAACAGACCCCTGAACAGACCCATAACCACTAAGGAAATTGAAGCAGTAATCAAAAATCTCCCAAAAACAAGAGCCCAGGGCCAGAGGGCTTCCCAGGGGAATTCTACCAAACATTTAAAAAAGAATAAATACCTGTTCTTCTGAAGCTGTTTCAAAGCATAGAAATGGAAGGAAAACTTCCAAACTCTTTTTATGAGGCCACCATTACCTTGATCCCAAAACCAGACAAAGACCCCATCAAAAAGGAGAACTACAGACCAATATCCCTGATGAACATGGATGCAAAAATTCTCACCAAAATACTAGCCAATAGGATCCAACAGTTCATTGAAAGGATTATTCACCATGACCAGGTGGGATTTATCCCTGGGCTGCAAGGTTGGTTCAACATCCACAAATCAATCAACGTGATACAATACATTAATAAAAGAAAGAACAAGAACCATATGATCCTCTCAAAAGATGCAGAAAAAGCCTTTGACAAAGTACAGCATCCTTTCTTGATTAAAACTCTTCAGAGTGTAGGGATAGAGGGGACATACTTCAATATCATAAAAGCCACCTACGAAAAACCCACAGCGAATATCATACTCAATAGGGAAAAACTGAGAGCTTTTCCCCTAAGGTCAGGAACACGGCAGGGATGTCCACTATCACCACTGCTGTTCAACATAGTACTAGAAGTCTTAGCCTCAGCAATCAGACAACAAAAAGAAATAAAAGGCATCCAAATCGGCAAAGAAGAAGTCAAACTCTCATTTTTTGCAGATAATATGATACTTTATGTGGAAAACCCAAAAGACTCCACCCCAAAACTGCTAGAACTCATAAAGGAATTTAGTAAAGTGGCAGGATATAAAATCAATGCCCAGAAATCAGTTACATTTCTATACACCAACAAGACAGAAGGGAAAGTGAAATTAAGGAGTCGATCCCATTTACAATTGCACCCAAAACCATCAGATACCTAGGAATAAACCTAACCAAAGAGGCAAAGGATCTCTACTTAGAAAACTATAGAATACTCATGAAAGAAATTGAGGAAGACACAAAGAAATGGAAAAACGTTCCATGCTCATGGATTGGAAGAACAAATATTGTGAAAACGTCTATGCTACCTAGAGCAATCTACACATTTAAGGCAATTCCTATCAAAAGACCATCAACTTTTTTCAAAGAAATGGAACAAATAATCCTAAAATTCATATGGAACCAGAAAAGACCCCGAATAGCCAGAGGAATGTTGAAAAAGAAAAGCAAAGCTGGTGGCATCACAATTCTGGACTTCAAGCTCTATTACAAAGCTATCATCACCAAGACAGTATGGTACTGGCACAAAAACAGACACATCGATCAATGGAACAGAATAGAGAGCCCAGAAATTGACCCTCAAGTTTATGGTCAACTAATCTTTGACAAAGCAGGAAAGAATGTCCAATGGAAAAAAGACAGTCTCTTCAACAAACGGTGTTGGGAAAATTGGATGGCCACATGCAGAAGAATGAAACTGGACCATTTCTTCACACCACACACAAAAATACACTCAAAATGGATGAAAGACCTAAATGTGAGACAGGAATCCATCAAAATCCTTGAGGAGAACACAGGCAGCAACCTCTTCGACCTCGGCCACAGCAACTTCTTCCTAGAAACATCGCCAAAGGCAAAGGAAGCAAGGGCAAAAATGAACTACTGGCACTTCATCAAGATAAAATGCTTTTGCACAGCAAAGGAAACAGTCAACAAAACCAAAAGACAACCGACAGAATGGGAGAAGATATTTGCAAATGACATATCAGATAAAGGGCTAGTATCAAAAATCTATAAAGAACTTATCAAACTCAACACCCAAAGAACAAATGGTCCAATCAAGAAATGGGCAGAAGACATGAACAGACATTTCTGCAAAGAAGACATCCAAATGGCCAATAGACACATGAAAAAGTGTCCAACATCGCTCGGCATCAAGGAAATCCAAATCAAAACCTCAATGAGATACCACCTCACATAAGTCAGAATGGATAAAATTAACAAGTCAGGAAACGACAGATGTTGGTGAGGATGTGGAGAAAGGGGAGCTCTCCTACACTGTTGTAGGGAATGCAAGCTGGTGTAGCCACTCTGGAAAACAGTATGGAGTTTCCTCAAAAAGTTGAAAATAGAGTTCCCCTACAACCCAGCAATTGCACTACTGGGTATTGACCCCAAAAGATACAAATGTAGTGATCCAAAGGGGCACATGCACCCCAATGTTTATAGCAGCAATGTCCACAATAGCCAAACTAAGGAAAGAGCCTAGATGTCCATCAACAGATGAATGGATAAAGAAGATGTACTGTATATATATATTATGGAATATTATGCAGCCACCAAAAAAATGAAATCTTGCCATTTGCAACGACGTGCATGGAACTAGAAGGTATTATGCTAAGTGAAACAAGTCAATCAGAGAAAGACAAGTATCATATGATCTCACTGATATGACGAATTTGAGAAACAAGACAGAGGATCATAGGGGAAAGGAGGGAAAAATGAAACAGACGAAACCAGAGAAAAGACGAAACCAGAGAGGGATATAAACCATAAGAGACTCTTAATCTCAGGAAACAAACTGAGAGTTGCTG
This sequence comes from Phoca vitulina, assembly GCF_004348235.1. Taxonomy (NCBI): domain Eukaryota; kingdom Metazoa; phylum Chordata; class Mammalia; order Carnivora; family Phocidae; genus Phoca; species Phoca vitulina. Next base: position 40,838,409 of record NW_022589715.1, on the reverse strand, counting down.
GAGTGGAGGGGGGTGGGAGGGATGGGGTAGCTGGGTGATGGACATTGGGGAGGATATGTACTATGGTGAGCGCTGTTAATTGTGTAAGACTGATGAATCACAGACCTGTACCCCTGAAACAAATAATACATTATATGTTAATAAAAAAAATTTTTTTTAATTTAAAAAAATTTTTTTAAAGTTCAATATAATATCTATATCCAGGGCCAAATATGAAGGAAAAACAAAAGGAAAGTAATTTATAATAAAATATTACGTATTTCTATATGTAAATGCTTGAGCATGGCCTTGTTAGAAGTCATGATGACCTAAGCTGATATTTACTCCTGCCATTGATGAGTAAGTTTAAACTTCAAAGTTCACTTATATGGACAGTATTGAAAATGAAAGAGGGAAGATAAGGGTGGACACTCAAATAAAAATCTCCATTAGGGTAAGTCAAGTGGTCTTATTTATACCCGATGAGAGAAAAAGCAAAACGAACATAAATAAAATAGGGATAACAAGTCAAGACAAATTATAGATTACCCAAGTAAAAAAGATGAAGTAATATGGTATTCCTGAAAACAAGCTGTACAACCTATATAAAATATCCAGTGGGATATTAGAAAGTTACATAGAAAAGGAATTCATTTTTGTTGTATGGGACCATCCCTCATATTGCAGTACATCTATCATCTTTGAACCCACACCCTAAATGCTAGTATTAACCCCCATTATTGTGACAACCTAATACACTCCCACAAATTTTCCAAACACCCTGGTGAGAACTACTGACCGAGTTAATGCCTATCATCCTCAGATGGAGTGTCACTACTTAACTTCCTTAAGGATAGATTCTGTAGACTGTCTTAGGTTCTGACCCCCATCCTCACCCCTCAGTTATTAAGTTCCTCTGACATCCAGTCTTTCTAACCCACAAAACTTACCTTAACTGTAATTGGCTTTTGAAAAATTTATTCTCAATTATGACGGAAGGTTCGTGAGAAAAGGGACTGTCTTGTTCACTGTGCCATATCAAATGCCTAGCATTATATATGTTCCATAAATTTTCTTGAATTAAATTCAGGATTTTTACTTCAATAGTGCAGCTGGATTTCTTCTACCTGCACTATTTGATATAGCGCAAATTTAGACTAATTAAAACAAATGAATATTTTAAATAATGCCAAAATAAGGCAAAACATAAAGAATAAGATTTATTGGCTGGAAAAAAATTGAAATGGAACATCTAGATAGCTGATGTCAGACTGTTTAGGCCTTTATAACAGAATACCATAGCCTGGGTGCCTTATAAACAACAGAAATTTATTTCTCCTAGTTCTGGATGGTGAGAAGCCCAAGATCAAGGTACCAGCATATTTGGTGTCTGGTGAGAAATCACTTCCTAGTTCACAGACTACTGCCATCTCCCTGTGCCCTCACAGGGTGTAAGGGGTAAGGCAGCTCTCTGGGATCTCTTTTGTAAGGGCCTAAGTCCCTTCATGAAGGCACCACCCTCATGACTTAATCATCTCCAAAAGGCCTCACCACTTCCAAATACCATCACATTAAGATTAGATTTCAACATAAGAATTTGGGGGCAGGGTAGGCATAAACATTTAGTCTGTGTTTAACTTGCAAAAAATATGTAACATAACTAACTTTAAAGAAAACACAGGGTAAGAAAGTTTCTAAAATGTTTGGGTTTTTAAGATTTTTTTTAATCCATTTTGCAGAATTAAAAACTCACAAAAACATCAAGAAGATCATTATGATTTTAAATTTTTTAGAACCTAACAAAGATTCATCTTTTTAAAATTGGAAAAAATCTGAAGAAAATAAGATACTTTAAGGAAAAAATTACAAAATGCCTTATATCAATTAAAAGTTATCAGTTCAAGTATACAAGTTACATTCTCCATCTGGCCACCAGTTATCTGATATTACTGGGTGGTAGTGACCTGGCTCTGATACGTTATTATTAATTAAATCCATTTATTATCATTAGCTAAAGTCCTTTTTTCAGATTTCCTCAGTTTTTGCCTAATATCCCTTTTCTGTTCCAGGATACCAAATTACATTTAGTCATCATGACTCTTTAAGCTCCTCTAGACTGAAACAATTTCTCAAACTTAGTTTTTGATGACCTTGACAGTTCTGAAGAATGCTACTGAGTATTTTGTAGAATATCCCTCTATTTGGATTTGACTGATGTTTTCCTCCTATACTGCAGTCATGCATTTGGGGGAGGAAAGTCACAGAGGTAAAGTGTCATTTATATCACATCATATCAAGATTACATACAATCAACATGAACTTAACCAGTGTTGATGTTGACCTTGAGTACCTGGATAAGGTAGTGCGTGTCATGTTTCTCTACTATAAAGTTACTCTCCCCTACTTCCTTATTGTACCCTTGGGAGGAAGTCACTAAGCATAGCCTGAGAAGGTATGCTCCACATCTTAAGGCAGAGTTACCTACATAACTGCTTGGAATTCTTGCACAGAGATTTGTCGATTTTCCCTTATTTATTTATTTATTCACTCATTCATTTATTAATTCAATCTTTTATTTGTATCAGTATAGACTCAGGGATATTTATTTTATACTTTAGGATATAAACCAATACTACTTTATTTAGTTGCTCAATTTTTTTTTTTAGATTTGGCCTTTGAGAGCTCTTTCAGTTGGCTCCTATGACCCTTTAACATACCTCCATCAATGTGGTCTTGGTTTTCTGTTTGTTCATCTGTTTTGCTTCATTTTTTGGTCATTCCTTACTTTCTGGTATTATAAGATGCTCCAGGTTCATCTTATATATCCCTTTTCCAGCTCTAGAATCAACCATTTCTCCAAGGAGCTCTGATTCCTTTTATTGGATAATGCTATTTGAAACCAAGGTCTGGGCACTGAGTGTGCTCATTACTTATGGGCTGTCATTGCTTCTAGGGTCTCTTAGCTGACAATTAGGAAATAAATGTGTATATACTAAGCTATATACATCCACATATCTATAATACCTATCCATAAATATCTAGAGTAAACAAAACAGAGGTTCATTCTGATATCTCCAACTCTCATCTATTACCACCTGCAGCATTCCAGCCTTTTTCCTGTTGCTTGTCTGCAGTCCCCGACTCCAACAGAGAGCAAGCATCCACAAGCCACTTACTTAATTGTTCAGTTGCAGTATATATGCATAGTTGTTCCAAAATTGTTAACCTGTACTTAAAACATATTTCTCAAAGATCTATAACATAGCTAAAAGCTAATAGCTAAAAGTTTAAGAGACCAATAAATACATTAATTAGTATCCTATTTATACTTTGTTCAACTTTAATCATTTATATTAAGTAATATTCCAGTACTTTTGATTCAATCCTCAGTGGTCATCAATTAATATTAATCTGCCTCAATTTCACTTGTCAGCCAGGACCTAGAATCAATTTTTTCACGTAAGAATGATTGTAATCACTACGCACAATCTCATTTAAATTAACAAATTGCTGTTTTCCACAATAAGTGTATAGATAGCATCCTGATGCATCAAGTCACTAATAATTCTTCCCAGCTTCAAATATTAGTTTCAGATACTAGGGAAAGGACTAAGAAAAATGATGTTTTTGTGTGCTTTAAACATTTTTCTGCCACCATAATGAAATTTTTAAGAGTAAATAAATAAATAAATATATTTTAAAAAATAATATTTGGGGCAGAATTTAATCTTTTGTGCTGCTATAGGTTCCATGTTTCTGTATAAAGTTAATCTCTTTAAAAATAGCAATATTTTTTTTACTGAGCACACACTATTGGCCAAATGCCATTCAGATGTGTTTCATTTATTATGCACAATCCTCTTACCAGGCCTACAAGGTAAATATACCATCCCTATTTTAGAGATAAAAGAGAGAAAATTATGTTTCCAGGTTGAACATCCAGTAAAAAGCAAAACAAGTCTATGATTTCAAAGACTACACTCTTTCCACTATAGCTGGTAGAGCATTGCAAAGAGTGTTCTGGGATACCAATGTCCGTTTGTGCTTATTCATATAAGCAAAGAGACAAATTTAGAATGAAAAAAATAACATGTTCACTCTTTCCTGAATTTCACTTGGGACCTTGTGCAGGGAATAAGCTCAGGTCCCAAAAAGAAAGTAATGCTAACAAATGACTTTGGCAAAATCAGTGAATCAGTAACCCTATCAATATTCATTTTAGTCACCTCTAAAATTGGAAAATAAATCTGGCAACACAATAAAAGAGTTCCCGCTAAAAGCTGAGCTTTCTTACTTAAATTCATTAACACTTTTCTTAGTCTTGCTTTCTGAAAAACTCCACAAAGGAAGGAAAATAACTGAAAGAGGATTTCAACATTTAAAAAAAAAGAAAGTACAAATAACTCAAGCAAAGAAGTTTTTTAATTACTACTTGTTTACAGGGCAAGCTCATTTTAATTTCCTTGCTTTTTTATTTCCTGACAAATGGCTTCTTTTTCATTTGGGCCCAAACAAAATATAAAGTATATAAATGATTTAAAATTGTTCCTCTTCACACATTGTACTAAAAATTTGGGAAGAGGAAGGACAAAAACACATCAGCTATAAAACATGAACTCTTCTCCAAATTAATTCAGAAGGCATTTTGAATTTTGTTTTCACTTATGAACAGAGTATTCATAAATTCACCTTAATACTACAACTGAATCTTTTTCTTTACATAAGAAAGAAAAATAAAGGAGATGCAATCTTAGACAAAGAAGATAGTAGCTGTCTACCTGGATGCACTGAGAGTGCCAGGGTCTAGTTAGAAACCCACTGTTTGTTTTTATTATCTATAGTTAGGAAGAAAATCTCTTCCAAATAAACTTTTGGATCTTTTTTGACTATGCCAATTATGAGTTTAATCTTCCATTTAAAATGTCTAATCCAGGGTGAAGAAGATGTTTTTTATACTTGCATAAATAAACCACATTTCAAACAGGGTAACCATAAAAGGCCACATGAAAAGAACCTTATAATAGAGGATTAGAAAGGACCCCATGAACTCAGATTCTGGATTCCCATGCTATTTAAAGAGCTCAACCTCTTCTGTGATTGTGTTGGACTGTTGGGGGCTGGGGCGCAGAATTTGAAGGGTATTCACTGTAGACTCACACTCAAGTGACAGGCTAGTTAGGTATGGTATAAATTGGGGAAATTAAACAAAAATTAAACAAAAATTTTCCAGATCTCAGAATGATAAACCACATGTGTAAACATCTACAGCCTCAACAAAAGCAGCTTAATTTTTTTAATTAATTAAAAACAGCTCATTTTCAGTGTGTTGAAATAGCTTAAGATTCCCTTCTATTTGATATATAAAGAAATTTTTAATGGTTGAGTGTAGCCTAGAATATCCTAGTCCAATAGAATTTTCTGAAGTAATGGAAATGCCTCATAACAGCTGTCCAATATGGTAACCACTGGCCCTATGGGGCTACTGAGCCCTTAAAATGTAGCTGCTATGACTGAGAACCTGAATTTTAAATTTTAATTAGTTTAAATTTAAATAGGCACATGTGGCTAGTGGCTACCATATTGGATAGTGCCAACCTATAAACCAACTCTAGTTTTATCTCCTAAGGGAAATATAAACATATATATTAATACTAAACTCTCAATTACAATAAAGAACAATACCTTCATGTTAATAATATAGATTAGTATAAGTAACTCAGCCTTACCAGAGTTATTAGTTCTTTTTATTAAAGGAAGTAAAAGTATTTAAATTTTTAAGACATGTTACTGGTTGAATGAAATACAAAATATTCTATTCAATACCATCAAAATTCTGAGTAAGACAGAAAAGTTATTTATTAGTTCCACTTATGTAAATTGTTCTCTTTACAGACTCCATGGACTTTTTCCCTATGAATGTTACTGTTTCACAAAATTTTACTTCCCAACAGCAAGCACTGGTAATCAGATCTATGTTTCTGCATGTAGGTTGCCATTAAAATGTTCAAAAGGCAGCCACCCAATAGCTCCACATCTATTCAGTCTAAAAGAGGCTTATAAGCAATCCTTCTGGATTTCTATCATCTTTTGAAATAAATACAAAATCCTATAGGAAAGCACTCCACCAAATGATTTACCTTTCACTTCTAGAAGGTGATTAAATAAAATTCAAAGCTTTGGCCTAAATAGACTATATAAATTTGCTATGGTGGATGGAACTTTTCCAGTGAGACATGTATTAAGAAAAAAACTACTTAGTAGTCTAGACGAAAAACCTGAGAGGCCTTGGCTATCAGTTCTGCCAAACTTATACTCTTCAGTGACACCTGAAAAATCTTTCTGACCCTGAGTTTTCTAACTTCAAAAATAACCTTATCTAAAACTCCACTTAAGAGACTTCAGCAGGAAAAAAAAAACACACATAAGAGGAAAATGTAATTTTAAGGGGTACAATTTCATAGTAGCCCCACATGCATACACTACCAAAAATTGGAGAGGACCTATATGTACATGAAATGCTATGCTTCATTTTAAATTACCTCTATGTATTATCATAGAAAAGAAGCTCATGACATACTGTTGACTAAAGGAAAAAAAAAAGTAAGGCACAAGAGTGTAGAGAGAGAAAAAGAAGGTTCCAAAAAGATGTTCATCAAAATAGTAACAGTGGTTAACACAAGGGTATGGTATTTGGGGGAGTTTTTATACTTTGCTTTTACCCTGTTTTATTTGAATTTTTACATCTAGTATAAATTATTTTCTTCAATAATTTTAATAATGTATTTACAAATGGGAGAGAGAGGAGATTTATTTTAAGGAACTGACTCATAATTTAAGCAATGTAGAGGCTTGGTAAGTCCTAAAATCTGCAAGGTAGACCAGCAGGCTGGAGACCCAGGAAAGAGTTTTAGATTAAGTCCAAAAGCACTGTTGGTAGAATTCTTTCTTTCTCGGGAGAGATCAGGATTTGTTCTACTAAGACCTTCAACTGATCGATTGAGGCCCACCAACATTAAGCAGAGTTGTCTGCTTTACTCAAAGCCACAATTTGAGTTTTGTTTTTTTTTTTTAAGATTTTATTTATTTATCTGACAGAGAGAGAGACAGCGAGAGCAGGAACACAAGCAGGGGGAGTGGGAGAGGGAGAAGCAGGCTTCCCGCCGAGCAGGGAGCCCAATGTGGGACTCGATCCCAGGACCCTGGGATCATGACCTGAGCCGAAGGCAGACGCTTAACGACTGAGCCATCCAGGCGCCTACAATTTGAGTATTAATCTATCCAAAGGAAAGAAAAGAAGAAAGAAAAGAAAAAAACCACCTTCACAGAAACATCTAAAATAATGTTTGCCCAAATATCTGGACAATGTAGCTTAGCCAAGAAAATTAACCATCACATTGGTTTAAATCCTATATTGTTCCAATGGGACATAAATGTGAGTGATATAAAAATATTAATTTAAAGTTTTACACAATCCTGCAAATCCATAGAAGTATCAGTTTGAATTAAAGTCTTACTCAAACATTTTATTATTAAAGAATTACAAGGGACGCCTGGGTGGCATAGTCGATTAAGCGGCTGCCTTCGGCCCAGGTCATGATCCCAGTGTCCTGGGATTGAGTCCCACATCGGGCTCCTTGCTCAGCAGGGAGCCTGCTTCTCCCTCTCTCTCCCTCTGCTTGTGCTCTCTGTGTCAAATAAATAAAATCTTTAAAAAATTACAAAACTGAATTTCCTATATTCCTTCTCCTGTCTCTTTAAACCTCCAATTCCATTCCCACACCCATCTTTATTCCCTTTACTTCCAGAGGTTTCTCTATTTCGTAGAGAAAAACAAAAACCATCAGACAATGTATTTGTTTGCTAAGGTTGCCATAACAAAGTACCACCAACTGGGTAGGGTAACAAAATTTACTGTCTCACAGTTCTAGAGGCCAGAAATCTGAGATCAAGGTGTGAGAAGGTTGGTTCCTTTGAGACCTGTGAGAAACAATTTGTCCCATGCCTCTTTCCTAATCTGTGGTGGTTTGCTGGCAATCTGCAGTATTCCTTGGTTTGTAGAGGAATCACCTCAATCTCTGCCTTCATCTTGAAATGACATTCTTTTTTGTGTATATGTCTTTGCATCCAAATGTCCCCTACTTATAAGGACATAGTCATCTGGGATTAGAGCCCACACTTAATGATCTCATCTTTACTTAATCATCTACAAAGACCTTATGTTCAAATAAAGTCTCATTCACCAGGACTGAAGATTAAGACTTCAACATTTTTGTGGGAAATACAATTCAACCCATAACTCCCTTAACCTGGAGTTATCAACTCTACTAGCATCCATCTTTCAGTATCTATTCTTCCTTCCTGTCTACTGCTATAATGGAGAACATGCCCAGCCTTCTAAAGAAACTAATCCATTCAGGTGTGCTCTTGATCCTGTCCTTCGTTAATCCATTTACTAAACCTCCATTGTCCTTTATTTTCACTATTTGCCTTTTTATTGGCTACTTCTCATATACCTTCCCATCCATCTTGAGTTTACAAAGAGAAAAATTTCATCTTTCCTGAATCCTCCAGCCCTCCTATTGTCCTTCTCCTCCAATTCTCTGCCACCTTTCTTAACAATGTCTCCACAAAATGCTTTGATGCTTCAAATTATATTTGCTCTTCATCTTATTCTAATCTTGCTTCCATTCCCACACCTCAATTGAAACTACTCTGGTTCAGGTCATAAATGAACAAGTTTCTACCAACTTAATTGATCACTGATAATTGTTAGGCAGAAAATTTATCACTTGATACATTCAGGACCACTCTATTCATTTGACTTCCATATCTTGGTTTTAATCTTTCTTATTCACTATGTGCTTATTCTCTGAGTAACTTTTTTAAATTAACTTTTTTAATATGGTTTTGGATTTGCATAATAGATGCAAAGACAGTACTGAGATTTCCCATATACCACATACCCAGTTTCCCTTACTATTAATAGGATACATTTGTTATAATCATTGTACCAATATTGATATATTATTACTCAAAGTTCATAATTTATTCAGATTTCCTTCACTTTTACCTAATGTCCTGCTGTTCCAGAGTCTCATCCAAGATACCTCATACATTTTGGTCATCACACCTCCTTAAACTCCTGTACCTGAGGACAGTTTACCAGACTTTCCCTGTTTTTGATACCTTGAAACGTTTGAGGATTACTGGTGAATATTTATTTAGAATGCCTCTCTATTGGAATTTTGCTGATGTTTTTCTCATGATTAGACTCAGGTTCTGTGTTTCAAGGAGGAGTAATAAAGAGGTTAAGTGATTTTTTAATCTCATTATATTAAATGTACTATCAATATGACTTACCATTGTTGATGTTGACCGTTATCATCTGGCTAAATTAATGTTTGTCAAGTTTCTGCATTGTATAGTTACTCATCCCCCCCCCCACCCCTTTCCAATTCTTTCCTTCCAATTTTTGGAAGGAAAACACTATGGACAGCCCACAGTTATGGGGTGAGGAATTATGTTCTACATCTCTGACGGTAGAGTACCTTCAGAAATTATTTGGAATTCTTTTGCACAGGAAAGCTGTCTTTTCTTTCATTCATTCATTCTTTCTTTCTTCTTTCCTTCCCTTCCCTTCCTTCATTTTACTATGGACTTACGGTTATTTTATTTGGGGGCATGATAATCTAATACTACCGTACTTATTTTATTGTTCAAATGTCCAGCTTGGTAATTACTTCATGGAACTACAAAATACTCCAGGCTCATGGTGTACATTTCCTACAATCAGCCACTTCTCCAAGGAACACTTATTCCTTTTATTCTCTTCACTTTTGGGGAGCCACTGATCCACTGATCTTTAAGTGCTGGAGTTTTGGGGATCTTTTCATAGGCTATCTTAACTTTTCATTCTACATTCTCTTCCTTAGATGTCTCAACCACTTCTACGACTTCCATCTAAATGAATTCCAGTTGTGTATCTTTAAGACCTCTTTTTTGAATTCATCTTATGTACTTAACTTCTTATTGAACTTCTGCATTAAGATATCCCATATATAACTAGAACTAAACTTATATCTTCATAACTGCTTCTCCTGTCCCTTTTCTATCCTTTTATTGTTATCTTACCACTATCCATCTAGTTATTCTCACCAAAAACCTAAATTAATTTCAGATACATTTCTCCTATCATCACATATAATCAATCACCCAGTCCTGTTTATTCCCATTCTTTGATTCCATTACTGCTACCCAAACCCAAGACACCATCATCTCTCAGAATATTAAAATGGTTTTCTAAATTTTTTCAAATTTCAGTGTTTTATCCCCTTAATTCATTTCCCACATGTCAACCAGAGCATTCTTCCAAAAATATAAATCTGATCATATATGCTAGTCAACTTTTGCTGTTTTGCTGAAGTAACATTACAAAATTTCAGTGGCTTGCAACAAAAAAGATTTTCTCACTCAATTATATGTCAGCTACAAGTAGCACTTCTCTCCTCTACATGGCTTTATTTATTTATTTATTTTGTATTCTAAGCTCTTCTGTTTTTACATTCCATAACTAAAGAAAGCCTCATTGAAAAAACCACATCAGTGGGATGGAAAATCATACACCTCCCATAGAAAGTGCTACAAATTTGAGGCACTGCAAATTTCACTGCAAATAAGTGAATATGCATAATTCTTTCTCAAGAAAGTCAGCAAATAACTGGAGTCAAAAATACAGTTCACCACAATCCATCATCTTACACACCAATGTTTGAAGACTTCCCTTCAGCATCCATAAAGTTTGAAAGTTGCTAAAAGAGCAAATCTTCAAGGTTCTCTACACACACACACACACACACACACACACACACACGTAACTGTGTGAGGTAATGAATGTGTTAATTAACCTTACTGTGGTAATCACTTTTCAATATATACATATATTAAATCAACATGTTGTATACCTTAAACTTAAACAATGTTATAGGTCAATTATATCTCAAAAAAGCCAAGGAAAAAACATTTTAAATAAGTTTTTTCAAAAAAGAAAAGAATATAAGGCACATAGCTGTTCCTGATCACAGCAGTTTTGAAATCAGAGTGGGAATAATTTCGTCCTCAGAGATCCTTCTATAGGGGTAAGAAATATGTTCCCTATTTGTCCCTGGTCTTACTACTATAATCTACTGTGCTCTGTGGCTCTCACCTTTACACTTTTGTGTATCTTTCCAGTTCCTTTTTTCTCTTGATCACATCTATAAAGGGTACTGCAGTGCTTCTTGCCTGTATAATGTTGGAGGCTCAAAGGTTACTTTAAGTCTAGAATAGGCACAGCCATTTTAATATAAGATAGAGGATTTTTTTTTTTTTTTAGCTATATACATTCTATCAAAACTTAGCTTTTTTTTAAACTTAGTTTTTTAATTGTGTGATTCAATGTACCTCAATTTGTTAAAAGACACATCCACATTTCTTTTTGAAACTTGCTGCTTTCTCGCCAGACTTAATTTTAAGTACTTTGTGCTCATCAGCCATCTGTAGAAGAGTTATGCCCTTAGTCTGTTTTCCTGAGCCACTTACTACACATGAAAGCATTTACTTTAAGTTGTCCTTATCAGTGAAGGGGTTTTAACAAAGGGCAAAATACCTGTCTTCCAAAGCATTTCTCAATTTTGGACATAAGAAAGAATTGCATTTTTCAATGACCCAGAAAAAAGCAAAAACAAAAAAAATTTAAAATAGTAATAATAAAAAAAGAAAAAAGAAATAGGGAAACAAATCACATATATTTTTAAGTCATTTCCTTTGTAGACCATGCCAAAATTCTTTCTTCATTTTAGGGTTAAGCATGGACTTGCTCTTCTTTTTGCAGGTGATTTTAGACCAACCTTAAGCCAATTGCTAGCTCTTCTCTCCTCTTTCCTGCAGTTTTTTAAAGCCTGTCTTTTAATGCCACAAAGCCTTGCGGGAGGGCAGGAAGATGAGAGATTACTCACTGAGATTTGATCTTTCTTTTTTTCTCTTTTTTTATTTTTAGTTTTTTTGAAATTTGGGCATTCTCTGACTTCAAGCTATTTTAAGTGATTTTTGTGTAGTTTTATTTTTTTCTTACCATGCTGTGCTATTTGGGAATGAAATTTGTAATACAGGGAACTAGGCAGCTAGAATTGTCTTCAGCTACCCTACTACTACACTTAAATCTGTAAGTGCATATATATTATTTTATCAAATCTAAAAATCAATCATATGTAAGGGGCACCATTATTCTATGCACCACTGAGAAATAAAACGTTTTCAATTAACTGCAACATGACATGAAGCCCAGTTTTAGTGATGTCAAAATTGGGGAAGGGGGAGGTATGTCTTAGAACAATGAACTACTATATATACATTTTAGAAGTATATATTAATAAAATTTTATGGTAGTATGTCAAAAATTCATTTCTTACATATTGCCAAAACCAAGACCTAAAAGTCATGTTGTTTCTGTTTTCTGAGTATTATTTCTCTGTATCCCATTTGAGCTTCAATACCACAAGAAAAACCAAACGTGATAGGAATATTGGAAATGCCAGCATCATTGAGACCTCCAGGGTGAGGGGTGAAGACTGAGCTCTATAAACACTCTCAAACAATGAGACTGGGGAGCTTCTGGGTTAGGGACATATCCACATTCTGGGAAGATGGTGTACCCCAAATCCATGAAGACAAAGGCTCCTGCATTCAAGACCCTTCCAGAGGCCACCCTAAGTGCCTCTTCACCTAACTGTTCATTTGTATCCTGTGTAATAAACAAGTAAATATTAAGTAAAGTTCTTTCTTGGGTTCTGTGAGTCATTATAGCTAATTGTCAAATCTCAGTGCGGACTGTGGGAAACTCCAAATTTGTAGTCAGCCAGACAGAAGTTTGGGTAGCTTAGGCACACCATTTGTAGCTGGTATCTGAAGTTGAGGGCAGTCTTGTGAGGTTTGATGCTAATTCCAGATAGACACTGTCTAAAGTGAATTAAATTTTAAGACCCTGATGTCCAAGAATTTGAGAATTGGTGTAGAAAGACACCACATATTTGGTGTCAGAAAGAACCTCAGAAGACTATAAAAAGAAAAGTGTCTTTTGAATCCTCCAGAAGTATCCGTAAAGTAAGGAGACACACCCTTCTCCTTTCTTCTTTTCTGATGCCAGGAAAGTAAACGTAATGTGTGGAGCTCCAGAAGTCATTCTGTACCCCGTCCATTCCTATGGAAGTTACATACTACAGACTCACAGGATGAAAGGAACCTGGTATATAAACTACAAGCTGCCATACTAGTACTAGCTGGACTGCCTATTCCCACATTCTACATGAGATGGAAAAAACTTTCTATCCTGCTTAAGCCAATATTGGTACAGATTTGTGTGAAACACAGAGCCAAATCTAAAACCAAATGATACAACAAACCCTGGAATGAAAGAATATGGGATTTTTTTTTTACTACCCATGTTATGCTCCAAGTATTCAGTCTAGATAAAATTCCATGAACAAATTCAAGTTAGAAGAAAACAAGAGCACACATAGAATCTGCCTGAAATACTAGAGTGTGCTTTTTTTTTAATTTGATTTTGGTTTGGTTGGTTTTTGTTTCTTGGGGCACTTCACTGGCTCAGGCAGCAGAGCATGTGACTCTTGATCTTGGGGTCATGAGTTCAAGCCCCATGTTGGGTGTAGAGCTTACTTAAAACAAACAAAAAAAATTTTTAATTAAGGTATTTGTTCCTTAATATACTGACCCATTATTTCCATTTCTCCATTGTATTCTATCAGCCCAAGAGTCCCTATAGCCCAACTCTTTCTTGGTCTTCAATTTTCTGATACAAAAGTTAAGAGAACAAAACTAGCAGCATAAAAGAATCATTGAAAAGCACAGACTCATGTATTTTCAATAGCTCATCCCCTAAACATCTTTTTCTTAAGGAAATACTCAGTGAGACTCAGGAACTTAAATAAATTTATCAATATTAATAAACTATAATTAGCACAGATTGAGTGATGCCATGTGCTGCGCACGGCACTTAATTATTTATTTTCATTTTCTCATTTAATTCTCAAAACAACCTAGTGAAATGGGAGATATTATTATCTCCAGACAGAAAGAAAGAAAATGAGCTACAGAAAAAAGACAAATGAAGACATTTGTCCACATGACACAGCTAATAAGTCTTACTACTGTCAGGCTCTCTGCTCAGTGGGGAGTCTGCTTCTCTCCCCCCTCCCTGCTCTCTCTCTCTCTCTGAAATAAATAAATAAATCTTAAATTTAAAAAAAAAAAAGTCTTATGGGGTGCCTGGGTGGCTCAGCCGTTAAGTGTCTGCCTTCGGCTCAGGTCATGATCCCAGGGTCCTGGGATCGAGCCCCACATCGGGCTCCCTGCCCAGCGGGAAGCCTGCTTCTCCCTCTCCCACTCCCCCTGCTTGTGTTCCTGCTCTCACTAACTCTCTCTCTGTCAAAGAAATAAATAAAATCTTAAAAAAAAAAAAAAATCTTAGTACCTGGCTTTGAATTCCAGGCAACTTGCCTCAAGACCACTATATAACCCCTACACTACACTGCCTCCCTAATGGGGCTAAAGATCATATCATATGTTTCTAATCACTTATACTCAGGAGTTCTAGGGTTTTTTTGGACACCTTCATTCTCTGAACAAATCTTTTCTCAAAATACGGTCCATAGAGCAGTGGTGGTTCCAAGGGTCAAGCAGTCCTCAGGCAATTTATTTCAGAGACAAAAGCATGGAACAATGTTGTTCACATTCATTTAATTACTTTCACAATGTGCATAAAAGATGGCCATAACCTATTTGACATTTTTGTCATTGAGAGTTAGTATAATTGTACTGCCCTTGAAACCAGCCTGGTCTTAGTGACTTATTTCATCAACAGAATGTAAAATTGACTATCTGGGACCTTTAAGTCTGTGTTACTAAAAGTCTTAAAAGTTCCACCTGTATTTCTTGAGACAGTCACTCTTGGATCCCTAAACCACTGTATTAGAGACCCACCTACCCTGTTTTACACACCACAAGGAGAGACATTATGACTACCTGGAAAGTAAGGAGGTCCCAGCTGATCTCAATTTTCTAGTCACTCCCACTAAAGTACCAGGCATATCAGTAAAACATTTTGGAGTCCCCAGCCCAGCCATCAACCCTGAATGCCAGGGCATAAACCCAGTCAGTGCCATGGGAAGCAGAAAAATCAACCAGCCAAACTCTGTTCAAATTCTGACTCACAGAACTGTGAGATGTAGTTTGAGGTTGTTTTAAGGCACTGAGTTTTGGGATAGTTTGTTACACAGCACTAGATATCCAGAACAATAAAATTAATAACGATTTTTACAAAATCCCTGTGAGATTCTTACCAGTCATTAAGTCTGTAAAGGTCACAGAAGGGCTTCAAAGACAGCAGTGATCAGTTTATTTTGGCTGATATTTGTTGACAGCATGCAGTCAGTCAGTCTGAGCCAAGACATTCACATTTCTCTGTAATTGTTTTCAGTTGTTATATTTATTCTTCTGTTGGTACTGTAGTCCATCATTATGCCACCAATTCCCCCAAATAAAACAATGGCTCTAATATCGTGCATGGGTGAATAAATTTAAGTTTGAAAACTATAACATAAAAAGTACAACCCATAAGAATACCATAAACATAGTTGAACTTGACTTCAGAAAGACCACAGAAAGGGAATCTGTACATGCTCAGTCAAGTGAATCTGTAAGTATGAGGATTTAGCATAAACAGTCCAAACAGCAGAGTGGGAATACAAAGTACAATGATAATTATTGAAAAATTGGGTTTTCCTGGACTGATGATTCATTCCTCTGTGCACTGTCTGTATTAAAATAGCAAAGAGTGACATGTAGCCATTTTAGCCATTTTCAAGCAAAGCACAACAACCTTTCCAGCAAATAAATTAACTTTGTCCAGAACAAGGACTAAATGATTGTACTGGTTATGGGTGCTTGGTTTAAAGCAACTGAAACAGACTCTAACATAATAAGCAAATGGGGTTTTTTTGAAAGACGATTAAGAACTTAGTAAAGAATCAGCACAAGCCTGAGGAACAAGACTTGAAAAGGGTAGAAACAAAAATATCCCTGAGGATTCTGCATTAGATGCTAAGGCAAGAACAACACTCTCCTTTCCTGAGTAGGAGACCTAGGGAGAAAATTATCAAACTTATTACTAAAAAAGCTGTGTTGGAGATTGTGACTTTAGACAAGCAGTCTTCCCAGATTAGACTTATCACCTCTCTTACTCCAAAGCTGTACAACCAAAGATCTCCCTAGACAAAGGCAAGGCCATTCCTATGAGGCAGGAGCAGAGCTGAGGGCAGCTCAGTTCCTGAGAAGAACCCTAAGCAGGGCTGATGTAAGCATACCCACTTCCTTCTTCAAACTCACAAATCACACAGTCCTCTCCTTCCTAAGAGGAGTGGGAGTCATTACAGTGCAATGAGAAAGGCCAGAAAGCTTTTACCACATCGAAAAATGAGATATGGAACAGAGTATTCCCCATTACAAGTCAAATTACACAAGAGTCTTAGCTCTTGCTGATGCTGCCAAAGCCACAGCCATGAATCGTACCATCCCCCCTAACAGCATGCCTTATGTCCCTATTTACTTCACTCCTTACCATAAGAAGCCCTGGACTCCCACGCCATCCCTCTTCACCTGAACTCTCACCTGCATACAGTTCTGTACACTGCCTAATATGGATCAGCCACCCAACCCACACACTCTACAAACCCTTGACCTTCTGGGAAATCAGATGCCATCAGCAAAATGCCTTCTTCATAACCCTTCACTCCAAAAATTTGCTTCACCTTCTTGCTCCAAACAAAATCTTGCTGTCCCCCAACAACTTAATTTAGTGGTTACTATTTTTTCCAAATTCAACATGAGGCCTTATAATTTCCTAAAATCTTCATTAATCTTCCTTGAAGCTCATGCCATCAGATCACTATTGACCCTTCATTATTGCTGTTAACTACAGACATCAGAGTCACTCTCCCTCCTTTCCTAAAGGTTTCAGCTCTCAGCTCCCACTCTCTATCAGTACTCCTGTCCTAATTTTTTATTATTTCTGTATCCACATAAGTTATCCTAATAATACCCTGCCCTCTAATTCACTGACCTTATTTCAGTAATCTTATCTCCCATCCCACCTTAGTCACCTATTCCGTGACTATATCTTGAACCTTGTTAAACTCATAACTAAATAGATTTGACAATGTCAATTTCAAAATCCCACATGGTTTCTATCAATCCAGCTCATTCCCTCAAGGGCCAAAACCACCCACATTGAGAATGACAATCCATTGATGCTACTACCTTTTTGCTGTCCACACATGAAGGTCCCCACTTCCCTCCTAAATTGGCTTGGATTCCATGGCCTATCATTATAACCACTCTTTGTATATACCTCAATGCTCATTCCCTCCTTTCATCCTAGAACATAGGCAAATCCCAACCCTGGCCAACTCCAACTCTTTGTACTCTTCATCCCTGCGCAATGAATTGTATGTAACTTAAGAAAAACACAGAACTATGTTGACTGGACTCACCCAGAATTCATCACCACAAACCAACAAGCCTCTGTGCTGCATGACAGTCCTGTTGTATTTTCCTAGTCATTTGTTTTTCCCATCTGTCCTCTACAAACAACCTTGCTTCTTCAGTAAAAAAAAAAAAGAATGAAAAGGAAAATTGTTTAGGTTTTCATGACTTAATATGTCATCTTATCTGCTTTAAAAATGCATATTCTTGGCCTTCTTACCTATTACAAAGGAAGATTCATCAGTAAAATGTGGTGTAATAGCCCTCATATTTAAAACACTCTCCCTTGACCCACATTCCTCTCCAAGTCTATTATTTCTCTTTTCTCTTTTATAGTAAAACTTGAAGATACTATCCACATTTGCTGTTTTCACTCTTCTCTCTATTCCCCAAACAGGCTTTTGTTCCTTCACTCCAAAATAATTACATCTAGGGGCGCCTGGGTGGCTCAGTCGTTAAGCGTCTGCCTTCGGCTCAGGTCATGATTCCAGGTCCTGGGATCGAGCCCCGCATCGGGCTCCCTGCTCGGCGGGAAGCCTGCTTCTCCCTCTCCCACTCCCCCTGCTTGTATTCCCTCTCTCGCTGTGTCTCTCTCTGTCAAATAAATAAATAAAATATTTAAAAAATAATAATAATAATAATTACATCTATGAAAGCCACCAGTGACCTTCATCTTGCCTAATCCACTTGTCAATTCTAGGATCTCATCTTATTTGACCTATCAATAGGATTGACACAGTTGCTAACATCCTACTTTTTTCTCCACTTTTTCTTCTTACTTTCACCTTTTGGCTTCCAGGATATCACTCTCTCATTTTTTATTCTGCTTCACTGGTCACTCACTACTTACTGTATCTTCCTCATCTTCCTGATCTCCAGATATGAGCATGTTGCAGGTCTCATTTTCAACCTTCTTCTCTTCATGCTCTTCTTCACTCAGTCCCTCATGAATCTCGTGCAATCCCATGACTTTAAATGCTGTTCATCTGCTACAGACTCCTTGTATCCTAACCTCTCAACTAAATATCAGACATATTTTCCAAGTCCCTATTTAATTCCCCAGTTTGGAAGTCTGGGGGGGAATTCTCAAACCTTCACATATCCAAACCAGACTCTTTGAATCAATGTTCAAAATAAAATCTGCTCTCTCAACTCATTTCCCTTCAGTTTCTCAGGCAAAAGAACAAACAAACAAACAACAACAACAACAAAAACGTTGCAATCATCTTTCATTCTTTTATCTCACACTCTACATTCCAACAATTATTCAATACTTCCAGCTCTACCATTAAAATACGTCTGGAATCTAACATTTCTCAACACCTCCTCCACTATCAATGAAAAGTTCTCAAAGTGCAATCCCCAGATACAGTATTTACATTACCTGGCAATTTGTTAGAAATTTTAATTCTTATGCCCCTCCAGACTCATCAAATCAAAACTGTGAGGATGGAGCCCAGTAAACTGTTTTAACAGGCCCCCTTGGTGATTCTGAAGCTGAAGTTAGAAAACACCACCCTAGACCAAGCCATCATCAACTTTAATCTAGACTATGCCCAAGAGACCTATAAGACACCACACAGCTTCTACCCATAGCTCCTACAGATTATTCACTCAACAGCTCAAGTTATCTTTTGAAAATATAAGACATTATGTGACTCCTCTTCAAGCCCCTCCTCCATTAAGTTTCCCTTCATACTTAGAAAATAGGAACCCAGAAATAATCTGCCCCCTGTTACTTCTCTGACCTGATCTCCTACCCTTCCCTTTAATCTACTCTGAGCCCATTGCTGTCCCATAAACAAGTCAACCATATACCCATTTAGAGTCTTTGTTCTGATTATTTCCTCTGCTCTTCCTCCAAATATGTGAATGCTCTGGTCCTTCACTTGCTTTAGATCTCTGCTAATTATCACTTATAAGAGAGGACTTCCCTGTCTATCTTATCTAGAAAACTACCTTCCAGAAATCACTCTAACTTCTTTTATGTTTCTTCATAGCATTTATCACCATGTGACATATAATATGTTCACTTACTTTTTATTACCTGTATCCACCTACTAGAACGTAAACATAATAAGAACAAGGACTTTGTTTTGTTTATTCTTGCATCCCCAAAGCCTGGAACAATATATAGTACTCCAAAAGTTTTTGGATAAATGAAGAGAATATGGCTCACTAAAAATGCAAAGTTCCAAGAGACAACACCTGACGGGTTGAGAGACTCCTGTGCCTAGTCCTAAGTATGCTGGCATGGTATCTGTGAATACGTGATCCCCTTGGAGGAAGGTGTGAAACTATCTACTGTAAAGTCTGTATAAAATGGAAGAACCTCCAAAACTAAGACCAGCAAAATGGGGAGTGCTTTAGCTAAAAGCAGCAGATGGTTACTTCAAAAATGCTCTCCAGTAAGAAACTGATTAATGAGGTTAAGTCAGAAAATACACCAAAACTCTGGAGATATTATTCAAAGATGTGATCCTTAGAGCAAAAACAGGTACCAGTTACATAATTTCCAAGAGGCTTTTAAAAGTAATCCAAAAGTTATTGTTAAGTATTATGCATGGAAACAAAAGAGAAATCAGTGTTATCAAA
The DNA here is from genome assembly GCF_004348235.1 of Phoca vitulina. Classification (NCBI taxonomy): domain Eukaryota; kingdom Metazoa; phylum Chordata; class Mammalia; order Carnivora; family Phocidae; genus Phoca; species Phoca vitulina. Next base: position 40,818,243 of record NW_022589715.1, on the reverse strand, counting down.
TAATCTAGTAAAATATCCCACAAAACACATACACATAGTAGGCTGAATAATGGCCTTCTAACATATCCAGGTCCTAATCCATGGAATCAGGGAATGTACCCTTATAGGCAAAAGAGAATTTGCAGACATGATTAATTAAGGATCTTGAGACAGGGAGATCATCCAAGATTATAAGTGAGACTTAAATGTAATCATAAATGTTCTTGTAAGAGGGATCAGAGGGAAATTTGACACAGAATAAAACAATGTGAGCTTAAATCAAAATGCTTCACTACTGGTTTTCAAAATGGAGAAAAGGGCCACAAGCCAAAGAGTCTATCTCCAGAAGCTAGAAAGGCAAGGAAATGGATTCTGGCAGAGAGCCTCTAAGGGAAACAAACTCCTTGCCAACACTTTGATGTCAACCCATTGAGGCTGATTTTAGAATTGTGACCTCTGTAAGAGAATAAATGTATGCTATTTTAATGCATCACATTTGTGATAATACATTACAGTGGCCAAAGGAAATTAAGACAGCATATATACAATGTGAGAACTGTATTATTATCACAAGGGTATACCATGAGACATGTGAATTTAGAGTTGAACAAAACCATTTATGTTCAGAGGATGAATCAACATCAGAGGATGTTGATATAGATGTTATTCATATATAAGGGAGATGTGCCACATAATTTTTTGTTTTAATGCTAAAAACTCAGGAGCTGAAATGAAGACTAAGGAAAGAGACATTGGAATCAGTACTGATCAGCATCTGCTACGTACACAGCATGGAACAACATTACTAAGGGAATAAATAGTTTCTCCTGAATGTCATTCCACACAAAGCCTTTTCAAAGAACAGGTTTTGGTCCATTGTACTTCATTCAGTGTTAAAGGAAATAGCACAGATACAAATACTATTAAATTGAAGCCACTGAGTACATGACATTTCAGGGGGCTTTGGCAAAAAAATAAACATGAATGCACAACCCTGCTGATCAACACTGGATTATGCTCCCTGTTGAGTGGAAATGTACTTATATGAGTTTTTTAAATTAGAGAAAAAATAGTATTCCTTTGTGACAGTGATAATTAGATAAATAAAAATTCTATTATTTTATGTGACTTGATTAAGTAGCCTACTTCAGTAATATATTCAGAATATTTAGTAGCTTGAACCTAAGATTTCTAAAACACTATGATTTTTTTATATGTTGAAGATAAGATACTTTCTTAAAAAGACAAAACTGCAACATGAATGTATCAATCTAAGATAATTTTATTCTTTCCTAACACTTGATTTTCTTCACCCATTGGGAAAAGATGATAATGCATTATTGGATATATTTTTTAGGTAAAACCAAGCATTTCAAATGTGTGAAATTTTCCAAAGCTGAGTATCACTGACCATCTATTCTAAGAAACATTCAATCCTTCTGCTTTCAAGGGTGGTATGTTCATTTTGAGCATTTAACCCAAAGCTGAAGTCTTCGCTAAGAGATCTCCCTGTAATTTCTAGATTTATACTCTATCCTAAAATTTGATCTGACAGTGCCACCTTATGACAGTCACCTTTTTCAATGATCTGTAATAGTGTTTTCTAATGTAAAAGAACAAAAGGAGTAAGAGAAAAAAATATCTGGATGTGAGATGTGATCTATGGCTTCAGGTAGCTATAATTTAATAATATATACGTTATTCAAAGACTTAAATATCATCCCAGTAACTAAATAAATCAAAATTATTTTCATTTTATAAATATCATGCCTGTATTTTTATTGTTCCAAACTTGTTTTTTAATTTATTCAAAATTGGTGATTTAGTTGTATATTAAAACATACATTATGACCATTATATACTCTGTAGATAACAGAAGTTTAAGAAATATTTTTCTAGACTCTAAGCCAATTTTGTGATTCCATCCAAACTGGTTAATTCCTTTTGGAAGGACTTACCAGCACAGTAATTTTCAGCACAGTAAAGTGACTGCTCAAAAAAATGAATGCCTGAGAAGACATTAACAGACATTTTTCCAAAGAAGACATCCAAATGGCCAACAGACACATGAAAAAGTGCTCAACATTGCTCGGCATCAAGGAAATCCAAATCAAAACCTCAATGAGATACCACCTCACACCAGTCAGAATGGCTAAAATTAACAAGTCAGGAAATGACAGATGTTGGCAGGGATGCGGAGAAAGGGGAACCCTCCTACACTGCTGGTGGGAATGAAAGCTGGTGCAACCACTCTGAAAACAGTATGGAGGTTCCTCAAAAATAGAGCTACCATACGACCCAGCAATTGCACTATTGGGTATTTACCCCAGAGATACAAATGTAGGGATCCGAAGGGGTACGTGCAGCCCGAAGTTTATAGCAGCAATGTCCACAATAGCCAAACCAGGGAAAGAGCCAAGATGTCCATCGACAGATGAATGGATAAAGAAGATGTGGTATATGTGTACAATGGAATATTACGCAGCCATCAAAAGGAATGAAATCTTGCCATTTGCAACGACGAGGATGGAACTGGAAGGTATTTGCTGAGCAAAATAAGTCAATCAGAGAAAGACATGTATCATATGATCTCACTGATATGAGGAATTCTTAATCTCAGGAAACAAACTGAGGGTTGCTGGAGTGGTGGGGGGTGGGAGGGATGCAGTGGCTGGGTGATAGACATTGGGGAGGGTATGTGCTATGGTGAGCGCTGTGAATTGTGTAAGACTGTTGAATCACAGACCTGTACCTCTGAAACAAATAATTCATTATATGTTAAAAAAAAAGAAGAAGAAGAAGAAGATAGTAGGAAGGGAAAAATGAAAGGGGGGAAATCGGAGGGGGAGATGAACCATGAGAGACTATGGACACTGAGAAACAAACTGAGGGTTCTAGAGGGGAGGGGATTGGGGAGATGGGTTAGCCTGGTGATGGGTATTAAAGAGGGCACATACTGAATGGAGCACTGGGTCTTATAAGCAAACAATGAATCATGCAACACTACRTCAAAAACTAATGATGTAATGTATGGTGATTAACATAACATAATAAAATTAAAAAAATGAACGCCTGGAGAACACTGAACGTTTATAAAAATTTATCCAAAATCTCACATTTCTCTTACTTTTTCCTTAGTTTTTCATGGTTTCCTGCCATATATTCTCTCTGAGATATTAGTTCTATAACTTCTCATTCATTTGAAGCACCAGTTACCTGTCCAACTTCTTACCTCTGTATACTCTCAATTCCAGATGGTCTTCCTCTCATGTATTTTCCCAAAATGGCCATAGCAATGTTTCTAGTCCCACATGCCTTTCAGAAACTTGCCTCTCCTCATCTAGAGTTATAGTTTATTTCTCTCTCCTTAAAACTGGCTAGGATTTTATTATTACCTCATTGAATAAAATGTGCCATAAAAAATGCTGCATGACTTCCAAGGCTAAGTCATAAAAGACTATTTGGTTTCCACCTGCCTCTTGCTTTGGGGATGCTTGCTTTAGAACTCATTCACCATCCTCTGAAAAAACCCAAACTAGTTCATGCAGGGAGATCACACACAAAAAAACAAAACAAAAAAAACAAACAAAAACCCACATGGGAAACATTTGAACCCCCAGGCAATAGTTACCATCAAACATGAAACATGAGATGGAGCAACTTATTAGATGACTGTAGGCCTTAGCTTTTGAGCTACCCCAATTGACATAGAGTAAAACAGAAATTAACTATCCGCATGAAGCCTTGCATAAACTGCAGTCTTATGAGCAAAATAAATGCTGTCACTGTTTGAAGTCACTAAGTTTGGGGTGGTTTGTTATGCAGCCATAATATCTGGAACACAACCAAGGGATAACTTGAACTAAGAAACTTAGTAAACCCAAAGCTTTACCAATCTAAAATAGAACTGTTATTGCTGGTACTGAAAGCACAACACTCTGCATGATAAGCAGAAAAAGACATCTAACATTCATGCATGGTTAATATTAAAAAATAGGAATTAAAACATTTGATGTAATAAAAATACTCCATGCATGACAATCAACTTGTCTTAGATTTGACATAAAAAGAAAATTCACAAGGTAAAATTGGTTTACCTAAGCACTGAGTGTGTCATATAAATCATTGGCATTTTCATCAAGAAGTCTTTGACTCTATTCCTGGATGGGCACAGTTGGTTGCAAGAGATATGGTTGATGTGGGTAGACAAGCCCCACAAAGAAAATCTGCCAACACTTTTCCCAACTGTTTTTACACAACCCTAATCATGTGGACTAGTTGGGTCTGTGTGTCAATTCACACAATTGCAGTCCATAAATCAGGTATTGTAAATTAAGTTAAGGCAACAACCAGATGCTGATACTGTTAACACTTCACATTTTTATTAACTTTTTACAATTCCTAGAACAATGTTGCAATAAGTTCATCTTCTAAGGCATTCCTGGATCTAGGGAGGAAAATGATCAAGACTATTGTTAACCCATTCACACGCATGCACACACATGCGTGTGCGTGTGCGTGCACACACACACACACAGAAAACACAGGAAAACTTTCTCCAATATGAAGTAAATGTCAATACCAACTATTGCATATATGAATATGACAAATCCAAAATTTAAAAACTCAGGTTAGACAAAATGAGAAGTAGAGGAATATGTCCTAAATGAAGGAACAATACAAAATCACACACCAAAAAACCTAAATTAAAGAAATAGGGTGCCTGGGTGGCTCAGTTGGTTAAGCATCTGCCTTTGGCTTTGGTCATGATCCTGCAGTCCCAGGATCAAGCCCCACATTGGGCTCCCT
>NW_022589715.1:40797360-40813445 GCF_004348235.1 Phoca vitulina | reverse complement strand
AATAAATCAGAAATAAGCAATATGCCTGATAAAGACCTCAACATAATGTTCATAAAGATACTCATGTGACTTGAAAAGAGTGGATGAATTCAGTGAGAATTCAACAAAGAGATAGAAAATATAAAAAAGAACCAGTCAGAGCTGAAGAATACATAACTGAAATGAAAAATGTCCTAAAGAATACATACATAAGCAATATGCCTAAATTAAACTTTAAACCTAATTTAAAGAAATAGGGTGCCTGGGTGGCTCAGTTGGTTAAGCATCTGCCTTTGGCTTCGGTCATGATCCTGCAGTCCCAGGATCAAGCCCCACATTGGGCTCCCTGCTCAGCAAGGAGTCTGCTTATCCCCCTGCTCATGCTCTCTCTCATGTTCCTTCATTTAGGACACTAGAGACAGGGTGCCTGGTGGCTCAGTTTGTTAAGCATCCAACTCTTGGCTCAGGTCACAATCTCAGGGTCATGGGATCAAGCCCTGCATTGGGATTCACACTCAATGAGTAGTCTGCTTCTCTCACTTGCTCTCTCCCTCTACTCCTGCCTCCCACTTGTGCTCTATCTAAAATAAATAAGTCTTTAAAAAAATACACTAGAGAGAATCAGCAGCAGATTAGAGGATACAGAAAAACAAATCAGTAACCAGGAAGACAAGACAATAGAAGGCAACCAAGATGAACAACAAAACAAAAAAAGAATAATAAAAATGAGCATGGGTTATGGGAATTCTGTGACATCATCAAGTATAGTAACATTCATATTATAGAGATCCCAGAAGGAGAAGAAACAAAGAAGGGGGCAGAAAATTTATCTGAAGAAATAAGAGCTGAAAACTTCCCTAATCTGAGGAAGTGAACAGACATCCAGGTCCAGAAAACACAGAGAGCCCATAACAAGATGAACTCAAGGAGGTCCTCACCAAGACACATAATTATTAAAATGATAAGTAACAATAAAGAGAGAATTTTAAAAGCACAAGAGAAAAGACAACAGTTATATTCAAGGAAAACCAATAAGACTAGCAGTTGATTTTTTGGCAGAAATTTTGCAGGCCAGAAGTCAGCAGCATGATATATTCAAGGTGCTGAAAGGAAAAAACTGATAACTATACTAGCAAGGTTGTCATTTAAGAATTGAATTAGAGATAAACACTTGCCCAGACAAATAAAAGTTGAAGTTCATTACCACTAAATACACCAAAAAAAAGAAAAAAACGTTAAAAGGAATTTTTTTTTTAACCACAAAGAAAAGGCCATAACTCGATGTAAGAATATTATGAAAAGAAAAAATTTCACAGATGGAAGCTAAAATATAGTAAAGGTAGTAGATTAATTACTTATAAAGCCAGTATAGAGGTTAAAACACAAAATTAGTAAAAACAATTTTTATACAAAAATTAGTCAAGAGATACACAGAATAAAAAGACAAAAAATATGACATCATATACATAAAACATTGACAGCAGAGGAAAAACTTAGTAATTTCAGGATATGTTTGAACTTAAGTGACCATCAACCTGTATACACTGTTATCACATAAGCTCTTTTAAATGAACCCAATGGTAACCACAAATCAAAAGTTTGTAATAGATGCACAAAAAATAAAAAGAAAGGAATCCAAGCATAACATTAAAGAAAGCTGTCAAACCACACGGGGAGAGAAAAACACAAGAAAGAAACAGAGAAATACAAATACAACAACAACAACAAAAAATACACAAAATGTCAATAAGTACATATCTATTAATAATTACTTTAAATGCAAATGAACTAAGTGCTCCAAACAAAAGACATACGTGTCTGAATGAATTAAAAAAAAAAAAAAACTAAGACCCATTTTTGTGACATCTTTCTGCCTGCAAGAGACTCACTTCAGACCTAAATACATATATATACTGCAAGTGTAGGTGTGGAAAAAGATATTCCATGCAAATGAAAGCAAAACAAACAAACAAACAAAAATCCAGACAGGATAGTAACACTTTTATCAGGCAAAATAGTCTTTAAAACAAAGACTGTAACAAGAAACAAAGAAGGGCCTTACATAATGATAAAGGGATTAATGCAACAAAAGGATCTAACAGTTGTAAATATCTATGCATCCATCCACCATAGGAGCACCTAAATACATAAAGCAAATATTAACAGACATATAAGGAAAAAGTGACAGTAATATAGTAATAGTAGGGGACTTTAACACACTACTTACATCAATGGATAGACCATCCAAACAGAAAGTCACAAGGAAATCATTACTCTGAACAACACTTTAGATCTGATGGACTTAATGCATATATACAAGAACAGGCTGCCCAAAAATAGCAGATGCACATTCTTTTCAAGTGTACCTGGAACATTCTTCAGAATAGATCACATGTGAGGTCACAGGACAAGTCTCAATAAATTTAAGAAGACTGAAACCATATCAAACATCTTTTCCAACTACAATGGTATGATACAAGAAATCAATTACAAGAAAAAATCCAGGAAAAATACAAACATATGGAGGCTAAACATATACTACTAAACAACAGATGGGTCAACTAAGATATCAAAGAGGAAATTTAAAAAATACATAGAGACAAATGAAAATGAAAACACAATGTTCCAAAAACTTTGGGATGCAGCAAAAGCAGTTCTAGAGGGAAGTTTTTACTGATATAGGCCTACCTCAAGAAACAAGAAAAGCTTCAAATAAACAATCTCACCTTACACGTAAAGGAACTAGAAAAAGTGTGTGGGGGGGAGCCAAAGCTAGTAGAAGGAAGAAAATAAAGATTAGGGAGGAAATAAATAAAATACAGACCAAAAAAAAAAAAACCCCATATATATATATATAGATAGATCGATAGATATAAAAGATCAACGTAATTAACATCTAGTTCTTTGAAAAGATTAACAAAAATGATAAACCTTTATCCACACTCATGCAGAAAAAGAGGATTCAAAATCAGAAATGAAGAAGAAACAACTGACACCACAGAAATATGAAGAATTATAACAATACTATGACAAATTATAAGGCAACAAATTGGACAACCTAGAAATGGATAAATTCGCTAGAAACATACAATCTCCCATTACTGAATCAGGAAGAGAAAGAAAATTTCAACATACCAATTACTAGTAACAAAGTTGATTCAGTAATCAAAAAATTCCCAACAAATAGAACTCCAGAACCAGATGGCTTCACATGTGAATTCCACAAAACATTTTAGTAAGAGTTAATATCTTTCTTCTCAAACTATTCCAGAAAATAGAAGAGGGAGGGAAAATTCCAAATTTATTCTACAAGGCCAGAATTACCCTGATACCAAAACCAGATAAAAACGCTACAAAAAAAAAAGACAACTACAAGCCAGTATCTCTGATAAATATATATGCAAAAAACCTTCAACACAATATTAGCAAAAAAATTCAACAATACATCAAAGTAATCATTCACCACAGTTAAGTGGGATTTATTCCAGGGATGCAAGGATGGTTCAATATTCATATATCGATCAATATGATACATCACATTAACAAAAGAAAGGATAAAAACTGAATGAACATCTCAACAGTTGCAGAAAAAGCATCTGATAAAATACACCCATTAATGACAAAATCTCTCAACATAGTGGGTTTAGAGGAAATGTACTTCAAATAATAAAGACCATATATGAAAATCCCATAGCTAACCTCATAATAGTTAAAAAAAAAAAAAAAAGAGGTTTTTCTCTAAGATCAGAAACAAGGATGTCCCTTCTCACCATTTTTATTCAACCTAGTACTGGTAGTACTAGCTTCATCAATTAGATAAGAAAAAAGAAATAAAAGCTATCAAAATTGGTAAGAAAAAAGTAAAACTGTTCTTTATATATTCTGTATAAAAATGCCTTATCAGATATACAATTTGAAAGTATCTTTTCATATTCTCTGGGGTGTCTTTTTACTTTCATGGTAGCATTTGAACACAAAACTGTTGCATTTTGATAAAGGCCAATTTATCCATTTTTCTTTTGTTGCTTGTGCTTTTGATGTCATATCTAAAAGATCATTTCCTAACTGAAGGCAAATACTTCCAGCCTTTCTTCTACAAGTTTTATAGTTTAAACTCTAATATTTAGGCCAGTGTTCCATTTTGAGTTAATTTTTGTGTATGGGATGAGGGGGCCAACCAAACTCTTTTACATGCGGATTTCCAGCTATTCCAGCATCATTTGTTGTAAAGATTATTCTTTTCCCATTGAATGATCTTGGTACCTTTGTTGAAATTAATTGACCCTAAATGTAAGGATTTATCTCTGGACTCTTAATCTAGTTCATTGATCTATAGGTCTATTTACCTTGGATCATAAAATACCATACTGTACTGACAGTACCATATTGATAGTGCCATACTGTCTTAATTACTGTAGCTCTATAATAAGTTTTGAAATCAGGAAATGTGAGTAGGCCCACTTTGTTCTTCTTTTCCAAGACTGTTTTGACTAATCTGGGTCTTTGAGTTTCCATATGAATATTAGGATCAGCTTGTCAATTTATATGCTACCCCTGCCCCCGGCCATCTCAGCAACATTAAGTCTTCCAATTCATGATCATGGGATGTCTTTCCATTTATTTGGGTCTTTAATTTCTTTCAAGAATGTTTAGGAGTTTATTAAAATATAAGTCTTGCATGTCTTTTGTTAAATTTATTTCTAAGCATTTTATTATTTTTGACATTATGAATGGAATTGTTCTCTTTATTTCATTTTCACATTGTTCACTGCTAAACTATAAAAACAGAACTTTTTTGTGTATATTGAATGTGTATCTTGCAAACTTGGTGCACTCACTGATTAGTTCTAATAGTTTTTGGTGAGGTTTTTAGTATGTACTATCATGTTATACTACCAAGTTATTTGCAAATAGAGATAATTTTATTTCCCTTATAATTTGGATACTGGACACATATTTGTACAAGTTTGTTTGTAAGCATATGCTTTCATTTCTTTTAGATACTTAAAAGCTGATTGCTAATTTACAAGATGAATTTGTTTCTAAGATATTTGCAAACTAATTCCCCAACATTATTTTAAAATTCTATACTGGCAATGTGTATTATTTCTAGTTGCTCCATATATTCACCAATATTTGACATTGTTGTTTTGTTGCTGTTTGTCATTCCAATGGCTGTTTTTACTGATATCTCATTGTAATTTAAATCTTAATTTCCCTGATGATCAACAATGGTCAATTTTTTTTAAATGGACTTATTGCCATTTTTACAGCATCCTTTGTGAGATACCTGTTCAAGTCTTTTGTTCATTTTTAATTATGTTGTAAATTTTTTTATTATTGCATTATAGGAATTTTTTACATATTCATGATATATATTCTTGGCCATATTTATATGTTGTGGATACAGTCTCCTAACTTTTGGCTTTCATGTTCATTTTCTTAATGAGGACTTTGATGAGCAAACGTTTTTAATAATGATAAAGTCCAGTTTATCACTTTTACTTTTAAATATTAGTGCTTTCTGAGCCCTGTCCAGGAAATTTCTAAGGTCCTTTAAATATTCTCCTATGTTTCATTTTATAAGCTTTATAGTTTTGCACTTCATGTTTAGATTTACGATTCATATCACACTAACTCTTTTTTAAATCTATTTTTTTTAAAGATTTTATTTATTTGAGAGAGAGAGAGTGAGGGACAGAGAGAGAGCACAAAACAGGGGGAGAGGCAGAAGCAGACTCCCTGCTGAGTAGGGAGCCCAATGTGGGGCTCAATCCCAGGATCCCAAGATCACGACCTGAGCCAAAGGCAGGCACCTAACTGACTAAGCCACACAGGTGCCCCCATATCACACTAATTCTTATATGAGATTGAGATTGTGGTTTATATTTTTCCCTATGGATATCTAGTTGTTTCCTCGTTATTTGTTAATAACTTATCCTTTCCCCACAGACCTTTGTTAATAGTCATTTTAGCATAGATTCCAGACTCTCATTTTCAATGATCTGTTTGATAGTTTTCATGTCAACACTGTCTTGATCAGTGTAACTTTAAAAACTACAATAAGATAGTGGAAAATACCCAAACTTGTTTTTTTTAATAGTTTTATATATTCTTGGTTTTATGCATTTCCAAATAAATTTTAGAGTTTACTTGTCCATTTCAGCAACAAAACACCTGCTCAGATTTTGACTGATATTGTATTAAGTCTATAGATCAATTTGTAGATAATTGACATCTTAACAATATTGAATTTTCCACACCATAAATATGGTATTTATTTCCATTTATTTAGGTCTTTAATTTCCTTCAACAGTCTTTTGTCATTTTCAGGGTAAAAGTCTTGTACATTTTTAATTAAATTTATCCCTAAATTTATTTTTATTATTTTTATTAGTATGATTTCTTTCCTAAAGACCCAAAAGTATTCAGTGCATATTTCCAGTTTCTTTACTAAGTAACACCCTCCCTACTCTCTCATAAATTCCAAATGCCTTAGCAGCCCTCACTCTGATTTTTGTCTCTTTAGCTTATTGAGACTACTGACTTCTGTTTGGACTGTACTACCCTATGCCACAGTCTGGAAAGTGACTCCAAGCAAAAGTTGGTCTCATCTTATGTGATTATGTTCCTTCAGGAGCCAAAGTCCTTCACTGCCTGGTGATCAGTATCTGAAAACGGTTATTTCATATACTTTATCCAATCTTATAGTTGTAATGACAGTAGGGCTAGGTTTAGCACTAGTTTCTTTATCATGGCCAGTAGTAGAAATCCATCAAGTTGTTTTTTTATTTTAATTTTATTTAAATTTTTAAGTAACTAATTCTTTTGTTGTTATTTTTAGTAATTAATTCAATATAATTGTTGAAAATGTTAAAATCATAAAGGGTTTCAATCTCAATAGCCTGGCTTGTTCAGCATGTATGCCAACCTTCTATACAGCAGAGGACAGAAAACTTAAGACTATATTTGAATATACACTTGAAGCTTGGGCTGTATATGTGAATTACATTCTACCAATCAGATCTACTTTTATGGAAAAATGCCTATGATATGTGGGCAGAGAGACAGCATGGGAATTTTCCTGATGAAAATGGTAGTGGCTCATTCCTAGATTGTAGCTAAGGCAAGGTTTTCCTTATAGCCAGCAGTTTGTCTATCACTTTCTGATTTGTGGATTGAAACCAAACTGGTTTGATTCTAGAACCAGAAGTTAAATGAGCAGTTTTCTGATTCCCCAGTTTCCTGACAGAGAAAGATGTAACATTTCTGTCAGTAGTCTTAGTGCTGTTCTGGGAGTTTCTTCTTGAGGTCCACCCTAGAGTCCACCAAAGTGTTTTTTTAAATGTTAATAATCTGCAGGAAACCCCAAATGATAGCCTGATTTCTCCTCAGGTTATTTTTCTACATCTTGTTCATGCACTGTGTGTCTCACATAGGCAAAGGAGATAATAGATGAGGTAAGAAATACATATTTGCCCCCAATTTCATGAAAATTGCTAAATACTATCATTTCATAAGCATGATCTGTCAAGCTCATGATATAGAAATAAACAGTAAGATGAATTACGACAAGTCTAAGTAAGTGAGACCTTTCCTAAATTTACAAATAGGCCTAATTTAATATTCCAAGGGAAACTGTTATGATGATTATTTAGTGATGGCATATCTAATTTCTGGATTTATAGAAGCCAAATCTCACAGAAGAGTTGATTTTATTGCAGTGACAAAATGATCTCTTGTTTCTGTTTCTATTATTCTGAACCATCCCACAGATCAGGTTAGAAAACAAATGAGCCAATTCTTTAATATACAAAAATTCCTGTATGACACACATCATCCTCACATTGCAAGAACAGTTGAGGGGGGGGAAATGGATTTTAATGAAAAAACTAAAATTTCTGACAAGTTTAGCTTGGTCTAAAGGTTCGATTCACACAAATTTAATGATGAAAGGGCCACATCAAATTGGAAAGTTAAACTGTACTTATAAAATAGAGCAGACCCATGAAGTTTCTTGTATCCAACATCTTTTCATACTATACTTGTCCTTTAGGATTAAGATGTTTTTTAATTGAATGAAAACCAGACAACAGAAACCTGAAAAATAGCATAATGGTGCAGTCCAAACACATTGTATGCAGGATCAACCAAACAATGCTGAGTTAATCTATGTTAGTTAAAAGTTTAATGTTTATATGTTAATATGTGTAATGTTGCATTTACACATATTATCCTAATTAGCTTCGATTATAGTCTTTGTTTCCTAACACCTCTCCTGATATGTCTCAGCCAAGTGGTATTGTCTGACTACAAACAGCCCACATTTCCAAACCGGGCTGAGTTGGTCCAGAACATTGGATCTAAAGTGTTATCCTGCTCATTATATTATTTAAAGCATTATTTAACCATAGTTATATCCTATTATTAACTTGACTATGCTCCCCAAGAGTGGACCTTCAGTAAAGCAAGCTTCTCACAAAACTGGCACTCAACTCTCATTTCAAAATCAGACAAATATAAATAAAAATCCACAGATTTAAATGTGGAATAGTACCAAATTATTGTTAATGTTGATCAAAACATAGTAGATCCTAACAAAATAAGTTAAATAATCTGAACAAAATCATGAACCTTTCAGGTGTGTTCTTCTAACTCTGCTCATAACTGAAAGGGAACGGGAACTCAACTTCTTCCTCAGCCTGCCTCAGGCCACTATCCCCTTAGAAAATGGATGAGTCTGGGGGCACCTGGGTGGCTCAGTCAGTTAAGCGGCTGCCTTCAGCTCAGGTCATGATCCCAGGGTCCTGGGATCGAGTCCCACATCAGGCTCCCTGCTCGGCAGGGAGCCTGCTTCTTCCTCTCCCTCTGCCTGCCTCTCTGCCTACTTATGCTCTCTATCTCTCTGTCAAATAAATAAATAAAATCTTTAAAAAAAGAAAAAGAAAAAAGAAAATGGATGGGTCTGGGGTGCCTGGGTGGCTCAGCTGTTAAGCGTCTGCCTTAGGCTCAGGTCATGATCCCAGAGTCCTGGGATCGAGCCCTGCATTGGTCTCCCTGCTCCACGGGAAGCCTGTTCTCCCTCTCCCACTCCCCCTTCTTGTGTTCCCTCTCTCTGTGTGTCTCTCTCTGTCAAATAAATAAATAAAATCTTAAAAAAAGAAAAGAAAGAAAGAAAGAAAATGGATGAGTCTGTACCCATGGCCCAGGCAGTGTAGGGTGAAGCATGCACCTCCACGATGTTCCAGTTAGACTGCTAACTTTGGTCCAAATTCATCTGGATTACTTAAATGTATTGTTTCAAGGTAAATGTTCCATTCATATTCAAACTAGAACTCACACTTGTAATGAGCTCAACCAAATGAGAATCTGATAATAGCATTACAGTTAGAAATGCATTGATAGAATAACTGCTCTTGTTTTAAGTGGAAAAAGTGGGAAACTCAAAGAAATTTCCCTCCTACTTTGATTTTTACACCACATTCTCTTGGTGAAAGCAAGTCACAGGCCAGCTTGGATTCAAGGGATAAGGAAATAGACATCATCTCTTGACAACAAGAGCTGTAAAATATTTCTATTTTCCAATCTATCACCATATTTCTAGTATGAGGATAAAGAAAAACAAAATTGTTTGAAAAAAAAGAAAAAGAAGTCTACACTTCTATTCACAGTTAATGATGATTAATGTTATTGCTCATTAAGTTCCTACCAGATTTTTCTTTGTCTTTCTCTTATTTATAAAAGATAGGATCATGTCCGGGGCGCCTGGGTGGCTCAGTCGTTAAGCGTCTGCCTTCGGCTCAGGTCATGGTCCCAGGGTCCTGGGATCGAGCCCTGCATCGGGCTCCCTGCTCGGCGGGAAGCCTGCTTCTCCCTCTCCCACTCCCCCTGCTTGTGTTCCCTCTCTCGCTGTGTCTCTCTCTGTCAAATAAATAAATAAAATCTTTAAAAAAAAAAAAAAAGATAGGATCATGTCCATAGCATCTTTACTTAAAACATTATGAAAGCTTTTTAATAACAAAATGTATCTGCAGCTTCACATTTAATATGGGTATTCAATAATAAACACTAGAATCACTTGAACTGTGTCCTATTTCTGGATATTTTGATTATTTTTGCTTTCTCCTATAATAAATAATGCTACAATGAACATGACTGTAGGTTTACTTTCATGTTTGCCTTTGACTTTTTCCCCTAAGATAACTTTAAGGAAGTACACTTAAAGATTATGTACATTAATACTCCTTTTACTAGGTTACCAATGTATACAGTTTAAAAGCTAAACAATTATAGAATTCTTCTCTTATAGCTCATTCCACAGAAGAAATTACTTATAACAGTTTTAGATGTTTGGTCTGCTATATATATTTCTTCTTAAGATGCCTCTATTAGATAATATGTTCTTATTCCTATTTCTTGATTTTTTAAATTATTTGGATTAGATGTCTATGAAGTCATCATTATTTTATTATTTATTATAAATTCCTGGAAAGAACTTTACAGCACTTTTATTGTGGTCAGATACATCAGAATATCTATCAAGGGTGCCTGGGTGGCTTGGTCAGTTGAGCATGTGACTCTTGGTTTCAGCTCAGGGTGTGATGTCAGGGTGGTGGGACTGAGCCCCACATCAGGCTCTACACTCAACATGGAGTCTGCTTGAGATCCTCTCCCTCCTCTTCTGCCCTTCCTCTGCTTTCTCCCTCTCTCTTAAATAAATAAATATATAAATAAACATCTATCAGTTAGAACTTTCTTCTTGAATACATTCTTCCTGGAGCTCTTTAGGTTGTCTGTACACCACTGTCATTCATTATTCTAGAAACCCCCATTGCCCTGAACTTGAGTTAGATTCCTGGTTTCATATATCTTATGATTTTACCAGGACTGATTTATAACTTTTGTGAGTAGAACATATTCTCCAATAATTTCCCAGGAAATTCCGAGAAGATAAATCGTTGAAAGCCTCTCAATAATTGAAAATGTTGGCGGAGCAAGATGGTGGAGGAGTAGGAGACCTGGATGTCCTCTGGTCTCAGGAATTCAGCTGGATAGGGATCAAACCATCCTGAACACCTACAAACTCAACAGGAGATCAAAGAAAAGAATAGCAACAACTCTCTGAACAGAAAAGCGACCACTTTCTGGAAGGTAGGACGTGCGGAGAAGTGAATCCGAGGCGATATTCGGGAGGATAGATGGCGGGGGAGGGGGCCTCTGTCAGCTGCTTCTGGCAAGTGATAGAGCTGCGGAGCACAAAATCAGAACTTCTAGAAGTCTGCTCCACTGAGGGACATCGCTCCAGTGGCTAAGCAGGGGATGGAACCCTGGCGGGACAGTGTGGTCTCAGGACCCTCGGAGCCACAGGAAGACCGGGGGTGCCTGAGTGCAGAGCTCCCAGGTATTGGAGCGGGGAAGCTGGCTGCAGAGACAGAGCCCAGGCGCGGGCTCTCAGCTCGGGGTTGCCATAAACCGTGATCCACAGCACAGTCAGGCACTGCTCTTCCAGCAGGGATCCAACAAGTGGCAGATCCAGGGAGACTCCCCTTCCTCCCCCGGGAGGAGCGGCACGGGAGCACACCACAGGGATCTGCTGTGTTTGGAGACTCCACATGGGGTCGGGTGCCAGAGATGGAAACACTGGGTCACACGCTGGGTGAGCACGGAGTGCGGCCAGAGACCAGGGAGAAAGGAGTGACTAACTGCTTTTCTCTGGGGGCGCACTGATGAGCGGGGCGCTGAGTTCTCGGCTCCTCCGGGGCAGAGATTGAGAGGCCGCCATTTTCACTCTCGGCTTCCAAAGCTGTACAGAAAGCTTGCAGGGAACAAAAGCTCCCGAGAGCAAACCCAACCAGATTACTGCGCCCGGACCAGGCAAGGGCGGGGCAATTCTGCCTCCAGCAAAGACATTTGGGAACCACAGCAACAGGCCCCTCCCCCAGAAGATCAGCGAGAACAGCCAGCCAAAACCAAGTTTACCCATCAATGAGAATGGCAGAACTCCAGCGCTAGGGGAATAATGCACAGAGAATCCATGGCTTTTTTACCATGATTCTTTAGTCTTTCAAAGTTAATTTTTTTTTAACTGTCTTTTTTTTTTTAATTTTTCTTTTTCCCTTTTTCAATCAACATCTTATCAATCCCTTTTTTAAAAAACATTTTTATTTTTCATTTTTAGAGTCATATTCTATCCCTTCATAGTAGTTACCCTTATTTTTGGCATATATATATAAGTTGTTCTCTCTTTAAAATTTTGAGACAGTTTCTTCTAACAGATCAAAATATACCCTAAATCTCTAGTGTATGGTTTTGTTCTACTCTCCTGCCTGATCACATTCTCTCCCTTTTTTTTCCCTTTTTTTTTAAATCCTCTTTTTTCAAACAACTTAATTCCTTTTATAAAATTTTTTTATAATTTTCATCTTTACAGTCATATGCCATCCCTTCATCATATCAACCCTTATTTTTGTACATATATAAGTTTTTCTTTCTTTAAAATTTTGGGAGGCACTTTCTTTTAACAAACCAAAAT
The DNA here is from genome assembly GCF_004348235.1 of Phoca vitulina. Classification (NCBI taxonomy): domain Eukaryota; kingdom Metazoa; phylum Chordata; class Mammalia; order Carnivora; family Phocidae; genus Phoca; species Phoca vitulina. Next base: position 40,800,934 of record NW_022589715.1, on the reverse strand, counting down.
ACACCCAAAATCTAGTGTGTGGCACTGATCTATGCACCAGCCTCATCATATTTGATCATATTCTGTTTTTTTTGGTTTTGTTCTGTTTTTGTTTGTTTTTATCTTTTTCTTTTTTTTCTTTTTCTTTTTTTTTTCTTTTTCTTTTTCCTTTCTTTCCGTTTCTTTTCCCCCAGCTTCAGGTCTTTTCTAATTTGTTTAGAGTATATTTTCTGGGGATGTTGTTACCCTGCTAGCATTTTATTCTCTCATTAATCTATTCTCCTCTGGACAAAATGACAAGACGGAAAAATCACCTCAACAAAAAGAACAAGAGGTAGTACCAACTGCCAGGAACCTACTCAATACAGACACTAGTACGATGTCGGATCTAGAGTTCAGAATCATCACTTTAAAGATACAAGCTGGGCTTGAAAAAAGCATGGAAGTTATTAGAGAAACCCTTTCTGGAGAAATAAAAGAAAGAAAAAAAATAAAAGAAAAGAAAAGAAATAAAAAACCCTTTCTGGAGAAATAAAAGAAAATCTAACCAAGTCAAAATCAAAAAGGCTATTAATGAGGTGCAATAAAAAATGGGGGCACTAACTGCTAGGATAAATGAGGCAGAAGAAAGAATCAGTGAGATAGAAGACCAAATGATGGAAAATAAAGAAGCTGAGAAAAAGAGAGATAAACAACTACTGGATCACAAGGGCAGAATTCAAGAGATCAGTGATACCATAAGACGAAACAACATTAGAATAATTGAGATCCCAGAAGAAGAAAGAGAGAGAGGGGCAGAAGGTATATTGGAGCAAATTATAGCACAGAACTTCCCTAATCTGGGGAAGGAAACAGGCATCAAAATCCAGGAAGCACAGAGAACCCCTCTCAAAATCAATGAAAATAGGTCAACACCCCGACATCTAATAGTAAAACTTACGAGTCTCAGAGACAAAGAGAAAATCCTGAAAGCAGCTCGGGAGAAGAGATCTGTAACCTACAATGGTAGAAACATTAGATTGGCAACAGACCTATCCACAGAAACCTGGCAGGCCAGAAAGGACTGGCAGGATATATTCAGAGCACTAAATGAGAAAAATATGCAGCCAAGAATACTATATCCAGCTAGGCCGTCACTGAAAATTGAAGGAGAGATAAAAAGCTTCCAGGACAAACAAAAACTAAAGGAATTTGCAAACACGAAACCAGCCCTACAAGAAATCTTGAAAGGGGTCCTCTAAGCAAAGAGAGAGCCTAAAAGCAACATAGACCAGAAAGGAACACAGACAATATACAGTAACAGTCACCATACAGGCAATACAATGGCACTAAATTCATATCTTTCAATAGTTACCCTGAATGTAAATGGGCTAAATGCCCCAATCAAAAGACACAGGCTATCAGACTGGATTAAAAACACAAGACCCATCGATATGCTGTCTGCAAGAGACTCATTTTAGACCCAAAGACACCTCCAGATTTAAAGTGAGGGGGTGGAAAACCATTTACCATGCTAATGGACACCAAAAGAAAGCTGGGGTGGCAATCCTTGTATCAGACAAATTAGATTTTAAACCAAAGACTATAATAAGAGATGAGGAAGGACACTATATCATACTTAAAGGGTCTATCCAACAAGAAGATCTAACAATTGTAAATATCTATGCACCTAACATGGGAGCAGCCAATTATATAAGGCAATTAATAACAAAAGCAAAGAAACACATCGACAACAATACAATAATAGTGGAGGACTTTAACACTCCCCTCACTGAAATGGACAGATCATCTAAGCAAAAGATCAACAAGGAAATAAAGACCTTAAATGATACACTGGACCAAATGGACTTCACAGACATATTCAGAACATTCCATCCCAAAGCAACAGAATACACATTCTTCTCTAATGCCCATGGAACATTCTCCAGAATTGATCACATCCTAGGTCACAAATTAGGTCTCAACCGGTACCAAAAGATTGGGATCATTCCCTGCATATTTTCAGAACACAATGCTTTGAAACTAGAACTCAATCACAAGAGGAACGTTGGAAAGAACTCAAATACCATGGAGGCTAAAGAGCATCCTACTAAAGAATGAATAGGTCAACCAGGAAATTAAAGAAGAATTTAAAAAATTCATGGAAACCGATGAAAATGAAAACACAACTGTTCAAAATCTTTGGGATGCAGCAAAGGCAGTCCTGAGAGGAAAGTATATAGCAATACAAGCCTTTCTCAAGAAACAAGAAAGGTCTCAAATACACAACCTAACCCTACACCTAAAGGAGCTGGAGAAAGAACAGCAAATAAAGCCTAAACCCAGCAGGAGAAGAGAAATAATAAAGATCAGAGCAGAAATCAATGAAATAGAAACCAAAAGAACAGTAGAACATATCAACAAAACTAGGAGCTCGTTCTTTGAAAGAATTAACAAGACTGATAAAACCCTGGCCAGACTTATCAAAAAGAAAAGAGAAATGACCCAAATCAACAAAATCATGAATGAAAGAGGAGAGATCACAACCAACACCAAAGAAATACAAACAATTACAAGAACATATTATGAGCAACTATATGCCAGCAAATTAGATAACCTGGAAGAAATGGACGCATTCCTAGAGATGTATCAACTACCAAAACTGAACCAGGAAGAAATAGAAAACCTGAACAGACCTTAACCACTAAGGAAATTGAAGCAGTCATCAAAAATCTCCCAACAAAAGCCCAGGGCCAGATGGCTTCCCAGGGGAATTCTATCAAACATTTAAAGAAGAATTAATACCTATTCTTCTGAAACTGTTCCAAAAAATAGAAATGGAAGGAAAACTTCCAAACTTGTTTTATGAGGCCACCATTACCTTGATCCCAAAACCAGACAAAAACCCCATCAAAAAGGAGAACTACAGACCAACATCCCTGATGAACATGGATGCAAAAATTCTCACCAAAATACTAGCCAATAGGATCCAACAGTCCATTAAAAGGATTATTCACCACGACCAAGTGATTTTTATCCCTGGGCTGCAAGGTTGGTTCAACATCCACAAATCAATCAATGTGATACAATACATTAACAAAAGAAAGAACAAGAATCATATGATCCTCTCAATAGATGCAGAAAAAAGCATTTGACAAAGTACAGCATCCTTTCTTGATCAAAACTCTTCAGAGTATAGGGATAGAGGGAACATTCCTCAAGTTCATAAAAGCCATCTATGAAAAATCTACAGCGCATATCATTCTCAATGTGGAAAAACTGAGAGCTTTCCCCCTAAGGTCAGGAATGTGGCAGGGATGTCCACTATCACCACTGCTATTCAACATAGTATTAGAAGTCCTAGCCACAGCAATCAGACAACAAAAAGAAATCAAAGGCATCCAAATTGGCAAAGAAGAAGTCAAACTCTCACTCTTTGCAGATGATATGATACTTTATGTGGAAAACCCAAAAGACTCCACCCCAAAACTGCTAGAACTCATACAGGAATTCAGTCAAATGGCAGGATATAAAATCAATGCACAGAAGTCAGTGGCATTCCTATATACCAACAAGACAGAAGAAAGAGAAATTAAGGAGTCGATCCCATTTACAA
>NW_022589715.1:40689500-40797350 GCF_004348235.1 Phoca vitulina | reverse complement strand
AAAGAAAAGCAAAGCTGGCGGCATCACAATTCCGGACTTCCAGCTCTGTTACAAAGCTGTCATCATCAAGACAGTATGGTACTGGCACAAAAACAGACACATAGATCAATGGAACAGAATAGAGAGCCCAGAAATGGACCCTCAACTCTATGGTCAACTAATCTTCGACAAACCAGGAAAGAATGTCCAATGGAAAAAAGACAGTCTCTTCAACAAATGGTGTTGGGAAAATTGGACAGCCACATGCAGAAAAATGAAACTGGACCATTTCCTTACACCACACATAAAAATAGACTCAAAATGGTTGAAAGACCTCAATGTGAGACAAGAGTCCATCAAAATCCTAAAGGAGAACACAGGCAGCAACCTCTTCGACCTCAGCCGCAGCAACTTCTTCCTAGAAACATTGCCAAAGGCAAGGAAAGCAAGGGCAAAAATGAACTATTGGCACTTCATCAAGGTAAGAAGCTTTTGCACAGCCAAAGAAACAGTCAACAAAACCAAAAGACAAAAAAGACAACCAACAGAATGGGAGAAAATATTTTCAAATGACATATCAGATAAAAGGCTAGTATCCAAACTCTATAAAGAACTTATTAAACTCAACACCCAAAGAACAAATGATCCAATCAAGAAATGGGCAGAAGAATCATTTCTCTAATTTCTCTTTCTACACTTGCATTGTTAGTGTATAAGAAAGCAACTGATTTCTGTGCATTGATTTTGTATCCTGCCACATTACTGAATTGCTGGATGAGTTCTAGTAATTTGGGGGTGGAGTCTTTTGGGTTTTCCACATAAAGTATCATGTCATCTGCAAAAAGAGAGTTTGACTTCTTCTTTGCCAATTTGAATACCTTTTATTTCTTTTTGTTGTCTGATTGCTGTCGCTAGGACTTCTAGTACCATGTTGAACAATAGTGGCGAGAGTGGGCATCCTTGACGTGTTCCTGATCTTAAGGGAAAGGCTCTCAGCTTTTCCCCATTGAGGATGATATTCGCTGTGGGTTTTTCATAGATGGATTTTATGAACTTGAGGAATGTTCCCTCTATCCTTATACTCTGAAGAGTTTTAATCAGGAAAGGATGTTGTATTTTGTCAAATGCTTTTTCTGCATCAATTGAGAGGACCATATGGTTCTTCTCCCTCCTCTTTTTAATGTGTTCTATCACATTGATTGATTTGCGAATGTTGAACCACCCTTGCATCCCAGGGATAAATCCCACTTGGTCGTGGTGGATGATCCTTTTAAGGTATTGTTGGATCCTATTAGCTAGGATTTTGTTGAGGATTTTGGAATCCATATTCATTGGGGATATCGGTCTGAAATTCTCCTTTTTGATGGGGTCTTTGCCTGGTTTGGGGATTAAGGTAATGCTGGCCTCATAGAATGAGTCTGGAAGCTTTCCTTCTGTTTCTGTTTTTTGAAACAGCTTCAGTAGAATAGGTATTATTTCTTCTTTGAATGTTTGGTAGAATTCCCCAGGGAATCCATCCGGCCCTGGACTCCTGTTTTTTGGGAGGTTTTTGATCACTGCTTCAATCTCATTACTGGTTATTGGCCTATTCAGGTTGTCAATTTCTTCCTGTTTCAGTCTTGGCATCTTATAGGTTTCCAGGAAGGCCTCGATTTCATCCAGATTGCTCAGTTTATTGGCATACAGTTGTTGATAATAATTTCTAATAATTGTTTCTATTTCCTTGGTGTTAGTCATGATCTCTCCCCTTTCATTCATAATTTTATTAATTTGGGTCCTTTCTCTTTTCTTTTGGATAAGTCTGGCCAGTGGTTTATCGATCTTATTAATTCTTTCAACGAACTAACTTCTAGTTTTGTTGACCTGATCTACTGTGTTTCTAGTTTCTAATTCATTGATCTCTGCTCTAATTTCAATTATTTCTCTTCTAGGGGCACCTGGGCGGCTCAGTCGTTAAGCATCTGCCTTCAGCTCAGGTCATGATCCCATGGTCCTGGGATCGAGCCCTGCATCGGGCTTCCTGCTCAGCCAGGAGCCTGCTTCTCCCTCTCCCGCTCCCGCTGCTTGTGTTCCCTCTCTAGCTGTCTCTCTCTCTGTGTCAAATAAATAAAATCTTTAAAAAAAAAATTATTTCTCTTCTAATGCATGGCTTAGGCATCGTTTGTTGCTTTTTCTCTAGTTCTTTAAGGGGTAGAGTTAGTTGGTGAATTAGGGATTTTTCTATTTTTTTGAGTGAGGCTTGGATGGCTATGTATTTCCCCCTTAGGACTGCTTTGCAGTATCCCATAGGTTTTGGACCAATGTGTTTTCATTCTCATTGATTTCCATGAATTGTTTAAGTTCTTCTTTGATTTCTTGGTTGACCCAAACATTCTTGAGCAGAGTGGTCTTTAGCTTCCAAGTGTTTGAATTTCTGCCATATTTTTTCTTGTGATTGAGTTCCAGTTTTAAAGCACTGTGATCTGAGAATACGCAGGAAATAATCTCAACCTTTTGGTATCAGTTGAGACCCAGTATGTAGTCTATTCTGGAGAAAGTTCCATGTGCGCTCAAGAAGAATGAGTATTCTGTTGTTTTAGGGTGGAATGTTCTGTATATATCTCTGAGGTCCATCTGATCCAGTGTATCATTCAAAGCTCTTGTTTCCTTGTTGATTTTCTGCTTAGATGATCTGTCCATTGCTGAGAGTGGAGTATTGAGGTCTCCTACAATTAACGTATTGTTATCAATATGACTCTTTATTTTGGTTAACAGTTGGCTTATGTAGATGGCTGCTCCCATGTTGGGGGCATAGATATTTACAATTATTAGATCTTCTTCTTGGATAGACCCTTTAAGAATGATATAGTGTACTTCTGTGTCTCTAATTACAGACTTTAGTTTAAAATCTAATATTTCTGATATAAGAATTGCTACCCCAGCTTTCTTTTGAGGTCCGCTGGCATGGAAGATGGATCTCCATCCCTTCACTTTCAGTCTGGATGTATCTTTAGGTTCAAAAGGAGTCTCTTATAGGCAGCATATGGATTGGTCCTGTCTTTTTATCCAATCTGCAACCCATTTACAATAGCACCAAAAATCATAAGATACCTCGGAATAAACCTAACCAAAGAAGTAAAGGATTTATACTCTAAGAACTACAGAACACTCATGAAAGAAATTGAAGAAGACACAAAAAGATGGAAAAATATTCCATGCTCATGGATCGGAAGAATAAACATTGTTAAAATGTCTATGCTACCCAGAGCAATCTATACCTTCAGTGCCATCCCGATCAAAATTCCAATGACATTTTTCAAAGTGCTGGAACAAACAATCCTAAAATTTGTATGGAATCAGAAAAGACCCTGAATTGCCAAGGAAATGTTGAAAAAGAAAAACAAAGCTGGGGGCATCACGTTGCCCGATTTCAAGCTATAGTACAAAGCTGTGATCACCAAGACAGCATGGTACTGGCAAAAAAACAGACATATACACCAATGGAATAGAATAGAGAGCCCAGATATGGACCCTGAACTCTATGGTCAAATAATCTTTGACAAAGCAGGAAAAAATATGTAATGGAAAAAAGACAGTCTCTTCAATAAATGGTGTTGGGAAAATTGGACAGCCACATGCAGAAGAATGAAACGACCATTCTCTAACACCATTCACAAAGATAAACTCAAAATGGATGAAAGACCTCAATGTGAGACAGGAATCCATCAAAATCCTCGAGGAGAACATAGGCAGTAACCTCTTTGACATCACCCACAGCAACTTCTTTCAAGATACATCTCCAAAAGCTAGTGAAACAAAAGCAAAAATGAACTTTTGGGACTTCATCAAGATAAAAAGCTTCTGCCCTGCAAAGGAAACAGTCAACAAAACAAAGAGGCAACCCACAGAATGGGAGAAGATATTTGCAAATGACACTACAGATAAAGGGCTGGTATCCAAGATCTATAAAGAACTTCTCAAACTCAACACCCAAAAAACAAATAATCAAGTCAAAAAGTGGGCAGAAGATATGAAAAGACACTTCTCTGAAGAAGACATACAAATGGCTAACAGACACATGAAAAAATGTTTGTCATTAGCCATCAGGGAAATTCAAATCAAAACCACATTGAGATACCACCTTACACCAGTTAGAATGGCAAAAATGGACAGGGAAAGAAACAACAAATGTTGGAGAGGTTGTGGAGAAAAGGGAACCCTCTTACACTGTTGGTGGGAATGCAAGTTGGTACAGCCACTTTGGAAAACAGCGTGGAGGTTCCTCAAAAATTTTTTTAAAAAAAGCTACCCTATGACCCAGCAATTGCACTCCCGGGTATTTACCCCAAAGACACAGATGTAGTGAAAAGAAGGGCCACATGCACCCCAATGTTCATAGCAGCGATGTCTGCTTAGCCAAACTGTGGAAAGAGCCATGATGCCCTTCAACAGATGAATGGATAAAGAAGATGTGGTCCATATATACAATGGAATATTACTCAGCCATCAGAAAGGATGAATACCCAACTTTTACATCAACATGGATGGGACTGGAGGAGATTATGCTAAGTGAAATAAGTCAAGCAGAGAAAGTCAATTATCATATGGTTTCACTTATTTGTGGAACATAAGGAATAGCATGAAGGACATTAGGAGAAGGAAGGGAAAAATGAAGGGGGGGGAATCGGAGGGAGAGATGAACCATGAAAGACTATGGACTCTGAGAAACAAATAGGGTTTTAGAGGGGAAGTGGGAGGGGGGATTGGTTAGCCCGGTGATGGATGTTAAGGAGGGCACGTACTGCATGGAGCACTGGGTGTTATATGAAAACAATGGATCATGGATCACATCAAAAACCAATGATGTATTGTATGGTGACTAACATAACATAATAAAATTTAAAAAAAAAAAAGAAAGAAAGAAATGGGCAGAAGACATGAACAGACATTTCTGCAAAGAAAACATCCAAATGGCCAACAGACACATGAAAAAGTGCTCAACATCGCTCCGCATCAGGGAAATCCAAATCAAAACCTCAATAAGATACCACCTCACACCAGTCAGAATGGCTAAAATTAACAACTCAGGAAACGACAGATGTTGGTGGGGATGTGGAGAAAGGGGAACTCTCCTACACTGTTGTAGGGAATGCAAGCTGGTGCAGCCACTCTGGAAAACAGTATGGAGGTTCCTCAAAAAGTTGAAAATAGAGCTACCATATGACCCAGCAATTGCACTACTGGGCATTTACCCCAAAGATAAAAATGTAGGGATCTGAAGGGGTACGTGCACTCCAATGTTTATAGGAGAAATGTCCACAATAGCCAAACTATGGAAAGAGCCAAGATGTCCATCAACAGATGAATGGATAAAGAAGAAGTGGTATATATATACAATGGAATATTTTGCAGCCATGAAAAGGAATGAGATCTTGCCATTTGCAACGACAAGGTTGGAACTGGAGGGTACTATGCTGAGCAAAATAAGTCAATCAGAGAAAGACATGTATCATATGATCTCACTGATATGAGGAATTCTTTTTTTTTTTAATTTTTTTATTGTTATGTTAATCCCCATACATTACATCATTAGTTTTAGATATAGTGTTCCATGATTCATTGTTTGTGCATAACATCCAGTGCTCCATGCAGAACGTGCCCTCCTCAATATCCATCACCAGGCTAACCCATCCTCCCACCCCCCTCCCCTCTAGAACCCTCAGTTTGTTTTTCAGAGTCCATCGTCTCTCATGGGTCATCTACCCCTCCGATTTCCCCCCCTTCATTCTTCCCCTCCTGCTACATTCTTCTTCTTTTTTTTTTTCTTTCTTAACATGTATTGCATTATTTGTTTCAGAGGTACAGATCTGAGATTCAACAGTCTTGCACAATTCACAGCGCTCACCAGAGCACATACCCTCCCCAGTGTCCATCACCCAGTCACCCCATCCCTCCCACCCCACCTCCCACTCCAGCAACCCTCAGTTTGTTTCCTGAGATTAAGAGGGTTGCTGGAGTGGTGGGGGGTGGGAGGGATGGGGTGGCTGGGTGATAACATTGGGGAGGGTATGTGTTATGGTGAGCGCTGTGAATTGTGTAAGACTGTTGAATCACAGACCTGTACCTCTGAAACAAATAATACATTATATGTTAAAAAAAAAAAAAAAAGAAGATAGCAGGAAGGGAAGAATGAAGGGGGGGAATCGGAGGGGGAGTCGAACCATGAGAGACTATGGACTCTGATAAACAAACTGAGGGTTCTAGAGGGGCGGGGGGTAGGGGATGGGTTAGCCTGGTGATGGGTATTAAAGAGGGCACGTACTGCATGGAGCACTGGGTGTTCTATGCAAACAATGAATCATGGAACACTACATCAAAAACTAATGATGTAATGTATGGTGATTAACATAATAAAAATAAATTAATTTAAAAAGAATATGTGGTATATATATACAATGGAAATTAATGCACCCATCAAAAGGAATGAAATCTGGCCATTTGCAATGACGTGGATGGAACTGGAGGGTATTATGCTGAGCGAAATAAGTTGATCAGAGAAAGACATGTATCATATGACCTCACTGATATGAGGAATTCTTAATCTCAGGAAACAAACTGAGGGTTGCTGGAGTGGGGGGGGTGGGAGGGATGCAGTGGCTGGGTGATAGACATTGGGGAGGGTATGTTCTATGGTGAGTGCTGTGAATTGTGTAAGACTGTTGAATCACAGACCTGTACCTCTGAAAAAAATAATACATTATATGTTAAAAAAAGAAGAAGATAGTAGGAAGGGAAAAATGAAGGGGGGGAAATCGGAGGGGTAGATGAACCATGAGAGACGATGGACTCTGAAAAACAAACTGAGGGTTCCAGAGGGGAGGGGTGTGGGGAGATGCGTTAGCCTGGTGATGGGTATTAAAGAGGGCATGTACTGAATGGAGCACTGGGTGTTATATGCAAACAATGAATCATGGAACACTACATCAAAAACTAATGATGTAATGTATGGTGATTAACATAACAATTTAAAAAAAGAACAAAGATAACTTTGTCATTATTACATAAACTTAAAAGTTAAATAATTAGGAGATGATGACTGACTGTGTTAGTTATGCTGTATAATCATAGTCAACTTTGGAGTTTGTCAGTGTATGAATCCCTGATTACTTCTGGTGAGTCAAAACTCTTACTAAAACATATTAAACTCCTTAAAATGATTAGATCCAATTTTGTTTGAAAAATAATGTGGGAGGAAGAAAAATTAGAAAATCAGCTTGGTTTTGACCTTCCATCACACACAATCTGAGCTGCTCTGGTTAATGAGGACATCACCCAACTGGAAGAACAGCTTAAAGAAGCTCTTTGACCTCATAGAGCTGGAAAGACTTAATGTGGGAGTTGCAAGTAAGATTTCAAAATCCAGATGTCTTTGCCATATCTCCCATGGCACCTCATGGAAGAAAAGTGGATCCTGCAACCTGGCATTTACACCAAATCTGCCTTTGGTAAAAGCTAATAGAACACATGTTTCACAAGACTTGAAATTCATGATGCAATGTTTTCAAGGGCTATCAGTGATACTACCCTCTCATCTCAAATGTATGAAACCAATTCCAAATGAGATGAGTTCCAAGGCATGCCACTACCTGGTAGTAAACAACACTGTGCTATCATCATGTATAGGACAAAATTAGCATAGGTAGAGGGGAAAGTCCACAGACAAAGAAAATGCTCACTGTAACAAGCAACAGAATTTAAATTTTAACAGCAATTACACTCCCTATCAAAAATGACAATAGTATTTGTCACAGAACTAGAATAATACTAAAATTTATATGGAACCACAAAAGACTGAATAGCCAAAGCCATCTTAAGAAAAACAAAGGTATCACAAGATATCAATTTCAAGATACAAAGCTATCAAAACAGTTTGGTACTGGCACAAAAATAGACACATAGATCAATGGAACAGGATAGAGAACTCAGAAATAAATGCATACTTGTGTGGTCAATTAATCTATAATACAAGGGCCAAGAATATACAATGAGAAAAAGACAGTCTCTTCTAATAAATGGCGCTAGGGAAACTGGACAACTACAAGGAAAAGAATTAAAGTGGACCACCATCTAACACTTTCATGAAAATAAATTCAAAATGGATTAAAAACCTGAATATGAAACCTGAAACAATAAAATGGCAGTGGGGCACCTGGGTAGCTCAGTTGGTTAAGCAGCAGCCTTGGGCTCAGGTCATTAATCCCAGGGTCCTGGGATCGAGCCCCACGCCGGGCTCCCTGCTCAGTGGGGAGCCTGCTTCTCCCTCTCCCTCTGCCTGCCTCTCTACCTACTTGTGCTCTCTCTCTGTCAAATACATAAATAAAATCTTTAAAAAAAAAAAGTAGACTGTAATCTCTTAGACATCAACCTTAGTAATATTTTTCTAGAGATGTCTCCTGAGGTAAGGGAAACAAAAGCAAAAATAAACAACTGGGATTGCATCAAAATAAAAAGCTTATCATGGTATAATGTACAGAATTATCAAATCACTATTTTGTACACCTGAAACTAATATAACATTGAATGTCAACTCTTAAATTTTTAAAAAGCTAAAAGCACTTATTATGTCACATAACAAGAATCTGTAGAGAGATTGGTCCAGAGTTGGTTAATTTAGTAACATAATCACATCATGAAGGACCTGAGTGCTCTCTACTTTGCCATTTTCAGAATGTTGCTTTAATCTGCAAGTTTGTCACATCAAGATCATAAGATGGCTACCATCACTCTAGACATCAACCCAACAACCAACCATATCCAAAGCCCAAAAGGTAGGTGATTTCACACAAATGTCTACTGTGGAGGGAAGACCACGGCTTCCATATATGACTGCACAGGTTCTATCTCACAACCTGAGAGAGGCAGTCAAGTAAACCATAATGAGTAGGTACCTTGTACAATCATCGTTTGTAAGCAGCTATAATAATACTGTAAACAGCTCCAATAATATTTAATTATGTGAGGCTAAATAAATTCTTCTGCAATGTTAAGTTTGCAGGTAACTTTAAGTATTTTTAAAGGGGTAAAAATCATGTGTAGAAGTTGTAAGTAGAAATATAGGGTAAGTCTATGGCCATATCACCCTAAACATGCCTGATCCCATCTGATCTCAGAAGCTAAGCAGGGTTGGGCCGGTTAGTATCTGGATGAGAAAAATATACGGTAATTGGTCATTTTAATTTTCATATATTGGTTCTCAGTTATTCAAACCCAAGAATTCCAGTGCTTACATTTTTTTTGTCCCCAGAGAGTGTCTGAAAGTGAACATAATTAGTTGTATAATTTCAAGTCATCCTCTTTTCCATAACTGTAATCCTTCATAGCATAAGTTCAGAGGCTCCATTTTTTCCTAACATGGCATTAAACCACCTTTCAATTGTCACCCTTAAATCAAAAATACCCCTAAATGTCAACTTATAAAAATTTGACAAGTTACTCCATTATTCAGGTTGTTCTTAAAATGATCAACCGTGGTTTCTGTGAGAGAATACACATTTTCTCTCATAAAAACTAGTGTAATGGTCACAGCAAATCATTTTTTTACAGAAAATATTTTCATTCCTGCTGATATGTAATTTCAATCATAGCCAAACCCAAGTATTTAAACTCAGAGGACATGCTGAAATGAACTATTTATTAACTAAAGTGTATTATCAATCTTATCTACTCCTCCCCTAGATTATTAATTTGGCATTACTTCAAATGGCAGAGGCACACAGTTATTGGTGGCTTGTCCAGGACTTAATAAATACATGAACAGAGATAACCATGACCATCACTCTAGCTTCATAAAGTCTAATTTTTATGACTGCTATTCAAGTACACCCGGCCCTCAGCATGGCTTGCAGATTTATTTAACAGAGAATGATAACAATCATGCTGAGTTATAACATACTGAAATTAAGCTTAGGATCCAGGCTTTATTCTTAGTAGTCATTAATGCCAAGATGTGTGGATTTCTGTCATGGATACTTGACATAGAATTCCCAACCCATCCAAAAGAAAATGAATTTCAATTCAGGGTTTGTGGCTTGTTGGTTTGTTTTAAGCAAGAAAGAGATGTAAATGAGATGAGGGCTGACCCCTGTGTTGGAATATTGGCAAAGATCTCCAATCCACAGGTGGGAAAGAGGCTTCGTAGACCCTTCAGTAACAGGAAACCAGGGGAGAAAATTGCAGCAAATGACCCCAACTAGGATGTTAGTTCATTTCATCTTTCAGGGCAGACCTTTTATAAATACTTTTCTACTCAATATATGCTCCATTTCTCTCCCCACCTGCCCCAATTCTAAAAACGTGTAATCTATCATTTTAAAAATAATGCTGCATTGAGAAACCTAAGAAAGTCTCCAGTATCTTAAAATAACTCTAACTGTGGCAATTGCCTGATTTTGAAAGGCCTTACTATACATTATTCTGTGCCACACATAAAAGTCACGTTGTTGTATTGATAAGCCTTTTCAAAGATTTAATGGCTTTTTCAAAAATGTCCTCCTCATTTTTCTGAGCCACCTGGGGAGAATTACTTTTCCCAGTGCCTCTCCTTATGCCCCACCAAGAAACAAACAGCTTCTGTAGGATCCCACCCAATTTAGAGCTCACCTTTCAGTGAGAATGCAAGACAGTTTCTACCTGAACCCCCTGTTTCAGAAGGAATTACTGACAATGGGCTCACATGCAAAGATCCAAAAGTTTAAAAAAAGTTAAGATGAGACTAAGATGAACTGAGGACCCTGACTTGTTTTTTTTTGTTTGTTTTTGTTTTTAAGATTTTATTTATTCATTTGAGAGAGCGAGCACGAGAGCAGGGAGGGTCAGAGGGAGAAGCAGACTCCTCGCTGAGCAGGGAGCCTGACTCGGGACTCGATTCTGGGACTCCAGGATCATGACCTGAGCCGAAGGCAGTTGCTTAACCAACTGAGCCACCCAGGCCCCCCCTGACTTGCTTTTAACAACACTAGCTCCAACGTGTACCTCCAGATCCAAAATCTTTAACATCTTAGCAAATAAAATACTTCATATACATCTACCAATTGAGTCCTGATGATAGGCATATAACGATTAAAGTCAGGTATCTCAAAGTTAAATTTGCTTTAATTTTGACTACTTGTCTTCCTTTCTATCCTACTGATAACCAGAGTAATGTTTTCATGTGAGAGACAATTAAAAACATCAAGAAAAATAAAGAATTATACAAAAACTAAAGGTTATGAAGCAAACAAAAATGTAGTATCACTCTTGAGCAAGTGTTGGAATATTATAAAGAAAGAGGGAGCAAGAGAGACAGAATTCTTTGTGCTTGATATCACATTCCTTTGAGAGGTATGAGGTTAGTATCAACAGATTCCATTTCTTTTCCTAAGAGCCCAAATATACTCATTTGACAGTGAACCAACACCTACATATTCCTAATACTGTAAAACCTGCTTACTGGATTTTCGTTTTTAGAATCAATCTGTGGACAAAACACAGCACACTTAATAACCACATCTGAAAATACTAACTATACCTAGACCTCTAATACCATGCTCAAAAACAAACTCCAGAGAAGAGCTGATTACTTGAGATTTAAAAGACACCATTTATAAAATTAAAAACAAGTATCAAACTGATGTGAATTATATTAAGAACTTCTAAATCAAAAAGATTGATAATTGAATAGAAAAGATAAACAAATGTTATGAAAAGGTAATATACAGAACAAATAAAAAAGAAAGATTCTCAAATTTATTGGTAATTATGGAAAGGTAAATTAAAACTACAATAAGGCATCATTTTTGTTGTAGCAGGTTGACAAAAATTAAGATGACCAATGATGTCTAGTATAAAGGAAGGATGTGGGGATCAGGCATTCTCACACACTATGGGTGGGCATGTAAATTAATAAAGCCCTTCCCATAACAACACAGCGCTATCTAACATAATTTAGAATGCTCATGCCTTTTATTTTTACATGTAGTAATCTATCCCAAATATTATTCCACCTGGTAAAAAAAGAAGCATATAAAAAGATTTCATAACAGTAAAAATTGGAAAAACCTTAACTCTCCCTTAAACAGGTGAATGACTACATCAGTTATGAGGCATTCATTTTGTATGCATTAACCTGAAGAGAGATGCCTGAAATATTCTTGAAAACAGTAACAGTCTAACGGTGCAATATATAATAGGATTGTTCTTTAAGAACTGAACATCTGTATGTATATTCTAAAATAGCAATGTTTCCAAGCCCTAGTCATCATTTAAAAATGCAAATCATAAGCATTTCTTTTTTAAAAATATACACATATATACATATGTATGTATGTGTGTGGGTGCACATTTGTATATAAACTGGAATGCTCCCCCACCCCATCCAGGGTTACTCTAGGTCAGTAAGGAAAGCACAATGGAGGATCATAGTTTTTAATAAGAATGTCTTCACTATAATAAGTGAATTAATAAGTAAAAGGCAGAATGAATCTTAGTGTCAGGTATACAATGGTGATACATCTCTATATGTTATGCTATGCTTACGTAGTTACCATGTAATGTATGTGTAGTTACCATGTGTCACCATGCAACACTATTAAAATATAATTGACTATATTCTTTAGGCTGTGCCTTTTATTCCTGTGGCTTATTCATTCCACAACTGGAAGCTTGTATCTCCCCTTCATCCATTTTGCCCATCCCCTACCTCCCTTCCCTTTGCCAATCATCAGTTTGTTCTCTGTATTTATAGGTCTGATTCTGCTTTTTCTTTGTTTATTCATGTGTTTTTTAGATTCCACATATGAATGAAATCATGTTATTTGTCTTTCTCAGTTTAACTTATTCCACTTAGCGTAATACCCTCTAGGTCCATCCACATTGTCACAGATGGCAAGATCTGATCTTTATATAGCTGTATAATATTCCATTGTATGTATATACATATCCATGTACACACATATATACCACATCTTCATCTGTCTATCAATGGATACTTAGATTGCTTTCATGTCTTGGCTATATATATATATATATATATATAACTAATGCTGCAATAAACATAGCGGTACATATCTTTTCAAATTCATGCTTTCATGTTTGGGGGGTAAATACCTGTTAGTAGAACTATTGAGTTATACAGTATTTCTGTTTTTATTTTATTTTTTTTGAGGAATCTCCCTTAACCAAGGAGATGAAAGACCTGTACTCTGAAAACTATATAACACTGATGAAAGAAATTGAAGATGACACAAATAGAAAGATATTCTATGCTCATGGATTGGAACAATTAATATAGTTAAAATACACATTCTATCCAAAGCAATCTAGAGATTCAATGCAATCCCTAACAAAATACCAGTAAGATTTTTCACAGAACTAAAACAAATAATACTAAAAGTTTCATGGAACCACAAAAGACCCAGAATAGCCAAAGCCATCTTGAGAAAGAACAAAGCTAGAGGTAGCACAACTCCAGATTTCAAGATACACCACAAACCTATACTAATCAAAATAGTATGGTACTGAAACAAAAATACACACATAGATCAATGGAACATGAAAGAGCCCAGAAATAAATGCACCCTTATATGCTCAATTAATCTATGCCAAAGGAGGCAAGAATATAAAATGGGGAAATGAGTTTCTTCAATAAATGGTGCTGGGTGAACTAGATAGCTACATGGAAAAGAATGAAACTAGACCACTTTCTTACAACATGCACAAAGATGAACTCAAAATGGATTAAGGATCTGAGACCTGAAACCATAAAAATCCTTCAAGAGAAAATAGGCAGTAATTTCTTTGACTTTGGCCATAGCAACATTTTTCTAGGTACATTTCCCAACACAAGGGAAACAAAAGCAAAAATAAATTACGGAGACTACTTCAAAATAAAAAGCTTTTGTACAGCAAAGGAAACCATGAACAAAACAAAAGGCAACCTACTGAATGGGAGAAGATGTTTGCAAATAATATATTTGATAAAGGATTAATCTAAAATATATGAAGAATTCATACAACTCAACACCCAAAAAAAATCTGATTAAAAAATGGGCAAAGGATCCAAATAGACATTTTTTCCAAGAAGACATATAGATGGCCAATAGATACATGAAAAGATGTTCAACGTGGCTAATCATCAGGGAACTGCAAATTAGAACTACAATGAGATCACTTTACACCTGTCAGAATGTCTGGACTCAAATAGCTAAGAAATAACTAGTGTTGGCGAGGATGTAGAGAAAAAAGACCCCTCATGAGCTATTGGTAGAAGTATTAATTGGTACAGTAGAATGTATCACTTAATGAAGAAATAAAGGTAAGGATCCTGCTTCAACTCAAAACTGTCAATTATTACCAGTAAAAAAAATGATATTGAAACACTAAATCACCAAAGGAAAATACTACAATAAAAAGCATAGTAACCAAGAAATAGATTTTATCAAATGGTTAAAATAAAATGTTACACAATTTTCTTTGTTACTTGTTGAGCTTGAACAAGACTTTTGAATATTTTGTGCATAGTTCATTTAATAACGAACCAGCTAACTGTGCTTTACAAGTGCAGTGGGCACACTTCCACACAGAACTGTCACCTTCTCTGTGTTTTCTAAAGTTTCAAGGAGTTCAAGTATATCAAAGAATTATAAACAAATGGACAAATCTGTAACTGGCAGTTTTTAAAACACTGCCTAACTATAATAGGTTTTAACCACAAGCTGTCTGGAAATGGACTTAAAGAATCATATTCCACCAGTATATAATTAAAGACAAGTCCTGCATCAGCCAGAGAAGCCTGATGTACTTAGGGCAGATGACTCCAAAGATCTACAGTTTTATTCCAGCTGAGACTAAGGACATTACTCATTTTATTGCACCTCGTAGATAATGCATTTTCCACAAATTGAAGATTTATGGCAACCTTGCATCAAACAAGTCTATTGGCACCATTTCTCCACTGGCATTTATTTACTTTGTGTCTCTGTGTCACATTTGAGTCATTCTCACAATATTTCAAACTTTTCCATTATTATTGTATTTATTATGATCATCTGTGATCAGTGATGTTTGACTTTCCTACAGTAATTGTTGTTGGAGCATCACAAACCATCTCATAGAAGGTGGTGAACTTCATTGATCAATGTTTGTATTCTGACTGCTCCACTGACCAGCTGTTCTCCATCTCTCTACCTCTCCTCTGGCCTCTCCTTTCAATATCTTCATGATATTGAGATTCAGCCAATCAATATCCCTACAATAGCTTCTATGTGTTCAAGTGAAAGAGTCCATTGGCGCAGCTAATTTCACAGTTATCTTATTTTAAGAAATTGCCACAGCCACCCCAGCCTTCAGTAATCACCACCCAGATCACTCAGCAGCCATCAGCATTAGCCAAGACCCTCCACTAGCAATACTTCGGCAATAAAGTATTTTTTAATCAAGGTATGTACATTTTTAGATATAATGCTATTACACACTTAACAGACTAGAGTCCAAGTATAAACATAAACTTTATGTGCATAGGAAACCAGAAAATTCATCTGACTCACTTTATTCCAATATTCACTTCATTGCAGTGGTCTGAAACCCAACCTGCAATATCCCTGAAGTGGGTCTATATTAACTTGAGTTCTACTCAGACTGTGGTCTGGGGAAAAAGTTCTTAATATATCTCATTTAATTGTAGCATAATGAAAATGACCTTTTGCTCGGATTCAGACATGAAATAGATCATAGAAATGAAAGTTATAATCCTGAACACTTCCGAGGGAGCCTTCTGCATTAAGAAAAACATTTTCAATCCCATTTTAAAGATGAAGCAACTTGAGCTGAAAGAAGAAATTACATAGAAAAATTAGTCTGAAAACCTAGTCTTTATATAAGAGCACCAATTCCTACAGTCTACTGTGTTATATATTCTGTTTCCTAATTCATTCTATGGTAATAATGTTCCTTGGCTGTCCTACTTTAGCTCATAAAAGCATTAATAAAATTAGTTAATAATGAGATAGCACATAGAGACAGGCATTCAGTACCATCTATTTGAATTAATTTTAACAATCAGAATTCTCCCTGTCCAGTCTTCTCAAATCCCTGAACCTAGAGTTCATGTAATTCGTCCTGAGCCAGTATCTTCTATGTTTATTTCTCTTAAGAGAAATCTATAAGATTAAGACTATTACAAAGATTACATTAACTTTCCTTTCATCTAAAAGTATGATGCATTTCCTCCCCTCCCTCGTAACTTTGTCTTCAGTTCTTGGAAATGATCTACTTGCCCTGCTAGATAATTTGACTTACGGTGCCCTATCAGAAAGGACAAGTTTGCTCATAAGTGGATATATACAAAAGTCCCTCAAGCATGTTTTTTTTTTTTTTTTCCATTTTTCTTCTTTCAAGTTCTTATGTATTAAAAAAAAAAAAATCTTTTCTTCGTAATTCTACAATTGTTTAAAATGCTTAAAACTCTAAAGAAATTCAAAGGCAGAAAACATTGTTTCATATCAGATCAAGAAGAAACCATCTAGCTTTGGGCTATAAAAAAGCACATTGGGTTACCCATTTTACCCTTTTTTCTAACAGTCTAGAGTCTCTGAAGAATAATGGTCCTGGCTTTTACTGCCTTATCCGCCTATCTTCCAGAAGTGACTTTAATCGACAGTTTTGACTAAACAACAGGGGCAGCTAGAAACAATGCCATAAGGATAAGAGACTAAAGCTGCTGAAATCTTGAGCACACTTACCCTGTCCTGAAATAGATCAGCATAGTACAGAGAAAGCTTAGGAGACATGTCCATGTCCACTTCAGAATTGAAGTCAGCAAAAGTTGCCCGCTCTTGAGTGCTATATACTTTTGCTTTTACAGCTCAAATCCTGCCAGAATTAGGTTTTCCTGGAATCAGGTTGTGGTGATCATTATCTGGGCATTGGAAATCTTTGGTTATACACAAGATTTCCTGAAACGGGATCTGACTTTATGTTCTTCAAATCACTGAAAGGTAATGGACAAAGTATAGCTAACAAATAATAATTAAGAGTATTATACTCTATCACTAATTTTTCAGGTGTTAAAAAATAATCAATTGAGTAAATTTAAAGATCAAATTGACTTTATTCAAGGATTTGTGAATCAGTAGCATCCCATCTAGCAAATAGAAAGGAGCTTCAATGAGCTGTACAAAATACAAGTCCTCTATAGGCAGAAGGGTGGCAGTGACAAAGAAAAAGTAGATTATCTCACCTCTGGAGGATGGACAGGGCCTATCACGTGGATTACCTCACTAGTGCCAACCAGGAAAGTACAGACTGCCTAGTTAAGATTACATTCCTGGGAGGCACTGAAACTGCAATTAGGTTAGGTATTAAGTCTTGGTATGCTGATATGGGACTTAGCACAAATGACTCCATTTGAGGACTGTTGTTTCTTTTTCAATACACAGTATCTCTTTATATTATCCTTACCATAATCCATGACATGAGTATAGTAAATACGACTATCTATATACTTCACAGACAGGCCTAAAGTTACATGAATGGTGAAAGAAGGGGTAAGCCCCGGTCTTCTTATTTCTTTTCCTCTTCACTATTTCTTTTTTATTCCCATATTACAACTCCTTGTTTTGGTTCCCATATTTCTACAGCTCAGTGCAGACCATGCAGGGTTAAAATGAGGAATTCCTTGTTTCAATAGAAAGCACTCAGTAAGTACAGATGAATTTTGACTGAATTATTTACACAACCAGCAAGATTCATTCACTTTTTTTCTTGGCTGTATATCTGTATTTTTCTGCCTGTTGTAGGAGTTTCCATCTCTAACAGCAAGAACCTGTGCCTTTTTACAAAATACAGTATGTAGAGAAAAATCCCAATCCCTCCTTCAAAAAGTATCTTTCAAAAAAATTTTTGAAAATGTTATTTCTTGTCCATAGGTAATGAGATTGCACTGAAAATACATTGTTGACTTTCCATAGCAGACTCTCCATGGAAATATAGACCAGATTTGTCCCTAAAGGGACTCCACTATTATCTTGAGAAAAAGAAGTTAAAGAGAAAGCAGCTTTTAAAAAGCCACAAGATTAAATAATTCAAGTGAAAGAGATCTTATCTACTGCAAATCCCAATTACACACATGGATTTCCACTTGGAATGATTGTGTCTTCAAACAAAGGTGTTATCTGAATGAACACAAAAGGAAAATGTTTTACCTCTTCTTATACCCAGGAGCTGAAAACATTTAGTTGAGAAGAGCTGACTGGGGGGGTGGGGTGGGGGGTGGGGGGGGGTGGGTACTAAAACTGGAAAACATGCATATGCACATAAAAATTGGGGATTTACATTGCAATTGACTTTATTCTCTCCTTCTTTAATAAAGAACCTAAACACTCTTCAGATTTCTTAGATATATAGAGAAACAGTCCTCTTACTACATCAAAACCTATCAGATTTTTAAGGTGAATTTAAGTCTTTTGGATCACTTAAAGTGGTAGGGAGGAGGATTTGTACCATGAGCAAACTCTCATGAACATTTTAATGGCACCTTAGTATTTTAGTTCTTTTAAATCATATATTTGCCCATTCTAATCAAGTTACCTTGAGCGACTATAGCCACTGAATTAACCGTGGCCTTCATAGACAGCAAGGCAGCTGTAGCTTTTCAAATAATACCTTCTAATCTATGCCATTATTTAATTTACAATCTGTTCCAATAGTTCTCCTTTTAGTATAGACAGAAAACTCTCCAGCTTTCTCTCTCTTACCACCCCCTCCCATTTTCCTTCTAGTCTTTACACATTCTTACTGAAATATTTTAGTTGCCCAAAGTATCCCCATTAGTAAAGACTTTAATGAAATTAATTATAAATGGTAACTTGAAAAAAAACCTTTTTTCAAAAAAGGTAGCATTTTCTATTTTAGCCCGAATTTAAAGAAAATCCACTCCTGTAACAGCATTTCAGAATTTTGGAAGTTCACCTTCCAGCTGCATTTAAAACTTAAAGGGAGAAATATTCATCTTTAATGAGATAGCATGGAAGCACTTCTGTGTAATCAAAAAGGAATTCATTTGTAAATGTAGAACTTGCTTGACAAAAGGGAAAATTTTAACAAAGCAGGTTTGACCTGTAAAAACAAAACAAAACAAAAAACAAAAAACAAACACCCAATCCTTCAGAACTATTTTCTAAAAATGCACATATTGCATTAACCAAGAGCTCAAACAAGACCTGAGCTCAGAGACTGAGAATACTAACTTACAGCTGTAAAGCTTATGGACGAAGTTTCATATTTTTCTGTTAAAAAATTCACTCTGGGGGTCAGGAAGATCTATTCCCATCCCTACTTTGCTAAAAAATCTCTGACACTGGGCAACTCTCTTCATTCAGGTGGCTCAGTTTCTTTACAAAAAAAAAAAAAAAATGGCAGACATTCTGCTTCATATGGTTGCTTCTGACGCTATTCATTCTGATATTCATAAATTGTGATAGATGTCCAATTGTCTTCAGTTCTAATAAATCTACCAGATTAGATAACTGAAGTTCTACTTTAAAAAAATTTTTAAAAAGACAGTCTGTAAAAAGCGTTTAGAGCTCTAGGGACAAATTTCAAAGTAGGAAAGACATGTTTAATATTGTTTTCTTCCAACTGGCCATTTCATTTATTCTGCAAACACTCCTCCAGGTAATCTAGTGAAGCTACCAAGTTGAGTAAAACACAATTCCTGCTCTTCATTGTGTCACTGTCTACTGTAAGGGAAACAGAAATGAAAAACAAATTATGGCAACAGTATGATAAAGTGCTGTAACCAAAGTATGAACCAGGAACAGAGATGAAACCATTTCTCTTCCCAGAGACAACATGGAAGGCTTCCTAGAAAAATTGACAGTATTATATAATAATGGACTCTGGAGCTGGACAAGTTGGGTTCAAATCACAGCCTACTATTTATATGCTGGGTGACACTGGATTAGTTATTTAACCTCTTTGTGCTTCAGTTTCCTCTTCTGTAAAATGGAGGCAATAATAGTACTTATCTCAGAGTAGCTGTGACAATTAAATGAATAAAAATACGTATAAGTGCTTAGAACAGTACCTTGTTCATACTAAGCACATATAAGCATTAGGTCATATTATTATTATTTTGAAAAATGATTGGCTGTTGGTAGAAAGAAAAGTATAAGGGGTATTTTGGGCAGAGAGAGCAATATATATAAAGTGGGTTTTTATATAAAGAAAAAGAATGGTGCATTCAGGAAATATCGAAGAGTTCAACATATCTAGAATATTGGGTATACCTGGAGGAGTGGGGAAAGATGAAGCCAGGACAATTCCATGAAGACTTTAGGCAACAGTGTTTTGAGCACTTGCAATTGAAAATTTTAAAAGACAGAAAATATTTATCTAAGTTCCTGGGACAGTTCTTATAGGTGTAAAAAATATAGTTTTTAGATAAAGGAATTTTTTTAATCTATGTTTTAAACTTAGAAGTAGGTAGTAATTTCAATAGCTTGCACTGATAAGCACATGGTTAGATTGGTGGTTTCTGTTTTCTCAAACAGTAAAACCTAAATGATAAACTTTATATTTTAGTATTGCTTCAAGGTTTCTGTTTTAAATCTCAGAAAATAAAATTGTAAATAATAGATATATCCTGCATTCATTTGCACAAATATTTCATTCATATACCACTTTTATTTCCTATTCATTTCTTTAAGTTTCTTTCTATGAGAGTGCATATGTTAGCTACAGAAATACATAGCTTGGTATCACAAAACCTCTCAAAAATGGTAATAGGATGAATTTAAACTTAACACAGATATTAAATAATGATCTAGATATAAGCCCTCTAAGAACTGTGGTTTTGGGGGGCACCTAGGTGGCTCAGTTGTTTAAGCATCCGACTTGGTTTCTGCTCAGGTGTTGATTACAGGGTCATGATCTTGGGGTTGTGGGAGATGGAGCCCCAACTCCCGCTCAGCATGGAGCCTGCTCAGGATTCTCTCTCCCACTTCCTCTGCCCCTCCCCCTACTTGCAAGTACATGCCTGGGCTCTCTTGTTCTCTCTCTTTCTAAAGAAAAAAAAACTGTGGATTTTGGGGTAGAATTGTGAGATTCATTCTCTAATGTGCTAGTTAGCAATACTTCACATTTAGGGTAGGACTAGATCACAGTGATTTTTACCAGATTTTTATTTAGTGAAGAAATAAAAGCACCTCTCTAATACTCATGAAATATTCCAGGAATTCTTGTGATGCATCTAAAAAATCTTCAAGCCATAAATAAAAATAAACCTTACTTGAAAGGTGGTTAAACACAAAATCAGTATTCTAGGGAAAAGAGTAAAAGTCAAATCTCTGTCCAAGTGCTTTGGAATCTGAAGGCCAAGAAGAAAGATTAAGTAATAAAATTTTCTTGAATATTTGAGATGATGCTACCTAGTTGATAAAAACTGAGAATCTTGTTAGCAAGCTGCAAAGAAGTCCCCCCATTAAAAAAATACTTGAAAACAGATGTTGTATGTTGGTATAAATGTATAAAATCCCTGTTGATATATTACATCACTTGGAAAATTCATTGAGTCTATTGCCCTCACCACATACTTTGCCAGAAAGCAGGGTCCCATTTACCAACAGGCTCCAGAAAATCCACAGTTGATAAAAGGTCTACAGTGGCAAAAATATCTGTTTTACATGTTTACTGCATTCACAAAAAAACTGCTTGCTATTTATCATTCTAAATGCCCTAGGTTGTATGTTCACACAACCTTTGTCCTGGGCTAGATACAGTTCTCAGAATTTCTGAGATTACAGGGAGATGTCTGAAAAGAAATAAGAAATAAGCCCCAGACCAGTGGTTCTCAAATACATTCATCTCAGGACAACTTTACTTTCTTAATAATCATTAAAGACCACAAAAAGCTTTGGTTTTGTGGGTTATATCTAGGATATTTACCATATTCAAAGTTTTAAATATACTTATTTAATAATTTTTTCAGAAACAGTAGTAGCCCTTAACATGTTATCAGAGATATTTTTATGAAAATAGCTTTATTTTCAAAACACAGAAATAATGAGAAGGGTGACATTCATACATTTTTGCAAATGTATTTTAAATAAAAGGCTTAACAGAAGACTATTGGTTTCTCATCATATCTACTAAAGTATGCTCGCTTTGTTGAAAGATATTGAGAAAACCTTAGACAGATACTTAGCTGAAACGAGGAGGAGTATTTTAATGGCCATTTCAGACATACGTGAATATTACTTTTTTATACTATATCCCAACTTATCTATAGTTTCTTAAAGTTTAGTTGCAATTTCAAATTTAGAACCTTACCAATGACCTTTTCATACTCTGTTACATTAAAATTGTTAATCTATCTTGTGTTTTGAATGGATCTTTCATGCACACATGATTTTGTGTATCATGCTTTGGTTATTCGGAAAATATTGGTTCACTGAGTTATGCCTATCTTTCAAAAGTTGACACCTTTCATTATACAATATCAAAAAATCAATTTTGTTAATATTACCACAGATCTATGGTGTATATATTTATATATATATACACACACAATGGAATATTCAGTAAAAAAAAGGAAGAAAACCTTGCCATTTGTTAACAACATGGGTGGAGCTGGAGAGTATTGTGGTAAGAGAAGTAAATCAGTCAGAGAAAGACAAATACCATCTGATTTTACTCATATGTGGAATTTAAGAAATAAATGAACAAAGGGGAAAAAAGGAGAGCGACAAATCAAGAAACAGACTCTTAACTATAGAGAACAAACTGCTAGTTACCAGAGAGGAAGTGGGTGGTGAGGGGATGGGTTAAATAGGTGATGGGGATTAAAGAGTGCACTTGTGATGAGCACTGGCTGTTGTATCGAAGTGTGGAATCACTATATTGTACACATGAAACTAATACAACACTATATGTTAACTAACTGGAATTAAAATTAAAACTTTAATTATGTATTACCACTCATCAAAAAAGCTTTTCAAGTATTGGGAAACTTTGAAGCTCACATTGGCAAATACAGTTTTTCCAAATTCTAATTTTCACTTGAAATCTCAAATTTCATCATTGGCAACAATTGCCATGAGTTATTTACTTAAGAAACATACTTCATTCATTTTCATGAAAATGGCTATCTACCAAATGCATGAGTATGAATAACCATACTTTGTAGTTCATTCAAGTAAAAATGATGATCCTTGATAAGTGGGTAGTTCAGCTTGCAACTCAATCACACAAATGCTTTTCTTCAGACAACCATCGTACTTCAGTAGGCAACAGAAATGCTTCATACATCCATTCATTTTTAACACAAAATATTTTTTAAACAAACATGTACTCATGAATCAAAATTTAATAAAATTAGTGTTTTTTTTACTGCTTCATTTTTCCTTTTAATAACATATGTACGGTAGTGGAAAATACAGTTCACTACCAGTAGTTTTATTGTTCCTTTTGCACCAGAAGTGCAGTGAAAACGGCAAATAATATCTTAGTATTGTTAGTACTAAGTAGGCTTAACCTCACAAACCTTTGAAAAAGGTCTCAGTAACCCCAAAGAGTCCACAGACTACAATTTAGGAACAGCAGACCTACCCTCCTATTCTTTGCATGATTCACATGACCTTAAATCTCTCCTAGTGTTTCCCAGTATGTCTCCTGTCTACTTACAAAACCCATCAAACTTGAAAATGAGAACAGCCAATCCTAGCTATCTCTGCTGCCTGAAATCCAGCTAATAGTTGACTGTACCCCACCCTCATTGCTAGCAAGTAGACCATTAAACTGATCAATAAATTAGTGGTCAGGCTATTTTGTTCTGTAACACACTTACTTGTACAGAAACTATAAAACTAAACCATACCAAGAAAATGATGAAAATTTCTACTTGTGGTATATATCTGAAGGAACTGAAAGCAGAATCTCGAAGAACTATTTGCATACCCATATTCATGGCAGCACTATATTCATAATAGCCAGGAGGTGAAAGCAACCCACATGTCCATGCACTGAAGAATGGATAAACATAATGAGCTATATACATACAATGAAATATTAATCAGCCTTCACAAGGAAGGAAATCCTATCATATGCTACAACATGGATAAACCTTGAAGACACCATTCAAAGTAAAATGAAAAACAGAATACTGATGCACACACACAAAAAATTAAATACTGTATGATTCCACTTATGAGAGGCATCTAAAAGTAGTCAAATTCATCGAAATAGAAAATAAAATGGTGGTTGCCAGGAGCCAGGAGAAAGAGGAATGGGAAGTTGTTTGGTGAATAGAAAGTTTCACATTTGTGGCCAACAGAGACATGAAAAAATGCTCCACATCACTCAGCATCAGGGAAATACAAATCAAAACCTCAATGAGATACCACCTCACACCAGTCAGAATGGCTAAAATTAACAAGTCAGGAAACAACAGATGTTAGCAAGGATGCAGAGAAAGGGGTACCCTATTACACTGTTGGTGGGAATGCAAACTGGTGCAGCCACTCTGGAAAACAGTACGGAGGTTCCTCAAAAAGTTGAGAATAGAGCTCCCCTATGACCCAACAATTACACTACTGGGTATTTACTCCAAAGATACAAATGTAGTGATCCAAAGGGGCACAAGCACCCCAAAATTTATAGCAGCAATGTCCACAATAGCCAAACTATGGAAAGAGCCCTGATGTCCTCGACAGATGAATGGATAAAGAGGTGGTATATATATACAACGGAATACTACTCAGCCATCAAAAAAATGAAATCTTGCCATTTGCAATGATGTGGATGGAACTAGAGAGTATTATGCTAAGCGAAATAAGTCAAACAGAGAAAGACAATTATGATATGGTCTCACTCATATGTGGAATAGAAGAAACAGTGCCAAGGATCATAGGGGAAGAGAGGAAAAAATAAAACAAGATGAAATCAGAGAGGGGAAACAAACCATAAGAGACTCTTAATCATAGGAAACAAACTAAGGGTTGCTGGAGGGGAGGTGGGTGGGGGATGGGGTAACTGGGTGATGGACATTAAGGAGGGCATGTGATGTACTGAGCACTGTGTATTATATAAGACTGATGAATTGGGGAGATAAAAAAGATGGCAGAGGAGCAGGGGACCTTATTTCAACTGGTCCCCTGAATTGAGCTGGATATCTACCAGACCACTCTGAACACCCACAAAATCAGCCTGAGATGTAAGAAGATAGATCTGGATCTCTACAAACAGAATATCCCAGTTGGTTGGTTTTGAGGTATGAAGCGGGGAACCGTGATTCTGCGGGCAGATATCGGAAGAGAAACGGAAGGGGGAGGGAGCCATGGGGATTCTGCACCACTGGTGAGCGATAGCCTCCCATGCTGGGGACGGGGCACAGACTTGCAGACCGGTAGCAAAGGGGAAAGGGCTTTAGGGCAGCCCCCTGGACTGAAACCCAGAGCGGCGGGGCTGTGCCTGCGAACTGGGGGCAGCTGGCAGTTTTAGAAGCACAAAGGGCAGAGACGTGCCCCGACAGGGAGGCGAGGACTGTGAGCACTGCTGAGGGGGGCACAACCCAGGACACTGCAGTCTACAGCAGCACAGACAGAAACAGAGATAGTGTGGCCTGGAGAGCTCACTAAAGAACAGACTGCAATCTCCCTGTTCTGAGGCAGAGGGTTGGAAATGGTCTCTTCTGCTCTGACTCTCGGAAGAAACGTGGAAAGCCACCAGGGAAAGCTGCCAGAGAACAAAAGTACCCAAAAAACAGTTTTCACTGAGCCCATTCCCCCCTGCCCACAGCGGGCAGGACAACTCTACCCAAACAGGGTTGCATGAGTGATAGCTCGGCAGGCCCCTCCCCCAGAAGACAGGATGGGAGAACAAGAGGCTAGCAGCCTTACGGTCCTATAAAACAGGTGCATCTTGCTTGGGTTGTGGTCAATAATTTGGACTCTGTACACTCCCTCAACCACCCCTCAACAGAATGACTAGGAGGAGGAACCCCAAAATAGGAAAGACTCAGAGACTGTGACTTATTCCACAGATTTACAAATGGATACAGATATAACCAAGATATTGGAAACGGACTTCAGGGTAACAGTTATGAAGACGATAGCTAGAATGGAGAAATCGATTAATGGCAACATAGAGTCTCTAAGGGCAGAAATGAAAGCTGAACTGGCAGAACTTAAAAATGCTATCAATGAGATCCAATCTAATCTAGATACTCTAACAGCTAGGGTAAATGAGAGGCAGAAGAACTCGTTTACCCTAGGGAGAATAGTTGGCATACAGTTCTTGAAGTTGTTGAAGAGATCACGACTAACACCAAGGAAACAGAAACAATTATTAGAAATTATTATCAACAACTATATGCCAATAAATTAAGCAACCTGGAAGAAATGGATGCCTTCCTGGAAACCTATAAACTACCAAGACTGAAACAGGAAGATATTGACAACCTGAATAGGTCAATAACCAGTAACGAGATTGAAGCAGTGATCAAAAACCTCCCAAAAAACAAGAGTCCAGGACCTGACGGATTCCCTGAGGAATTCTACCAAACATTCAAAGAAGAAATAATACCTATTCTACTGAAGCTGTTTCAAAAAATAGAAACAGGAGGAAAGCTTCCAGACTCATTCTATGAGGCCAGCATTACCTTAATCGCCAAACCAGGCAAAGACCCCATCAAAAAGGAGAATTTCAGACCGATATCCCCAATGAATATGGATTCCAAAATCCTCAACAAAATCCTAGCTAATAGGATCCAACAATACCTTAAAAGGATCATCCACCACGACCAAGTGGGATTTATCCCCGGGATGCAAGGTGGTTCAACATTCACAAATCAATCAGTGTGATAGAACACATTAATAAGAGGAGGGAGAAGAACCATATGGTCCTCTCAATTGATGCAGAAAAAGCATTTGACAAAATACAACATCCTTTCCTGATTAAAACTCTCCAGAGTATAGGGATAGAGGGAACATTCCCTAATTTCATAAAATCCATCTATGAAAAGCCCACAGTGAATATCATCCTCAATGGGGAAAAGCTGAGAGCCTTTCCCTTAAGATCAGGAACTCGACAAGGATGTCCACTCTCACCACTATTGTTTCAGCATAATACTAGAAGTCCTAGCAATGGCAATCAGACAACAAAAATAAATAAAAGGTATTCAAATTGGCAAAGAAGAAGTCAAACTCTCTCTCTTCGCAGATGACATGATACTTTATGTGGAAAACCCAAAAGACTCCACCCCCAAATTACTAGAACTCATACAACAATTCAGTAATGTAGCAGGATACAAAATCAATGCACAGAAATCAGTTGCTTTCTTATACACTAACAATGCAACTGTAGAAAGAGAAATTAGAGAATCGATTCCATTTACAATAGCACCAAAAACCATAAAATACCTCAGAATAAACCTAACCAAAGAGGTAAAGGATCTATACTCTAGGAACTACAGAACACTCATGAAAGAAATTGAAGAAGACACAAAAAGATGGAAAAATATTCCATGCTCATGGATCGGAAGAATAAACATTGTTAAAATGTCTATGCTACCCAGAGCAATCTATACCTTCAATGCCATCCCGATCAAAATTCCAATGACATTTTTCAAAGTGCTGGAACAAACAATCCTAAAATTTGTATGGAATCAGAAAAGACCCTGAATCGCCAAGGGAATGTTGAAAAAGAAAAAGCTGGGGGCATCACGCTGCCTGATTTCAAGCTATATTACAAAGCAGTGATCACCAAGACAGCATTGTACTGGCACAAAAACAGACATATAGACCAATGGAACAGAATAGAGAGCCCAGATATGGTCCCTCAACTCTATGGTCAAATAATCTTCGACAAAGCAGGAAAAAATATGCAATGGGAAAAAGGCAGTGTCTTCAATAAATGGTGCTGGGAAAATTGGACAGCTATATACAGGAGAATGAAACTCAACCATTCTCTAACACCATACACAAAGATAAACTCAAAATGGACTAAGACCTCAATGTGAGACAGAAATCCATCAAAATCCTAGAGAACATAGGCAGTAACCTTTTCAATATTGGCCACAGCAACTTCTTTCAAGATACATCTCCAAAGGCAAGGGAAACAAAAGCAATAATGAACTTTTAGAACTTCATCAAGATAAAAAGCTTTTGCACAGTAAAAAGACAGTCAACAAAACAAAGAGGCAACCCACAGAATGGGAGAAGATATTTGCAAATGACACTACAGACAAAGCACTGATTTCCACGATCTATAAAGAACTTCTCAAATCAACACCCAGAAAACAAATAATCAACTCAAAAAATGGGCAAAAGACATGAACAGACACTTTTCAAAAGAAGACATACAAATGGCTAACATATATATGAAAAAATGTTCATCATCATTAGCCATCAGGGAAATTCAAATCAAAACCACATTGAGATACCACCTTACACCAGTTAGAATGGCAAAAATTAACAAGGCAAGAAACAACAAATGTTGGAGAGGTTGTGGACAAAGGGGAACCCTCTTACACTGTTGGTGGGAATGCAAGTTGGTACAGCCACTTTGGAAAACAGTGTGGAGGTTCCTCAAAAAATTAAAAATAGAGCTACCCTATGACCCAGCAATTGCATTCCTGGGTATTTACCCCAAAGACACAGATGTAGTGAAAAGAAGGGCCATATGCCCCCCAATGTTCATAGCAGCGATGTCTGCTTAGCCAAACTGTGGAAAGAGCCACGATGCCCTTCAACAGATGAATGGATAAAGAAGATGTGGTCCATATATACAATGGAATATTACTCAGCCATCAGAAAGGATGAATACCCAACTTTTACATCAACATGGTTGGGACTGGAGGAGATTATGCTAAGTGAAATAAGTCAAGCAGAGAAAGTCAATTATCATATGGTTTCACTTATTTGTGGAACATAAGGAATAGCATGGAGGACATTAGGAGAAGGAAGGGAAAAATAAAGGGGGGGAAATTGGAGGGGGAGATAAACCATGAGAGACCTTGGACTCTGAGAAACAAACAGAGTTTTAGAGGGGAAGGGGGGGGTGGGGCTGATGGGTTAGCCCAGGGATGGGTATTAAGGAGGGCAGGTATTGCATGGAGCACTGGGTGTAACATGAAAACAATGAATCATGGAAGACTACATCAGAAACTCTCTGTCAAATAAATAAATAACATCTTTAATTCTTTTTTTTTTTTTTTTAATTTTGTTTTATTTATTTGACAGAGAGACACAGCGAGAGAGGGAACACAAGCAGGGGGGAGTGGGAGGGAGAAGCAGGCTTCCCGCTGAGCAGGGAGCCTGATGTGGGGCTCGATCCCAGGACCCTGGGATCATGACCTGAGCCGAAGGCAGACGCTTAACGACTGAGCCACCCAGGCGCCCCAATAAATAACATCTTTAAAAAAAAAAAAAACACTAATGATGTACTGTATGGTGACTAACATAATAAAATAAAAAAAAAACTGATGAATCACTGACCTCTACCTCTAAAACTCATAATACATTATATGCTAATTAATTGAACCTAAATTAAAAAATTAAAATTAAAAAAAGTTTCAGATTTATAAGATGAAAAAGTTCTAGAGATCTGTTTCACCACATTGTGAGAATACTTTATAGTATTAAACTGTACACTAAAAAATGGTTTAGATGGTAACTTTTAGATATTTTTACCACTATAAAAAAAAATATTAAGTCTACTTCTGTATACCAGCCATACACACAATAACGTGCAGTGTATGTTTCCATTTGCATCAAGTACTAAAGGAGGGTAAACTGATCTAAAGTCTGTAAGAATGTACACTTCTTTTATATTTATAATTTTATATTTATAAAATATATCTGTTTATGAACATTTCTAAAATTATATTTATAAAATTATAAATCAAAGTACAGAAGTGATTATCAATAAGGTCAGAATCAAGGTTACTTTAAGTGTAGCGAGAGGGGTTTACTGGTTCACAAACTCAGGAGTTTCTCTGGTAAAATTTGAAACTGACCCCCATGCACAGAGAGCAAGGAGAGACCAAACAAAAAAGCAGACCATTCCATAATGGTTGGTGGTAGGTTTAATAAAAGAGAACTTACCTATGAGGCTTATCTTGGGCAGCTACAAGGATGATAGATTTCTGTATCCATCTACCAGAAACTTAAGAGTTTATAGAAAGGCCTTAATGGCATTCATTCATGTAACACACTGTTCTCTCAAGGCCATGTCCTTGAAAATGGGGAACAGTGAAGAGAACATACATTCCAAGGACAGCAGAAATGGGTAAAGAGCCTCTGACTGCCCAGGTTTAGCTCAAAAATCAACCAGTGGTCACATCCTCCTGTTGACATCTTCAGCAGGGCTGTGATCAGGACAGGACAGAAGAGTAGCTTCTGGTGATGCTCTATTTCCCCGCATTTGTGGTGGAGACAAAAGAATTTTTGTTTTGATAAGGGTAAATCTATGTGTCAATGCATTTTTCTGCATGTGTGTTATTTTTTACCACAACAAAAATAATTTAAGAAACTGAGGTACTGAGACCACATAAGTTTTCTATATGCACATAACTTCAAGTGGCCAAGCTGGAGAACTCAGGTCTCTAGACTCTAACTCCCAATTTTGTAGCTACTTGTAGAAATAAAATTTGAGTCGTGGGCATTAGGGTCTGAAAGTATTAGACTTGGGAAAGATCATAACAACATGTAAGTAAGGATAATCTAAAACATAATTCACAGAAACCAGGCAACAGCTCAGGCCAACAAGCGCTGGCTGGACATGTAAAATGTGCAGACCCTATACTAGACACTGAAAATAGAGAAATAAATAAGACATATTCCCAGCACTCGAGAGTTTTATAATATGGTCAGTGTATCATTGTAACACAGCATGGTCAGAATTATGACACAAGCATGATGTGGAAGCACAGCTGGGAGATCTTGGCAAATGTTGGGGTAGGAGGTAGAATTCAGATTGTCGGGGCTTCAGGGTCTCCTACTCTGTGATTCATAATCAGAATTAGTTGAGTTGACAGTATCAGGGAAATCCAAATCAAAACCTCAATGAGAGACCACCTCACACTAGTCAGAATGGCTAAAATTAACAAGTCAGGAAACGATAGATGTTGGCAAGGATGCCGAGAAAGGGGAACCCTCCTACACTGTTGTAGGGAATGCAAGCTGGTGCACCCACTCTGGAAAACAGTATGGAGGTTCCTCAAAAAATTGAAAATAGAGCTCCCCTACAACCCAGCAATTGCACTACTGGGTATTTACCTCAAAGATACAAATGTAGTGATCCGAAGGGGCACGTGCACCCCGATGTTTATAGCAGCAATGTCCACAATAGCCAAACTATGGAAAGAGCCAAGATGTCCATCAACAGATGAATAAAGAAGATGTGGTGTATATACATACAATGGAATATTATGCAGCCATCCAAAAAAAAAAAAACTAAATCTGGCCATTTGCAATGACGTGGTTGGAACTAGAGGTAATTATGCTAAGCAAAATAAGTCAATCAGAGAAAGACAGGTATCATATGACCTCACTGATATGAGGAATTCTTAATCTCAGGAAACAAACTGAGGGTTGCTGGGTGATAGACACTGGGGAGGGTATGTGCTATGGTGAGCACTGATAATTGTGTAAGACTGATGAATCACAGACCTGTACCTCTGAAACAAATAATACGTTATATGTTAAAAAAAAATAACATAAAAAAAGAAAGTAGGAAAAATGAAGGTGGGGACATCTGAGGGAGAGACGAACCATGAGAGACCATGGACTCTGAGAAACAAACTGAGGGTTTTAGAGGGGAGGGGGGTGGGGAGATGTGTTAGCCCAGTGATGGGTATTTAGGAGGGTACATACTGAACGGAGCACTGGGTGTTCTACGCAAACAATGAATCATGGAACACTACATCAAAAACTAATGATGTGGGGCACCTGGGTGGCTCAGTCGTTAAGCGTCTGCTTTCGGCTCAGGTCATGATCCCAGGGTCCTGGGATCGAGCCGCACATCAGACTCCCTGCTTGGCGGGAAGCCTGCTTCTCCCTCTTCCACTCCCCCTGCTTGTGTTCCCTCTCTCGCTGTGTCTCTCTGTGAAATAAATAAATAAAATATTTTTAAAAATTAAAAAAAAAAAGAAGAAGAAGGCAGAATGGCTAGTGACTTTTGGATCCCAAGGAACAAGACTACACTATGTTTCCTGGGTTTTCTTTGTTTCTCTTATTTACCAGATTTGGATCTAAAGCTGGCAACCCAGAAGTACCAATAGACAGAACTCACTCCCTCAAAAAAACCTACAATGAAAGTCTGTTCTATCCAGTCAAAGGACCAAGAGAGATCTAGCAAAATTTTTCAATCTTTTAGCAATAACCACTCCACTACAGCAAAATATAACAGAAAAAGATTCTGCCCCATTCCCACGCCCACCAACAAAGACTAAGTGGGTAGCCTAGACTTCATCCCTTGTGAGGCTGAGAGGAGACACCTCCACCATACTCATTGGGATAGTGAGAAGGCCAAGCAGGGACCCTAGATTTATACCTTCACTGCACTGTAACAAGGCATCCCAACCATCACCAACCCCTCCACCTCCTTCAGGGTGGTGTCACAGGAAGCTGAGGAGAAAGTTAAGATTTTCATCCCTTCCAAGCAATAAGAAGCCCCCTCCTCCTGCAACGTCAGTGGCAATCACATGAATAAGCAGAATCCTACCTCAACCCAGAAGTAATAAAATGTCCTCTAAGGTGGGTGCCAATGGAAGCCAAATAGGAACCCATACTTCTACCTTGCCTGGCAATAACGAGACAGTGCACTCACTTTTCCTGTTAGAACAGTATGAGAAGAAGCCAGACAAGACAGGTGTAAATAAAATCTAGAGCCTCAAAATAAAATACCTAAACTACACAGGTTTTAACTGAAAAATCATTTCTCATACCAACAACCAAGAAGATCTCAAACTGAATGAAAAACAAAAAAAAGACAATCAGCAGATGCCAATACCAAGGTGAAAGAGAAGTTAGAATTATCTGAAACACATTTTAAAGCAACTATTATGTGCAACTCATATGTGGAATATAAGGAATAGCACAGAGGACCATAGGGTAAAGGAGGGAAAACTGAATGGGAAGAAATCAGAGAGGGAGACAAATCATGAGAGACTCTGGACTCTGGGAAACAAACTGAGAGTTACAGAGTGGAGGAGGATGGGGTGATGGGATAATCTGGTGATGGGTAGTAAGGAGGGCACATGTTGTGATAAACATGGGGTGTTATATGCAACTAATGAATCGCTGAACACTACATCAAAAACTAATGATATGTTGGCTAATTGAACATAATAAAAAAATAAAAATAACATAAAGCAACTATTATAAAAATG
Organism: Phoca vitulina; assembly: GCF_004348235.1. Taxonomy (NCBI): domain Eukaryota; kingdom Metazoa; phylum Chordata; class Mammalia; order Carnivora; family Phocidae; genus Phoca; species Phoca vitulina. The sequence goes on along the minus strand of NW_022589715.1, from coordinate 40,763,971 downwards.
ACTCAATGAGTAATTGTGAAATATATTTGAAACAAATGAAAGTCTCAGCAAAGAAATAGAAAATTATAAAATAAAGAAACAGAAGACATAAAGAAGTACCTAATGGAAATTTTAGAACTGAAAAATACAATAGCAAAAAAATTTCAATGGATAGGCTCAACAGCAGAATGGTGAGGCCAGAGAAAAGAAGAAGCTAGAAGGTAGATTAATAAAAATTACTCATTCTGAATACAGAAAAAACAGGCTGAGAGAAGCGAATGCAGCCTTACGGACCTATGGGACCATACCAAAGATCTCTGCATTCATATAAACAAAGTAGCAGAAAAAAAAGAGAAAAATGCAGGACTGAACAAGTAGTTGAAGAACTAATGACAGAAAACTCAAATTTGGCAAAAGACACAAGCCTAGAGATTCAAGAAGACCAATTCAAGCGAGTAAACACCAAACAGGATAAAGTCCAAGAAATCCACACCAAGACACATCATAGTAAAGCTTCTGAAAACTAAAAACAAAGAGAAAGCCTTGAAAGGTGTTAGAAACATAATTCTACCTAGAAGGGAAAAGAGATTTTCAGATTTCATACCAGAAACCATGGAGGCCAGAAGAAAGTAGCACAGCATTTTCAAGTGCTGAAAGAAAATAACTGTCAACTCAAAATCCCATTATCTAGCAAAAACTTCCTTTAGGAATGAAGGGGAAATCAAGACATTCTGCAATAAATGAAAACTAAGAATTTTTGGCAGCAGACACACCCTAAAAGAATGGCTCAAAGAAGTTCTCTGAACAGGAAGGAAACAAGAAGAAATCTCAGAATTTCTGTACATAAAGAGAAGAACGGCCCAGAGGGCAGAGGTGAGAGCCATAAAGTATTATTGCCAGGGCTTGAAACCTAATGGAGTTTGCCCTGCTGAATAAAATTACTTTGGCTGGTGACTCCTTTTTTCCTTCCATTTTCTCCCTTTTTTAATGGGTGTTTTTTATAATTGGTGTTGTATACTTGTCCCACCATTATATTTTGGATGCAGATAACTTGCTTTCTAGTTTCACAGGTCCACAGGTCCTCTCCACAGGTGGAGAGGAATTCTGCCCCTAGGAGCGTAACACTTAGAGTCTCATCTATACCTAACTGAATTGACTTAAATGATGAGGTCTGGGGCTTTTGAGCTGATGAGATTTAGATGACACTTTGGACTTGGAATGGATGATGTAATGGGTTGAGACTTTTGAGTATGCTAGGATAGGATGAATGTATTTTGGATATGGGACGATATGAATCATTTGGATATGGAGGCCAGGGAACAGACAATTCCTGTGAAGGAATGGGTCCTAAGCCAAGAAATGCAAGTGACCTCTAAAAGATGGAAAAGAACCTCCAGAAAAAATGCAGCCTTATTAATACCTCAGGGTTTTTAGCCCAGTGAAATTGATTTCAAACCTCTGACCTCCAGAACTATAAGTTAATAAATTTGTGCTGTTTTCTTTTGGTAAATTTGTGATTTATTACAACAGCAACAGGAAACTAAAACAATCAGGAAGAAATAATGTGAGAAGCAAAAATATGGCTACATATAATAGATATTCTTTCTCTTCTAAAGTTCCAAATTATGTTTGATGGATGAAATAAAAATTATAACACTGCCTGATTTGGTTTTCAATGTATATTAATTTTTTCAGGTTATTATAAACAAGGGAGGCTAAAAAATATAAAGGAAAGTAAGGTTTCTAAACTGCACTAGAAGTGGTAAAATGACAGGTAGACTCTGATGAGCTACATATATATAATCTTATACCAAAGCAACCACTAAAAGAGCTGTATAAATAAACTCAAAAACACTATAGATAAATCAAAATGGAATTCTAAAAAATGCTCAAATACTACATGAAGGAATAGAAAATGAGAAAGAAACTATAAAGAATAAAGAAAAAAACAAAAATTAAAATAGCAGACTTGAGCCCTAACACATGAATAATTATGTTAAATGTAAATTATGTAAATATACTAATTAAAGACAAATATTGACAAAGTGGATTAAAAACATGACCCAACTATATGTTGTGAATCTCTGAACTGCTGTAAATTTCTGCAGGAATTCACTTTAAATATATGTATATAGGCAAAGTTAAAGTAGAAAAAATGGAAAAATATGTAAAATGAAAATATTAATCAAAAGAAAGCACAAGTGGCTATATTAATGTCAAATAAAGTAGACTCCAAAGCAAATTACCAAAGAGAGTGACGTTACATAATGATAAAGTGTCAGTCCACCAAGAAGACATAGCAATCCTAAATGTATATGCATCAAAGAATAAAGCTGTGAAATATGTGAAACAAAAACAAGTAGAACTGAAAGGAAAAAGAGATAAATTCACAATTATAGTTGGAGATGTCAACATTGTGTCTTAACAGTGGAAAAAAAAAAACTAGACATAAAATTTGCAAGGATATGGAAAACCTCAACACCATCATCAACCAGCAGTATCTAATGAACATTTACAGAACATTCCACCCGACCAAAACAAAATACACACTATTTTTCAGTGACCATGGTCCAAGATAGACCCTGTAACCAGACATAGAGTAACCCTCAGCAAATTTAAAAGGGCTGAAATCAAACAATGTATGCTCTTTGACCACAATGATATCAAATTAGAAATCACTAACAGAAAGACAACAGGAAAACCTTGAAATGCTTGGAAACTAATGAATGCATTTATAAATAATCCGTAAGTAAAGAGGAAGTCTCAAAGAAACTAAAAATATACATTGAACTTAATGAAAATACAACATATCAAACTTTGTGGGGCACCAGTAATCAAAGTAGAACTGAAAGTCAAATTTATAAATTAAATGCACTGATTAGAAAATGAAACAAGTCTAATATCAACAATCTAAACTCCTACCTTAAGAACTTAGGAAAAAACAAGCAAAATAAATGCAGAGCAAGCAGGAAGAAGGTAATGATGAAGAGCAGAAAGCAATGAAATCTTAAAAAGCAGAGAAAATTAATGAAACAAAGAACTGGTTCCTTGAAAAAGATCAATAAAATTGACAAACCTCTAGCAAGATTGCCTGATAAATCAAAGTGAAGATACAAATTATGAATGTGAGGAATGAAACAGGGAGTATCACTGTAGACCTTGAAGACATCAAAAAGGATGTTAAGGAAATACTACACACAACTCTATACATGTAAATTTGGCAACTTAAATGAAATGGACTGATTTCCTTAAAAATACAAACTACCACAACATATCTGATACGAAAGAGATCATTTGACTAGCTCTGTAACAACTTCAGAAATTGAATTCAGAATTCCAATACTCATAAAAAAGAAATCTCCAGGACTAGGTGTTTTCACTGGAGAACTGTACCAGATGTTTAAAGAAGAATTAACAACAATTCTACACAATCTCTTTCAGATAGTTGAAGAGAAGGTAACACTTCCCAATTCACTTTAGGAAACTGGTATTACCATTATACCAATACAAGACAAAGAGGATACAAAAAAGAAAAAATACACTAAAGACCAGTATCTCTCATGGACATAAATGCAAAACCCCTTAACATAATATTAGCAAATAGAAGGTAACACAATATAAAAAGAATTAAACACCAAGACCAACTGGAGTTTATAACAAGATGTAAGGCTGATTCAATATTTGAAAACTAATCAATATAATTTAACATTTAAACAAGCTAAAGAAGAAAAATCCCAATGATCCTATAAATCAATGAAGAATAGCATTTGATTACAGTGTTTTATGTCAATTAGATATCAGTTCTTAAAAAGAAAGAAAAGCAATTGGAAAAACTCAACATCCATTAATAATAAAAGCTTTCAAAGAAATAGGAATAAAAGGGAATTCTTCAACTTGATAAAGAGCATGTACAAAAAGCCTTTAATAAACATTATATTTAATAGTGCTATACTAAATGCTTTCTCCTAAGATGCAGAACAACATAAGGATGTCCACTCTCACCACTCTTCTTCACCATAATACTGGAAGGTCTAGCCAATGAATTAAGTAAATAAAAGGCATACAGATTGGAAAGTAAAAAATAGGGGCGCCTGTGTGGCTCAGTCGGTTAAGCATCTGCCTTTGGCTCAGGTCATGATCCCAGGGTCCTGGGATCAAGCCCCTAGTTGGGCTCCCTGCTCAGAAGGGAGTGTGCTTCTCCCTCTCTCAGCTCATGCTCTCTCTCTGTCTCTCTCAACTAAACAAATAAAATCTTAAAAAAGGAAAGGAAAAAAATAAAACTGTGCCTATCTGAAGATGACATGATTGTATATAGAGAAAATATTAAGAAATCTACAAAATCTTTTAGAACAAATGAGTTCAGTAAGATCACAGGATACAAGATCAGCATACAAAATTCAGTAGCAGAGGGCGGAGCAAGATGGCGGAGGAGTGGGAGACCTGGATTTCGTCTCCTCTCAGGAATTCAGCTGGATAGGGATCAAACCATTCTGAACACCTACTAACTCAACAGGAGATCAAAGAAAAGAAGAGCAGCAACTCTCTGAACAGAAAAGCGACCACTTTCTGGAAGGTAGGACGTGCGGAGAAGTGAATCCGAGGCGATACTCGGGAGGATAGACAGCGGGGGAGGGGCCTCCGTCAGCCGCTTCTGGCAAGTGATAGAGCCACGGAGCACAAAATCAAAACTTTTAGAAGTCTGCTCCGCTGAGGGACGTCACTCCGGTGGCTAAGCGGGGGGTGGAACCCTCGTGGGACAGTGTGGTCTCAGGACCCTCGGGGTCACAGAAAGACCAGGGGTGCCTGAGTGCGGCAGAGCTCCCAGGTATCGGAGCAGGGAAGCCGGCTGCACAGACAGAGCCGAGGAGTGGGCTCTCAGCTCGGGGTTGCCATAAACCGTGATCCGCGGCACAGTCGGGCCACTGCTCCTCCAGCAGGGACCCAACAAGCGGCAGATCCGGGGAGACCCCCCTTCCTCCCCCGGGAGTAGTGGCGTGGGAGCGCACCGCAGGGATCTGCTGGGTTTGGAGACTCTGCATGGGGTCGTGCGCCAGAGAAAGAAACGCTCGGTCACAGGCCAGGTGAGCACGGAGTGCGGCCGGAGACAGGGGAGACAGGAGTGACTGACTGCTTTTCTCTGGGGGCTCACTGAGGAGCGGGGCCCGAGTTCTCGGCTCCTCCGAGGTGGAGATTGGGAGGCCGCCATTTTCACTCTCTGCCTCCAAAGCTGTACGGAAAGCTTGCAGGGAACAAAAGCTCTAGAGAGCAAACCCGAACAGATTACTTAGCCCGGAAGGGGCAAGGGCGGGGCAATTCTGCCTCTGGCAAAGACTTTTGGAAACCACGGCAACAGGCCCCTCCCCCAGAAGATCAGCAAGAACAGCCAGCCAAGACTAAGTTTACCGATCAATGAGAACGGCAGAACTCCAGCGCTAGGGGAGTAATGCACATAGAATTCATGGCTTTTTTACCATGATTCTTTAGTCTTTCAAAGTTAATTTTTTTTTTAACTGTCTTTTTCTTTTCTTTTCTTTTCTTTTTTTTTTTGAATTTTTCTTTTTCCCTTTTTCAACCAACATCTTATCAATCCCTTTTTTAAAAAAAAAAAAATTTATTTTTCATTTTTATTTTTCATTTTTAGAGTCATATTCTATCCCTTCATAGTAGTTACCCATATTTTTGGCATATATATATAAGTTGTTCTCTCTTTAAAATTTTGAGATAGTTTCTTCTAACAGATCAAAATATACCCTAAATCTCTAGTGTATGGTTTTTTTCTACTGCCCTGCCTGATCACATTCTCTCCCTTTTTTTTTTCTTTTTTTTTCTTTTTTAAATCCTCTTCTTTCTTTTTTCAAACAACTTATCAATTCCTTTTATAAAATTTTTTATAATTTCCATCTTTACAGTCATATTCCATCCCTTCATCATATCAACCCTTATTTTTGTACATATATAAGTTTTTCTTTCTTTAAAATTTTGGGAGGCACTTTCTTCTAACAGACCAAAATACACCCAAAATTTAGTGTGTGGCACTGATCTATATACCAGCCTGATCATATTTGATTACATTCTGGGTTTTTTTGTTTTGTTCTGTTTTTGTTTGTTTTATCTTTATCTTTTCCTTTTTCTTTTTTTTTCTTTTTCTTTTTTCTTTCTTTCCCTTTCTTTTCCCACTGCTTCAGGTCTTTTCTAATTTGTTTAGAGTATATTTTCTGGGAACGCTGTTACCCTGTTAGCATTTTGTTCTCTCATTAATCTATTCTCCTCTGCACAAAATGACAAGACGGAAAAAATCACCTCAACAAAAAGAACAAGAGGTAGTACCAACTGCCAGGAACCTACTCAATACGGACATTAGTACGATGTCGGATCTAGAGTTCAGAATCATCACTTTAAAGATACTAGCTGGGCTTGAAAAAAGCATGGAAGTTATTAGAGAAACCCTTTCTGGAGATGTAAAAGAACTAAAATCTAACCAAGTAGAAATCAAAAAGGCTATTAATGAGGTGCAATCAAATATGGGGGCGCTAACTGCTAGGATAAATGAGGCAGAAGAAAGAATCAGTGAGATAGAAGACCAAATGATGGAAAATAAAGAAGCTGAGAAAAAGAGAGATAAACAACTACTGGATCACGAGGGCAGAATTCGAGAGATAAGCGATACCATAAGATGAAACAACATTAGAATAATTGGGATCCCAGACGAAGAAGAAAGAGAGAGAGGGGCAGAAGGTATATTGGAGCAAATTATAGCACAGAACTTCCCTAATCTGGGGAAGGAAACAGGCATCAAAATCCAGGAAGCACAGAGAACCCCCCTCAAAAATCAATAAAAATAGGTCAACACCCCGACATCTAATAGTAAAACTTACGAGTCTCAGAGACAAAGAGAAAATCCTAAAAGCAGCTCGGGAGAAGAGATATGTAACCTACAATGGTAGAAACATTAGATTGGCAACAGACCAATCCACAGAGACCTGGCAGGCCAGAAAGGACTGGCAGGATATATTCAGAGCACTAAATGAGAAAAATATGCAGCCAAGAATACTATATCCAGCTAGGCCGTCATTGAAAATAGAAGGAGAGATAAAAAGCTTCCAGGACAAACAAAAACTAAAGGAATTTGCAAACACGAAACCAACCCTACAAGAAATCTTGAAAGGGGTCCTCTAAGCAAAGAGAGAGCCTAAAAGCAACATAGACCAGAAAGGAACACAGACAATATACAGTAACAGTCACCTTATAGGCACTACAATGGCACTAAATTCATATCTTTCAATAGTTACCCTGAATGTAAATGGGCTAAATGCCCCAATCAAAAGACACAGGCTATCAGATTGGATTAAAAAACAAGACCCATCGATATGCTGTCTGCAAGAGACTCATTTTAGACCCAAAGACACCCCCAGATTTAAAGTGAGGGGGTGGAAAACCATTTACCATGCTAATGGACACCAAAAGAAAGCTGGGATGGCAATCCTTATATCAGACAGATTAGATTTTAAACCAAAGACTGTAATAAGAGATGAGAAAGGACACTATATCATACTTAAAGGGTCTATCCAACAAGAAGATCTAACAATTGTAAATATCTATGCCCCTAACATGGGAGCAGCCAGTTATATAAGCCGATTAATAACAAAAGCAAAGAAACACATCAACAACAACAATAATAGTGGGGGACTTTAACACCCCTCTCACTGAAATGGGCAGATCATCTAAGCAAAAGATCAACAAGGAAATAAAGACCTTAAATGACACACTGGACCAAATGGACTTCACAGACATATTCAGAACATTCCATCCCAAAGCAACAGAATACACATTCTTCTCTAATGCCCATGGAACATTCTACAGAATCAATCACATCCTAGGTCATAAATCAGGTCTCAACCGGTACCAAAAGATTGGGATCATTCCCTGCCTATTTTCAGACCACAATGCTTTGAAACTAGAACTCAATCACAAGAGGAAAGTCAGAAAGAACTCAAACACATGGAGGCTAAAGAGCATCCTACTAAAGAATGAATGGGTCAACCAGGAAATTAAAGAAGAATTTAAAAAATTCATGGAAACCAATGATAATGAAAACACAACTATTCAAAATCTTTGGGATGCAGCAAAGGCAGTCCTAAGAGGAAAGTATATAGCAATACAAGCCTTTCTCAAGAAACAAGAAAGGTCTCAAGTACACAACCTAACCCTACACCTAAAGGAGCTACAGAAAAAAAGAGCAAATAAAGCCTAAACCCAGCAGAAGAGAAATCATAAAGATCAGAGAAGAAATCAATGAAATAGAAACTAAAAGAACAGTAGAACAGATCAACGAAACTAGGAGCTGGTTCTTTGAAAGAATTAACAATTTGATAAACCCCTGGCCAGACTTATCAAAAAGAAAAATGACCCAAATCAACAAAATTATGAATGAAAGAGAGAGATCACAACCAACACCAAAGAAATACAAACAATTATAAGAACATATTATGAGCAACTCTATGCCAGCAAATTAGATAACCTGGAAGAAATGGATGCATTCCTAGAGATGTATCAACTACCAAAACTGAACCAGGAAGAAATAGAAAACCTGAACAGACCTATAACCACTAAGGAAATTGAAGCAGTCATCAAAAATCTCCCAAAAATCTCCCAACAAACAAGAGCCCAGGGCCAGATGGCTTCCCAGGGGAATTCTATCAGACATTTAAAGAAGAATTAATACCTGTTCTCTGAAACTGTTCCAAAAAATAGAAATGGAAGGAAAACTTCCAAACTCATTTATGAGGCCACCATTACCTTGATCCCAAAACCAGACAAAGACCCCATCAAAAAGGAGAACTACAGACCAATATCCCTGATGAACATGGATGCAAAAATTCTCACCAAAATACTAGCCAATAGGATCCAACAGTCCATTAAAAGGATTATTCACCACAACCAAGTGAGATTTATCCCTGGGCTGCAAGGTTGGTTCAACATCCGCAAATCAATCAACGTGATACAATACATTAACAAAAGAAAGAACAAGAATCATATGATCCTCTCAATAGATGCAGAAAAAGCATTTGACAAAGTACAGCATCCTTTCTTGATCAAAACTCTTCAGAGTATAGGCATAGAGGGTACATACCTCAGTATCATAAAAGCCATCTATGAAAAACCTACAGCGCATATCATTCTTAATGGGGAAAAACTGAGAGCTTTCCCCCTAAGGTCATGAACGCGGCAGGGATGTCCACTATCACCACTGCTATTCAACATAGTATTAGAAGTCCTAGCCACAGCAATCAGACGACAAAAAGAAATCAAAGGCATCCAAATCGGCAAAGAAGAAGTCAAACTCTCACTCTTTGCAGATGATATGATACTTTATGTGGAAAACCCAAAAGACTCCACCCCAAAACTGCTAGAACTCATACAGGAATTCAGTCAAGTGGCAGGATATAAAATCAATGCACAGAAGTCAGTGGCATTCCTATACACCAACAAGACAGAAGAAAGAGAAATTAAGGAGTCGATCCCATTTACAATTGCACCCAAAACCATAAGACACCTAGGAATAAATCTAACCAAAGAGGCAAAGGATCTGTACTCAGAAAACTATAAAATACTCATGAAAGAAATTGAGGAAGACACAAAGAAATGGAAAAACGTTCCATGCTCATGGATTGGAAGAACAAATATTGTGAAGATGTCAATGCTACCTAGAGCAATCTACACATTCAATGCAATCCCTATCAAAATACCATCCACTTTTTTCAAAGAAATGCAACAAATAATCCTAAAATTTGTATGGAACCAGAAGAGACTCTGAATAGCCAGAAGAATGTGGAAAAAGAAAAGCAAAGCTGGCGACATCACAATTCCGGACTTCAAGCTCTATTACAAAGCTGTCATCATCAAGACAGTATGGTACTGGCACAAAAACAGACACATAGATCAATGGAACAGAATAGAGAGCCCAGAAATGGACCCTCAACTCTATGGTCAACTCATCTTTGACAAAGCAGGAAAGAATGTCCAATGGAAAAAAGACAGTCTCTTCAACAAATGGTGTTGGGAAAATTGGACAGCCACATGCAGAAGAATGAAACTGGACCATTTCCTTACACCACACACAAAAATAGATTCCAAATGGTTGAAAGACCTCAATGTGAGACAGGAGTCCATCAAAATCCTAAAGGAGAACACAGGCAGCAACCTCTTCGACCTCAGCTGCAGCAACTTCTTCCTAGAAACATCGCCAAAGGCAAGAGAAGCAAAGGCAAAAATGAACTATTGGGACTTCATCAAGATAAAAAGCTTTTGCAAAGCAAAGGAAACAGTCAACAAAACCAAAAGACAACCAACAAAATGGGAGAAGATATTTGCAAATGACATATCAGATAAAGGGCTAGTATCCAAAATCTATAAAGAACTTATCAAACTCAACACCCAAAGAAGAAAGAATCCAATCAAGAAATGGGCAGAAGACATGAACAGACATTTTTCCAAAGAAGACATCCAAATGGCCAACGGACACATGAAAAAGTGCTCAATATCGCTCGGCATCAGGAAAATCCAAATCAAAACCTCAATGAGATACCACCTCACACCAGTCAGAATGGCCAAAATTAACAAGTCAGGAAATGACAGATGTTGGCGGGGATGCGGAGAAAGGGGAACCCTCCTACACTTTTGGTGAGAATGCAAGCTGGTGCAGCCACTCTAGAAAACAGTATGGAGGTTCCTCAAAAAGTTGAAAATAGAGCTACCATATTATCCAGCAATTGCACTACTGGGTATTTACCCCAAAGATACAAAAGTAGGGATCCGAAAGGGTACGTGCACCCCGATGTTTATAGCAGCAATGTCCACAATAGCCAAACTGTGGAAAGAGCCAAGCTGTCCATCGACAGATGAATGGATAAAGAAGAAGTGGTATATATATACAATGGAATATTATGCAGCCATCAAAAGGAATGAGATCTTGCCATTTGCAACGACGTGGGTGGAACTGGAGGGTATTATGCTGAGCGAAATAAGTCAAACAGAGAAAGACATGTATCATATGACCTCACTGATATGAGGAATTCTTAATCTCAGGAAACAAACTGAGGGTTGCTGGAGTGGGGGGTGGGGTGGGAGGGATGGGGTGACTGGGTGATGGACACTGGGGAGGGTATGTGCTCTGGTAAGCGCTGTGAATTGTGCAAGACTGTTGAATCTCAGATCTGTACCTCTGAAACAAATAATGCAATATATGTTAAGAAAAAAAAGAAGAAGAAGATAGCGGGAGGGTAAGAATGAAGGGGGGGAAATCAGAGGGGTAGACGAACCATGAGAGACGATGGACTCTGAAAAACAAACTGAGGGTTCTAGAGGGGAGGGGGGTGGGAGGATGGGTTAGCCTGGTGATGGGTATTGAGGAGGGCACGTTCGGCATGGAGCACTGGATGTTATGCACAAACAATGAATCATGGAACACTACATCTAAAACTAATGATGTAATGTATGGGGATTAACATAACAATAAAAAATTTAAAAAAAAAATTCAGTAGCATGTCTACATACTAGCAATGAACAGGTAGGCAACAAAATCAAAACTTCAATACCATCTACAATCACTAAAAAAAAAAAAAACTGTATAGATCTAACTAAACACATACAGTCTTGCACACTGAAAACTACTAAATGCTGTTGAAAGAACTCAATGAATATATAAATAGAGAGACATAATGTGGTCATGGATTGCAAGACTCAGAACAGTAAAAATGTTGGGCGCCTGGGTGGCTCAGTTGGTTAAGCGACTGCCTTCGGCTCAGGTCATGATCCTGGAGTCCCGGGATCGAGTCCCGCATCGGGCTCCCTGCTCGGCAGGGAGTCTGCTTCTCCCTCTGACCCTCCTCCCTCTCATGCTCTCTGTCTCTCATTCTCTCTCTCAAATAAATAAATAAAATCTTTAAAAAAAAAAAAAGAACGGTAAAAATGTCAATTTTCCCCAAATTAATATATATTTACAGCAAGATATTTTTATAAATATAAATTTATGTATCAAGGCCAAAAAATTGCAACTACTAAAACAATTCTGAAAGACTAAAATGGAAGTAATCTGTCTGATTTCAAGACATATAATTATAGCAATCCAGACTGTGTGAGATTGTCAGAAGGACAGGGATAGGTCATTAGAATAAAATAGAAAACCCAGAAACAGACCCACACAAACATATTCAACTGAATGACCAAAGTTCAATAGCAATTTAATGGAGCAAAGATAGTCTTTTCCACAAATGATGCATACATAGGCCCCACATCCCCGAAAGCATCTTGACCTAAGTCTCACCCCTTATACAAAAATTAACTCAAAATGGACTGGAGACAAACATCAAAAGCATGACTATAAAACATTTAGGAAAAACATAGAAGAAAATGTTCAGAATCTAGTGTTAAGCAGTTATTAAATTTAATGCCAAAAGCAAGATCAATAAAAGAAAAAGTTGAAAAGTTTGACTTCATCAAAATTAAAAACATTTGTTTTGTGAAAGATCCTAGAAAGAGGATGAAAGAAAAACAAGGTACAGCCTGGGAGAAAATATGTGCAAACCAAAAGACTACTATATAAAACATATAAAGAACTTTCAAAATTCAACAGGAAAAGAACAATCCAAAAATGTCTCAATAAAGAAAATACACAGGTGTCAAATAAGCATATGAAAAAATGCTCTACATTGCATGTCATCAGGGAAATGCAAATTAAAATGAGATGCAACTACACATTTATTAGAAAGGCAAAAATCTGGAACACTACCAACACCAAATGCTGGTGAGGAGATGAAGCAACTAAAACTCTCTTATCTTGCTGATGGGAATACAAAATGGTATGGCCACTTTGGAAGATAATTTGGTGGCTTCTTACAAAACTAAACATACTCTTATCATATGATCCAGAGATTGTGCTCCATGGTATTTACCCAAGGAGATAAAAACTTATATCCACACAAAAACTTGTACATAGATGTTTATAGCAACTTCATTCATAATTGCCAAAAGTTGGAAGCAAACAAGATATTCTTCAGTTAGTGAATGGATAAACTGTGATACATCCAGACAATGACATGCTATTCAGTGCTAAAAAAATAAAATGAGCTATTACCTGAAATTCTTATTACTAAGTGAAAGAAGCCGATCTGAAAAGTCTACATACTCTGTGATTCCAACTATATAACATTCTGAAAAAGGCAAGACTATTGACAGTAAAAAGATCAGTGACTGCTGAGTGTAGGAGGATAAGGAGAGGGATGAATAGGCAGCACACGGAGGAATTTTTAGGACAGTAAAAATATTTTGTGATATTATAATGATAGATACATGTCATTATATATTTGTCCAAACACATAGAATGTATAATACCAAGAGTGAATAATAATGTAAACTATGGACTTTGGATGATGATGTGTCAATGTAGTTTCATCAGTTGTAATAAATGTACCACCCTGGTTGAGTATGTTGATTAGGGGAGGCTGAGATGTGTGGTAGCAGGGAATTTACAGGAAATCTCTGTGCCTTTCCTTCAATTTTTTGGTAACCTTAAACTGCTCTAAAAAATAGTAATGTCATCAAAATTCCAATTGGAAAATGGGCAAAAGACATGAAGAGATATTTCACCAAAGAGAATATGCAGATGATAAATTAACACAAGAAAAGGGATTCAACATCTAGCTATTAGAAAAATGCAAAATTAAAACCACAGGGATATGTCACTACACACCAAATGGCTAAAATAAAAAATAATGACAATACTCTATGCTGGCAAAGATGCAAAGAAACTGGGTCATTCATACATTGCTGGTGGGAATATAAAATTATACAACCACTCTGGCAACATTTCATAGTTTCTTTTAAAAACAAAACCAACAAAACAAACCTGACTATACTTGCAAATACCATACTACAAAGCAACTGCACTCCTAGGCATTCATTCCAGAGAAATGAAGATTTATGTTCACACAAAAAACTTACACTAATGTTTATAGCAGCTTTACTCCTAATAGTTAAAACCTAAAAACAATCCAGATGCCCTTCAGTGGATGAATGATTAAACAAATTGTGGTACATCTATACCATGGAACACTTACTTCCCAATAAAAAGGAACAAATATTGTTATATGCAAGGCATGGATGAATCTCCAGAGAATTACAACGAGTTTTTTAAAAATCCAAACTCAAAAGGATACACAGTATGTGGTTTCTTTATAGAACATTCTTGAAATGACGAGACTTTAAGAAGGGAAAACAGGTTAGTGGATCCTAGAGGTTAAGGAGGGTTTGGGAGCCAAGTACATGTGGCTTTAAAGGGGGAACCGTGAGGAATCCCTGTGGGGATGGAAAAGTGCTGTGTCTTGACTGTATCAGTGTCAACACCCCAGTCGTCATATTGTTTTGCAAAATGTTCTGCAAAACTGGGAAAAGATACAGAGGGTCTCTTTATTATTTCTTATAAATGCATGTCAATCTAAGATTATCTCAAAATAAAAAGTCACCATTTTTTAAAAGAATCCCCTGAAATGCTTTTAAAAGTGCAGATTCTCGAGACCCACCCCCAAAGGGGCTCATTCACTCAGTCTGGAATGGGATTTGGTAATCTGTGTGTTTAACAAACACTTCCCGGTGATTGGGATAGCATGGTCCATGGACCCCAGTGAGAGGAACGGTGGAGAGGTCACCCTCAGATGTGATATAATAAGCCTCCAACTAAACTGCTTTCTGTAAGTCAGCGCTGCTCCTACTAGTTGGAAGAAAGCCAAACAAACCATTAGGAATCAGATCTCCATGTCCAGGCTCTGCTGTCACCAATCAATTGCTTTCCAATGTCTACACCACATAACAAAGGGCTTCCTCCACAGAGAACTGCCCTGCGGGTGGGGTGCTGCCTAAAGGGACTGGATCTTGTACTCATTCTCTTAGCAATGCATTGGGGAACACCACAGCTTACCAGGTGCTGAAAATGTGAAAAACAACCCATGGTCTCCTTTGTGAATAAAACTATCCAGAATTGTAATTTAGCTACAAATGCTGTCTAGGTAACATAACAGAAAATTATGTTGTCACTCCCACATTTCAGTGAATTTTCACCTGCTCCTTCAAAGGAAAAAATAAAACTACATATTTCATAAAGTGAATTTTCCTTTCAGACATGGGTAATGAGAAGAGAGAACATATTCTAATCTTGTCAAACATTTAGGTGTAATTAGAGACAGGCTACTTTATGAAACTGATGTCAGTCTGATATAGAGGAACAAGGTCTATGTAGATAGAGAAAACGAGACTCAAATGAGAATAATAGAGATTATCCTTGGATTTGAAAAAAAATTAGTAGCTACACACCAAGTTATTTGCCTATCTTTTGCTTTGGATTCTCTTTATATTGTAATTACCAAGTTCAGAATACAACTCTAGGAAAAAATGATGGATATTATACTAGACTTCTGAATACTACCAGGATCCAGATTTCTCCTTCCCCAGGCCTAAAATTGGCAGCACTAATCAAAGGAAAATGGACTGATCAAGAGAAGTGAATGTATTACATTAAGTAATGAATATACAAAATGCTTTTTGTTAGAGATTTTTTTAAAAGAAAAGGCAGAGCCGTAAGACAAAGCATATTTGGGGATGGTTTGCATTTTTCTTTTATAAAATTATAATGTGTTTTATCAGTAGAATTAGACAAGCATGCTTCAGCCATGAAGAAGAACATGTGTTGGTCAATCAGACATTAAAGAGAATGAGGCATGATAAAAAGGAAGCAAGTGTTCAGCTTCAATATCCTTATAATCACAATTGAAGAAGAGGCACTGGGGATAAGTTAATATGGAGGACAATTACCAAGATCATGTAAGAAAAGGTTTGCATTATAGGCTAGAATTTTTTTTTTTTCCAGATAGGTTATATCCATGAATTTTGAGAATTTGGAGGGCATGGTGTCTGCTTTTCATTAGCCAGGCTGTAAATAGTATGAATAAGCCAACATGTCATGAGTCGAAATGGCTTTGTCTGTCCTGCCTGGCAACATCTCCTACCTAGAGATGGCAGAGCCAACTGTCCTGTCAGTTTTCATGGGCTGAGTTCAGTTGCTCCTTGCTGACATCAGAGATATATCTGGCCAAGAAAAGAGGGAACAGATAGCATGGGGTAATGCTGCCCAACTTTTTTCATGCCAAAGGACACTGAGAGAATGCTAATATTTATATAGCACACTGAGGTAATGTGAAGGAGACTGAGGAGCCTCAATAAGGGGCCTGGTTAAAAAATCATTACCCCTGGAGGCTGCTGGGAAGATGGCGGAGTAAGACGTCCCTGGGCTCACCTCTTGCCACGTGGCTGCCTAGAGAGCACCCACGTTGGCATAAATAACCCAGAAAGCAGCCCAAAAACTGGCAGAACAAACTCTCCACAGCCTGGCATAGACAAGAGGCCACAGTGAAGCAGATCCACCCCCTCCAATCGCTCTTGGCAAGATCCCATCAAAGCAGTGCCATAAGCCTGGCAGTGTGCATGCAGCCCAGACAAGGGCCAGCACCACTCCAAAGTGAGTCCTGCCCCAGGGAGAGGGGAAGATAACCACATACCAGTCTGACTGTGACCCCAGCAGTGGGCTGGGGGCAGGCAGTGGGTCTGACTGCAGGCCCCACCCACCAACAAAAGCTTCTCAGGGGACTACACAAGCACAGTGCCTGCAGTTTGGTGCTACTGCATCTCTGGCAAATGCCTGGTCTGACTCAACTCAAGCCCAAGGCAGCCCTGGAGCAGCCCACTAACACCACGGGCACCAGACTCTGCCCACAACAGGCAGAGAGCCATCGCAGACAACAGGACTGAAGGCAAACACATCCCAGCCACAATGGTAGGACACCCCTGGAGCAACACACATAGGAGACACCCCCTGAAGCACCAGGTTCTGGGGAACAGACATTGCACTGCAGGACCTCTTCTTCATAAAGCCACTACTTTCAAGTGCAGGAGACATAGCTGACTTAATTAACACAGAAACACAGACAATGCAAGAGACAGAATGAGGAGACAGAGGAATATGTCCCAAATCAAAGAATAGGACAAAATCAGAGCAGGAGACCTAAGCAAAATGGAGGTAAGTAACGTCTGATAGCAAATTTAAAGTAACACTCATAAAGATACTCCCTAGAATTGAGGAAGGAGTGCAGGACCTCCACGAGACCCTCCACCAAGAGATAGAGACATAAAAAAGAACCAGTTAGAGCTATTGGACTCACTAAATGGAAATAAAAATAGACCATCTGGAATAAATAGCAAGCAAGAGGAAGTAGAAGAAAGGATCAGCCACCTGGAGGACAGAGTCATGGAAAGCAATCAAGCCGAGCCGATGAGACGGGGAAAAAATACGCAAAATGAAAACAGACCCAGGGAACTCAACAACACGGTCAGGCATAACAGTCGCATGATAGTGATCCCAGAAGTAGAAAAGCGAGAAAAGGGAGCAGAAGATTTGTCTGAAGAAATAATAGCTGAAAACTTCCTGAATCTGGTGAAGGAAAGAGAAATCCAGATCCAGGAGGCACAGAGAGTCCCCAACACAACCAACCCAAAGAGGTCTGCACCAAGACACAAAGTAAATAAGATGGCCAAAAGTAGTGATAAAGAGAGAATTTTAAAAGCAGCAAGAGAAAGGAAAGCAGGTACATACAAGGGAAACCCCATATGGCTATCAGTGGGTTTTTCAGCAGAAACTCCGCAGGCCAGAAGATAGTGGCATGATAAATTTCAACTGCTAAAAGGAAAAAATCTACAGCCAAGAATACTCTATCCAGCAAGGGTTTCATTTAGAATAGAGGGAGAGATCGAGTTTCCCAGAAAAACAAAAAAGCAAAACCAGCCACGTCCCTGTCACACACGATGCCATCGGCCTGTGGGTCCCAAATTCACAGTCCAGCCCCCTCCTGCCCGAGTCAGCATGCACGGCCTGCCACCTGCTAAATGCCAAGTCAACACGCCTTCACCTCAGATTGCTAAGGTCTCAAATTGACACTCTTCCCCTCAAATTCCAGCCCCTGTGCTCAAGTTTGTGCACAAAAGTGGGCATAATTATAACAGCAGAATGAAGCAACCCAAACATCTAACTATTTCTGTGGAATATAGAATGGATAAAAGGAGTGTGCTAGGCTGAGAACATCTCCAACAAGCACATCAAAGAACAATACATACAGTATGATTCTGGTTAGTAAAAAAAAAAAAGAAAAAAAAACCAAACCTGGGAAGAATAAAACAAGACAAAACCAGAGAGGGAGACAAACCATAAGAGACTTCTAAAGCATAGGAAAGAAACTGAGGCTTGCTGGAGCGGGGGGGAGGGGGGAGGATGGGGTAACTGGGTGGTGGGCATGAAGGAGGGCACGTGATGGAATGAGCACTGGGTGTTGTATGCAACTGATGAATCACTGAACTCTACCTCTGAAACTAATAATACACTATATTGTTAATTAATTGAACTTAAAATTAAAAAAAGGGAATCCCCCCAAAAAAATCATTACCCCTTCCTTATATAATTAAGATAAGAAAAATAAAATACAGAGTTAGAGAAGGTATTATACATAGGATTTTTATAAAACTTCCAATTATAAACCTTTCAATATTTTTAAGGAAGCCATTTTAACTATTAAAAAAAAACTTGAATTAACATGTTATATACATGCAGTAGTTTGAATAGTTTTATTCAATTCCTGTTCAAGACATTTTAATGATGATCTCTATAAATTTTTTGATGGGTACCATCAGTGAGAGACTTTATTAGTAGATCATTGTTTTATATGCAGACAATTTTACTAGACAATTTTTTAAAATGTGAATCCTTTTATGCAACCATTCAAAATTTTAAACAGTTGAAATTAAAGAATTTAAGAGCTCTTCCCGTGACAAGTGTTACTGTGCAATTTCTTATAATAACATGAAGAAATTTAAAATCCAATTGAACTTTTCCTGTAAACTATTTCAAAATAATGATGAAGCTCTGACTTGTAGAACACATGTATTAGTAAAACAGAACGCTGCAGTTAGTTTGGACACAGGTAATAAGACCCATCCATAGAAAATAGACAGAAGTATGTGGTAGATGACAAGAAAGTTCCTGGATTTCTGTCACAAGGAACCCCTGCTCAGGCTCCCAGTCCCATCCCCATCCCTAGCTGGCATCATGTTTATCTGTACCCTTGGCCTGTGCATCTACAGTATGAGATCATCCAAGAGTGCATGGACCTCATATGCATAATGGGCAGCAGAACACTCTGCAGTAGGCTGCTGGAGGAGATCTGGAAAAGGTAGGCATGCCCGGGTAGAGCAACCAGACCAAATGAGTACTAAAGTCCTTCACCACCCTCGGCGTATGTGGGGAATGTGCTGACAGATCATCTGCTCCTGGCCACCCTCTGAGAAGCCCTAAACAAGACTGCTCCCTCCAGAGACAGCTGCCTGAAGAGTTTCCATTCACCCCAGCTTCCTGAGGGACGAGACGATGAATATCTTATCATGCACAGGGAACCTGGTAAGATGTTCTAGGATATGGGGTAAACAAAATTTTAAACAGGTCTAAGTTTATTCTTTCAGTGTATGTTTACGTGTACTGATGTGCATTGCTTATCCACTGGCCTTTCAGTGTCTCACCTTTCTCATGGCCAAAATGGAACAGGGCAGCAGACCTAAATGGTTCTCAGTAGGCATGGTGTGAATGTCCAATGAGCTTCCAAACCTGAGCGTGAAATACAGAAAGGTCTCCAAATGAAACTCATCAACACAGCATTCACTCACTCACTCATTCAAGTGGTATTTCTTAAGTACCTACTATGTGCCAGAACATGTTTTAGGCACTAGGAATAAAACAATGAACAAAAACCAATAAAATTTCTTCCCTCACAGAATTTAACTTCCACGGAGAAAGAAATTTTGTTTAAATAATAAAGAAATTATACAGTATTGAAGTATAATATGTGTTATGGAGAAAAAGGATTAAGGATAAAGAGCCCTAGAGTGGAGCAAAGTTGGGGGAGTTTGCAATTTTAAATACAGTGGTCAGAATAGGCCTCACTGAGAAGGTGATGTTTGCGCAAAGACTTGAAGGGCCTGAGGAAAACAGCTTTGTGAATATCCAGGAGATGCTTAGAGAGAGAGAAACCATAGGACTCTGGGGTGAAAGTATGCAGGGCATTTTCAAGTAACTGCAAGGGGCCACTGTTACTGAAGCAGAATGGATAAGAGAGAAAGCAATCAAGGATGAAGTTACATCTCCACATAGGGTGCAGGGAGTAGATCCAGTGGAGCCTTAGAGGACACTGGCTTCTGCTCTACATGAAATAGGCATCCACTGGAAGTAAAAAGAGGAAAAGAGACATGAGTTAAGTCTTAAGATCATTCCGCTTATTTGCATTGAGAATAAACCATAAGGAGGCAGAGTAGCATCAGAGAGACCATTTAATTCAGAGGCAGCTGCAATAATATAGCTCAGAAGTAATGATGGCCTGGACCATGGAAATAGCAGTGTAGAGGGCATGAAGTGATCAGATTCTGAATCTGTTTCCTATCCAAAATTTTCTATTAGATTGGATATAGGGTATGAGATAAAGACAGGAGTGAAGGGCAACTCCAAGGTGTCTGACTTCAACGATTAAAATGAGAGCCACCTACTGAAACAGAGCAAAGCTGGAGGACAGATGATGTCCAACTCAAGACTTACTATATAAAACTATAATAACCCAAAAAGTATGGTATTGATAAAAAATAGATCAGCACAGCAGTATAGAGAGCCCAGAAATAGACCCCTATCAATGCAATCAAGTGACCTTTGGCAAAGGAGCAAAGGCAATATGATAAAGCAAAGACACTCCCTTCAGCAAATGGTGCCAGAACAACTGGACATTCACAGGCAAAAACATGAATCTAGACACAGACGTTAAACCCTGCACAAAAATAACTCAAAATGGATCGCAGACCTAAGTGTAAAGCTCAGAAGTACAAAACTCCTAGAAGATAACATTGGAGAAAATCTAGATGACCTAGGATATGGCGATGAATTTTTAGATACAACACCAATGACATGACCCATCAAGGAAATGATCTATAAATTAGAAAATGAAATTAAGGACTTCTGCTCTGTAAAGTCAATATTAAAACAAATAGAAGTCAAGCCACAGACCAGGAGTAAATATTTGTGTAAAACACATCTGATAAAGGGCTGTTAACCTAAAATATACAAAGAACTCTTAACATTCAACAATAAGGAAACAAACAAACCAATTAAAAAATGGGCCAAAGACCCTAACAGACACTTCACCAAAGAAGACATACAGATAGCAGACAAGCATATGAAAACATGTTCAACATAATACATCATCAGGGAATTTCAAATTAAAATGACAATGAGGGGCACCTGGGTGGCTCAGTTGTTAGGCGTCTGCCTTTGGCTCGGGTCATGATGCATCCAGCCCCGACTCGGGCTCCCTGTTCAGCGGGAGGCCTGCTTCTCTCACTCCCCTACTTGTGTTCCCTCTCTCGCTGTGTCTCTCTCTGTCAAGTAAATAAATAAAATCTTTAAAAAAAAAAAAGACAATGAGATACCACTACACACCTGTTACAAAGGCTAAAATCTAGAACACTGACACCACCAAATGCTGATGAGGGTTGTAGAACAATAGGAACTTTCCTAAATTGGCTGGAAATTCAAAACGGTATAGCTACTTTGGAAGACAGTTTAGTGATTGCTTACAAAACTAAACATACTTTTATCATATGATCCAGCAACTGTGCTCTCTGGTATTTGCCCAAGGCATCAAAAATTTATTTCCAGGGGTGCCTGGGTGGCTCACTCAGTTGGTTAAGCATCAGCGTTTGGCTCAGGTCATGATCCCACAGTCCCGGGATTGAGCCCCACATCAGGCTCCCTGCTCAGTGGGGAGTCTGCTTCTCCCTCTGCCCCTCCCCCTGCTCGTGCTCCCTCCCTCTCTCTCTCTCTAATAAATAATTAAAATCTTTAAAGTTTTTTTAAAAAATGCTTATATCCACACAAAAAAATCTGTACATAGATATTTATAGCAGCCTATTCATAATTGCCAAAAGTTGGAAGCAACCAAGATGTCTTTCAGTAGGTGAACGGATAAGTAAACTGTGATACATCAAGACAACAGAATATTATTCAGTGCTAAAAAGAAATATCAAGCTATGAAAAGATACAGAGAAACCTTCAGTGTATATTACTAAGTTAAAGAAGCCCACCTGAAAGGCTAGACACTGTAGAATTCCAACTATATGACATTCTAGCTAGGCAAAACTACAAAAACAGTAAAAGGATCAGTGGGTGCTGGGGAAGGGGCAGAGGAGAGGGAGGAAAAGATGAAAAGGCAGAACACAGAGTTTTTAGGGCAATTAAAATATTCTGTGATATTATAATGATGGATATATGCTAATATGCATTTGTCTAAAGCCATTGAATATACAGCACCAAGAATGAAATCTTATAGACTTAGATGATTTTGACATGTCAATATAGGTTTATTCTTTAGTAAAAAATGTGTAATTCTGGTAAGTGATGGTAATAGGAGATGCCATGCATGTAAGGGAATAGGGAGTATATGGGAATCTCTGTACCTCCCTCTTAATTTTATTGTAAACCTATATCTGCTCTAAAAAAGTAAGATCTTAAAATTGATAAAAGGAGTCTTCATTTATTGAGATGCAGAACAGATCTATGGAACTGATGTGGAGATCAGTTTTGGAATGTTAAATTTGAGAAACATTACTATCCAAGTGGAAATGTTAAGTAGACATATGTATCTAGATAGAGTTTAGGAAGAGGAGAGAGAGCTAAAGAAGTATCAATGTATGAAACCAAGAGAATCTTTTTTTTTCAAAATTTTATTTATTTATTTGAGAGAGAGAGAGAGCACTAGCAAGGGGAAGGGCAGAGGGTGAAACAGACTCCCAGCTGAGTGCAGAGCACAACACAGGACTCAATTCCAGGACCCCGAGATCATGACCTGAGCCGAAGTCAGATGCTCAACCGACTGAGCCACCCAGTCACCCCTGAAACCAAAAGAATCTTGCAATTAAAAGTTGATTTTTAGGAAAAGAAACAAAGTAATAATACAAAATGTCTAAATATATGTAAATCCATGAAGTCTAAGAAAGGGTCCTAAAACAAGTGATGAGTACTTAAGAATTGTCATTAACCTACCTTAGGTACTGAGAAGTTTTTCTAAAATGCAGATCTAATTATGCCACAACTGTACTCAAAACTCTTAAATGGCTCCCCAGACTATAGGAATGAAGTCCACACTCCTTAGCATGACTTGTGCCTTCATCACCTAGCACTTGCTTAATGGTTCATTCAGCCTCATTTCTTGCCACAACATTCCCACTACTCCCTCACCTCCATTAAAGCATTCTCCACCTGAAAGAGACAGAATGACTTTTTAAAACCTGGTGTTCGCAGCTATCTGGTTTCCCTTCCCCACTGTCTTACCCAAATTACCCTGAATGGCTTTTTCAAGTTTCTGATTATATATCATTTCATACTTCATTCTAATTGCCTTTTAACCCACTAGATTATAAACTCTGTAGGAGGCAGTGTATTTGTTTCTTGTGGCTGTAACAAAGTACCACAAACACGATGGTTTACAACAGAAATTTATTTTCCCACAGGTCTGGAGATCAGAAGTCAGCCATCAGCTTCACTGGGCTGCCATCAAGGTGTTGATAGGGACCCACTTCCTCTAGAGGTTCTGGGAAGAATAGTTCTCATGGCCTTTTCCCCTTCTGGAGGCTGTCCTCCCTCTTTGGATCATGGCTGTACATCACATCATCTTTTCCACACCTGCTTCCATCATCCCATTGCCTCCTTCCTCTTCTCTCAAACTCCCTCTGCCTTCCCCCTTGTAAGGACACTTGTGAATGCATTTAGAGCCCACCCAGACAGGTTTAACATAATCTCCTTAGTTCAAGCTCCTTAACTTCATCACATGGGCCTTGTAAGGTGACATAGTCACAGGCTCCATGGCTTAGGACTAGCTCTCTTTGCAAGTCATTAGTCAGCCTACCACAGTAAATACCGTAACTACTTTTGTTTATCACCATATTCCAAAAACCAGTGCTGTGTCTATTGTGTAGGTTCTCAGTTAATATTGTGAATAAATGATTTTGGTGACTTTTTATCACTTGAATACCTCATTAATCCTCCTGTTAGATATGAGAGAAAAATCATTACCTCCCATAAACCTTAGTGTTGATAAACAAAAAGTTTTCATTTGAGCAAACAGAGCTTATTTTTCTAGTGTCAAATTTGTCAAAGTTTGTTAAACTGGGTGGGGGGGTGGGGGGGGTTTGGTCTGGTTATTGAGCTGAAATACAGAATAGGCCACTGGGGTTCTTATCAAATTTAAATCTCACTATAAACTCTTAATTGCTTCCCCAAAACTCAAATAATAAATCCTTCTGGGAGGACCAGTGCTTTCTGTGAGAATGGTTAATGAGGGTCAGTATGGGGGATGTAGTTTCCAGAGGTGAATGAAGTCCTAGGAGTCCAGATCCCAAGGACACATGCAAGGCTTGATTTTCTTAGCTTTATCATCCCTAAATACCCCCTTTCTGATTAAGTCCTCTCATGTTTTCTTCATATAGCACAGTTCATTTAAAAGCTTAAATTTATGAGAAAACTATGTAATATAAAACAGAGCTAAGTGATTTTAAAGAAAATGGAAATAAGGGCTTCAATGGGCACATGACCACCCACAATAAAGACATTTCCACTTTCCCTCCCAGTTAAGTGTAGCCAGGTGACTAATTACTGGAAAATGGAATATAAATGGAAGCTCTGTGTGCAACTTCTAATATACACCTTTAAATGAAGTAGGCATGCTCTTCCTTGCTCCCTTTCTCCTATGACTGGCTACAAAGTGAGCACAATTCTTATAGCTCAAGTAGCTATCTTAGACCATGAGACAGCAGGTTAAAACTGTTGGAGCAACAAGATAAAAAGATCTGAATCTAGATAACCAGGCAACTACCATTCCAACACTGGGTTGCCTACCTCTCGACTATTCCATGTTAGATAAAAATATACTTCTACCTTATTTAAGGCATGTTACTTTGATTTATCTATTACCCATAGCAGAACTTAATCCAAAGTGATTCAGAATGTATGTACCTGGAAGTGGGTGCTGCAAATGATAAAACTTAAAAAAACAAAACAAAACAAAAAAACAAAAAAACCCTAGGTAGTGACTTAGTGCCTGTGATAGGCATCTAGTGACAAGGATCTACTTATTGCAGAGTAAATCTAGTGAACCTTGTTACATGATGGCACAGCTTTTGGGCAAAATTCTTGATCCAGCTAAAGTTGGTTTACCTTGCAAAGCAAACCACATGACCAACAAGGCTGTAGCTCTAGAGAAGATGGTGGGAAAGATTCAGAATGCTGGTTGGTGATTGTTGGCTTCTTCCCACTTTCAGCAAGAATCTCTAAGAAATAGTTAAACTCTGGCCAGAACTACCCAGTCTGCAAGCAGAGGTAGAAGGGAATTCAACTATACTAAGGGAGGTACCTGCTGCCTAACGCCTAAAATCCAGGTTTATTTAGAATCTGATGATTCAGAACATTTCTAGGTTGAACAAGTTTACAGCATCACTATCTCATTCTGAAGCAGCAGGGTGAGGCTGGGGGTGGCGCGGGGGCTGACATGTAAAAACTCTAGCAGGAGATTACGTTTATGCCTTACCATACAAAGACTGAACATACTCGCAAAGATGGTGTTTAAGGGTGTTTCCTTCACCCCCAAATGCATTATGTAGATAGTCACAAGACAGTCACCAATAACATGAGAGAAAGGAGTATGGGAAGATCAAAGAAACGAATAAATAAAAGATTACAGGCTTAAAAACTATGTTTTTACAATCTTAAAACCTATGTTTTGTTTTGTTTTTTCATTTTAACAGTTTTTATTTCAAGTCGCATCTAAGATTACTTTACTCCTGCATCTTCTCAATTGTTTCTTCCTTATATTTGTCCTTTTCCTTTCCTACTTGGTGAGATTTGGCTTTACGTTCAAGGATCTTTTTGCAGTCTTTGTCCAGTTTTAGTCTGGTGATAACCGCCTTGCTAGGGTGAATGCCCACATGGACGTTTGTGCCGTTTGCCTTCTCTCGCTGCACTCATTCAGTGTAGATGACATACTTTTTCCTGTAAACCTGGACTATTTTGCCAATCTGCTGACCTTTGTAGTGTCCTCGCACAACCTGCACTTCATCATCCTTTTGGATGGGCATGGATCAAACGTTGTACTTCTGTCTCAGCTCTTTGGAAAGAGGGGAAGACATGATCTTCCTGCAAATGTGGGAAGGTGCATTGAAATGCCGTTTTCGGTTCTTGCTCCGGTCAGAAGTCACAAAGGGATTGAACTTCATTTTGACCGCTGACCTAAAACCTATGTTTTTTCAAGAATTTTGATTGCAGTTACTTATACATGGAACTGACCAGAAGTGAAGTGAAAGCCCGTTTTTGTTTTGTTTTTAGTGAATTGTATTGCCAAAACCTTCCTGCTGCACCTAAAAAAGCCTTGTGTTATCTTCTGCTGCATAACGAACCACTCCCAACTTAGTGGTATGAAAGTGGGACAATCCTGTATCATCATCATCATCATCCTTCACAGTTCTGGGAGGTGACTGTGCTTAATTAGGTGGTTCACACTTACACAGTTGCAGTCAATGACTGGTATTGGAGTCATTTTAACAACTCCTCATTCACATGTCTGGTGATTGATACCAGCAACTGGCTATGACCTCAGCTATGTCTATGACCCAGAACACTATGCATGACTTCTCCATGTGGCGTCAACTTCCTCATAACACAGTTTCCAATGAGCCAGCACCCTACAGAGTCAGGTAGAAGCTGTATCACCTTTTAGGACCTAGGCTTGGAAGTCACATGGTGCCATTCTGCCATACTCTAATGGTTGAGGAAATCAAAAAGGTCCAAGTTTCAAGTAGAGGGGACATAGACTCTACCTCTTGATGGGTAAATAGCCAGGTCACATTGTAAGAACTGGTGATACGGGAGATATTGTTACAGCCATCTTTGGAAAATACAAATCTGTAACTGGCCTTCAAAATACAATTCCTGGGCCCCCCAAAACAGCAGAAACATTAAGTGACGCTCAAAAGTTCCAAAGCCTTCAAGAAGGGTTTGCTATCCATTGCCCTTAGAGGTATCCTAGGAAGAAAACGGAAATGAAAAAACTTTCCGGAAGCAAAGCCAGAACCAGAGAGGATAATGGCTAAGGGAGTTCCTCCCAAAGACCTAGGTATCCAGGTGGCTAATCAAGGAACTTATCCTATACTGTTCCTACTATAGGGAATTTAGAATTTCTAGGGTCCAGTGACTGATAAATGTTTCCCATTCTCCCCATTTCTGAGTCAGATTTTTACTGAAAATAGACTGTTCCTTCTCTACTATTTTATGTTGGGTAGGTTTCTGGCCGACAACTTGTCTTTTAGTTTATTGATCACCAGAACAGAGGAGTCATATCTAGATCTGATGGAGAGATTTGCCTCTCTCTCAAAGATCCTGGACTTTGAAATGGAATTAATAATTTAATGGGATTCAGGGCTGCCTTTCTAAGAAGGAATAGAGTTTGACCAAATTTGTTCTCAATATTCATGTTCCTCTTTTTCAAAGGAATGGCATATTCCACTTTTAGCTAAGCCCATGGCCCCACAGAAAATTGACTATATAACCCAGCATCCATTTTCTGAGTGTTGGTATGTTATCAAGTTCCAGAACATGGAAACATCCTGTGTAATTTCCAGGAAGTGTCCTTAAAGGGAGAAACATTCTCTTCATGATTCTCTTCTCCTTCTTGTTCACTGGAAACCAATGTGATGTCTGGAATTCAAGTGGTCCTCTTAGGCCATGAGGCAATGTACACAAAGCTGGTAGAACAGCAAGAAAGAAGACCACTCCTCCTTGATCACTCTTAAGCTTTCATACTAATCCTGAAATGCCTACCTCCAGATTCCTCTATGTAAGAGAAAAACAAACCTCTATTTGTTTCAAGCTGTTATTTTCAGACACCTCTGATCCTCATAGCAAATCAAATTCTAATTAATGTAGCATATAGTTGAATGGGGGATAATACAACAGTATGAGGTAGGTTAAAATAAACATTAGTTATATAACAACATCTTATTCACACAAAATGGAGTTACACAAATGTGATTCAGGGAAGTCCTCTGCCTCCCCATAAGGGCCAAAAATATAACTCAAAATACAAATCTGATTCCATAACTCCCCAGCTTAAAACTACCCTGCAGTTTCCCATTGGATAAATCTCCTTAACCTGGTATATAATTTCCCTGTGTGATCTGGTCCCTTGTACCTCTCCAAGCACATTTACTCCCAAGGTTCCACTAGTCTCTCAGGTCCAGCTACACTAGAGTCTTTTAATTCCTGTTGTTCCTAACTATAGCTGGAGGCAGCAGATTGTGTGCTTGCTCCCCTGAATACATTCTCCAAAATAGGTACCTTCTCAACTATTTTTAGGTAATATGTCAATTATTAAGATTTTAATAAAAGAAAGCAGAATAAAAGCAAGATGATGATATGTGTTAAAAAACAAAAAGTGGATCTCACATGTCACCTCCCCACTCCTGTCCTGGCCCACCCCTAGGCTCATTCACCTAACTTTAGAGCCCAGCTCTGCCCTTGATTTTAGTCATCATATTCCCTCCCACAACATGCCCCTCCATCATCTCTTCATCCAGATGACCTTTATTTCTTCCATCAATTATCAAATTTCCCTATTATACTTGCTCATTATGTCATGTAACTTTGTGGGATTTGATGTCAAGTTTTCTCATGAAGCCATGTGATTTTATTTCTGTAAGCATGTAATAAATGTCCATTTTCTTATACTAGACTGCATATTCCATGAGTCAGAGAATATATTGATTTTAGCTCATCAATGTACCCTCAGAGCACGGCACTGTGCCTAGCATATTGTAGGCTCTCAACAAATATCTGTTGAATGAATAACTGAGATGCTCAGGGCTGAGCCAAAAAGAATTAAAAAATTAATAGGTTCAGAATGAAATGAAAAACTGACAGAAAAGTACTCAGTCACAGCAGCATAAACATGGATGACAAACTCAGGGAAAAGAAAGGAAGGAAATAAATCAGTGTACTGCAAAGCACTGTTCTAGACAATGAGAGAAACACAGTATAAAACAGGCCTTATGAAATTTACAAACTAGGCATAATAAAGTTTATGCAGAGGAAAAAATAGTTAATCATGAAAGGCAGAAAAATAAATGTGCTAAGTGGAACCAACAAACAACATGCCATAGTATTACTATGTCGAGAAATACTAACACAGATTAGAAAAAGTCAAGGTTAAAATTTTTTGTGTCCCTTGTTATATACCAGAGACTCATAAAGCACCTGACACACATTATCTTAGGTAAGCTGCACAATAACCCATGAGCAAGGTATGAATATCCATATTTTAAAGAGACCCAAAGTGTAAGTAACAAAGCTTATATGTAGAATGCCAGAATCTGAA
The DNA here is from genome assembly GCF_004348235.1 of Phoca vitulina. Lineage (NCBI taxonomy): Eukaryota > Metazoa > Chordata > Mammalia > Carnivora > Phocidae > Phoca > Phoca vitulina. The sequence continues at coordinate 40,734,392 of NW_022589715.1, read as the reverse complement.
CCCTAGTCTTTCTGAATTCAAAACCAATGTACTAATACCTAGCTTATAAAGATGACAGTTCAGGGGCACCTGGGTGGCTCAGTAATTAAGCATCCAACTCTTGATTTCAGCTCAGGTCATGATCTCAGGGTTATGAGATTGAGCCCCACGTCAGGCTCCACAGTGGGCATGGTACCTGCTTAAAATTCTCTCTTTCCTCTCTCTCTTCCCCTCAACCCCTCCCCCTTAAAAAAATGATAATTCATCTGGCTCTGAGGAATAGGTGGGAATTATAGAAGCAGAGGAAAACTATGGAAAACAACCAAATAAGGAGTACAGTGTGAACAAAACAGAGAAGAAAATCAAGTATGATGAATGGATAGCTTAGTCTAGCCATAGCTAGATAGTCCCTATAGTAGAATACAAAATGAAGTTGGGCATAAAGTTTGGGTCAAACTGGGGAGAGCCTTTGATAGCTGACCAAGGTATTTTTTGGCCTTTATCTTGTGGGCCATTGGAAATTACTAAAGAATCCTGAGTTGGCAAAGCAAAATGAAAATGGCGGTCTGGTTTGATTGGAGTGGAGAGAGAGAATAAAGAGACTCACATAGGAAAACTCAGCATACTTGAGATTTAAAAATGTCAAAACTAAAAAGAATTGTGAGGATCACTTAGTACCAGACCTCATTTTATGTATGCAGAAACTGTAACCCAGACAACTTAAATGACTTCCCAAAGATTCATAGAATTGCTAGGACTGTAACTTGGTTTTCTATTATTTCCACTAGGACACAGGTACAGAAACAGATGAAAAATGGAAGACAGAGAGAGAAACCAGAATCAACATTAACTCTCAGGTTTCGAGTCAGAACAAATTTGAAAATGAGGGCATCACTCTCAAGTAAAAGATATTTGAGAAATGATCCTTGTGGCAGATCCTGTCGGCCTCCAGTTTTCTGCACCTCCTGGGATTCATGCTTTCCCTTGAGTGTGGGCTGACCTAACACACAGACTTCGAATCAATATAGCAAAGGTGATGGAGGAGCACTTCCAAGATCAGATTATAAGAGATGTGATTACAAGAGACTGTAAATTCTAATTTCCTAGCTGAAGCTCTCCCTTGCTGGCTCTGATGGAGTAAGCTGCCATGCTGCACACTACCCCACTGAAATGTCCACATGGCAAGAAATTGAAATTGGCCTCTGGTTAATAGCCAGGCAAAGGAGTAAGGTCCTTGGCTCAACAGCCTCAAGAAGCTGAATCCTGCCAGTAACCATATAATCTCAGACGCAAATCCTTCCCACACTGAACCTTCAGATAAGACCCCAGCCCTGACCAGTTATTTCACTGCAGTCTGTGAGAGACCCTAAAACCAGAAACCCAGCTACACAGTGCCCAAATTCCTGGCACACAGAAATGATGAGATAATAAATGTGGGTTTTTTAAGCCACTAAGTTTGTGATAATTTGCTATGCAGCAATAGATAACTAATACAGTACTACTGGGAGAAAGATGAAATTTGATTTGAGGCAATGAGGAATCAACTGTTGTTCTGTAGAGCTCCAGGGAATGAATCCTTGTTTTTGAGGGCTATAAATTAGTCAACAGTGAAAAACTGATACAATGAGTATGAAAACGTCAACCAAGATATTTAGCAGTGAAAAAAGAAAAAGGAAATTACACATACTGAAAATGGAGAGAAAGGGCTTTACAAGAAGTTCAGAGATAAAATATAGGATACTATTTGGAAACAGTTTCCTCTAGAGAAGCAAAAATGTGTACAATCACAAAGTAGACATTGGCAGTAAGGTGGAAAGAAAAGAGAATAAGTGATTAAAACCATTGTGCTAAGCACAGCTTGGAAATCTCGGGGAAAATTCAGCAACTCTTGGATTTTTCACTCTCAGTGCCTTTCACTTCCAGCACTATCTAATCAATTAATGGATAACTCCAACATTCAGGGTATCCCTGGAGAATAATAAACCATGAGAGTATTATTATTTTTAAATACTTACATCACCAGTTTGGGAGAATATAACTAGAAACTCACAGAACCCTTTTGAAGGCACTTCTCCATTTTACCTTCAATTTCTCTAATTTTGCTTTTAAAAAAGTTGAATTTTAATTCAAATATTCCTTTCTTAAGGGCAAATTTTAATACTCTAGTAGTTACACATGGAATTGTATTTTCCCTTATAAGATAGAATTCCAGTGAACTACTCTACTCTTTCTCCACCTGGTGATTTGGATTTCCACACAGAGGAAAATGACAAAATATAATTGACAACCTAAGACATAGCATTTTAAAAAGCCATCTTCCTTTTAATTCAGGATTTATAAGGTTTCTAAAGAGTCCACTTTCTAAAAAGAGGAGAGGAATTCTACACAGGCAGGGTAAAATATTTAAACTGTAAGCTACCACCTATCCCAAAACAACTAAAGGATCTTATTAATGTCACAAAAACTATCTTAGGAAGGGGGGACTATTTCCCCATCTTAACCCACTAACAAAGCAGAGAAGAGGCACAGCGCATAGAGAAATCATTTCTCAAGTGATTTGCAGGCATTTAGAAGGCAACTTGTTAAAGAAGGCCAACATGATTTCATTCCAGCAAAGCCCTTTATTTATGCGAGATTTGTGAATGTGACAAGAGCAAGGACCTCATCTATCCTATTCATCCACTGTCTCACACAATACCCAGCATAGGCATTCAGGAAATATTTCTGAGTAAATAAATGCCAAACAAGGATAGAAAGAGAGAAAGAAAAAGACTATAGCTGATGTAAATTCTTAAGAAAATACAGCCAGATACTTGGAGAATTATCTACATTTAGATTAAGAACCTTAATGAATAAGGAAGCAACATTGCCAAGGCAGACAATGAATGCTATAGAAGGTCATGGAAACCAAGGACTGATCAGCCCACATACAAAACCAGGACAATGCAACTGATGGGCTGGGTAAGACGAGAACTGAGACAATTCCCACCTGGTGGGGCTTCATCTGTTCTTTGCACTATATGCTTGGAAGGTAGACATTTGAACCACAAAATATCATTTTTGTAACTTATTATATATGTGATGTTTATGTATGAATAGTATGTATTTTGTGTTTATTTTATATCTAACCTATTCCAGAGTATGGGTTGTCATTCTCAATTTTTTGCTGTCATTGTAAAGCCCTAAATTAAAGAACCTCTTAAAGATCAAGAGCCTACTCTCCTTCATTTTAGAGAAGACAGTTGAGCCAAGAGGACAGGACTAATAATGGCCTTCAAGATTCTGGTGCTGTTTATGAATGGGTGCTCAAATAATCTTGTTCCTGCCTGCATCTCGGCACACCATACACTGTCCTACAGTCGATATGGGGGTCAGAGTAGCTGCTGCAGTATTTCAGCACTACCATAAATTTAGAATGATCTCTATACTTCAAAGCTGAAAATGCCCAAATGCAGTCTAAAGTAACTGTATCAGTCAGGATTCTCCAGAGAAACACAACCAATAGGATATATTTGGCAAATCTAAAACCTGTAGGGTAGGCCAACAGGCTGGAAACACAGGCAGAATTTCTATGTTACCGCCTTGGGGCAGAATTCCTTGGAAACCTCAGTTTTTGCTCTTAAGGTTTTCAACAGATTAGATAAGGCCCAGTCACATTATGGAAGGTAATCTCCTTTACTTAAAGTCAACTGATAACAGATGTTAATCACATCCACAAAATACTTTCACAACATTGAGACTAGTGGCATACCATGTAACTGGGCACCATAGACTAGTCAATTTGGTACATAAAATTTAACCATCACAGCAACTAAAGAAACCCCTTTGATGGTGGAGCTACCAATCTGACACCTACCCATGAAATCCTTAAACTCCTAACAATTCATTGTACTAATACAATCAACTCTATCAACAGAGTCCATTATTCTATGAATATGGAGTGCATATAGATGATGCTTTACAAAAATGTCTACCATTATACATGTTGGTACCCCAAAATACCATCTTCAGATGGACCAAGACTATAAAGAGTAAAATTTTAATAGATCAATAGATTAATGGGTAGCTCTGAAATAATCTTCCTTACAGTTTACTTAAAATGTTCTATTGTTAATTAGGATAGAGTATGAAACCACCTGCTAAACTAGGTAATAAATTTACAACCCTTTAAAAAACATTCCTGCATTCTTTGCTAAGTCAAACAATGATAGCATTTCAGCCAACCAAGGCTACTATAAAATGGGTCTATTTCCTTGTAACCATACATAAATGTCATGTACTTTGCAAACGTGTCAGTTCAGATTGTTTATATGGTAAGAACATTATTTCTTATTTATAGTCTCCTCTCTTGCTAGAATATCTCTGTGTCCTAATTTATTTCTTCTTTTAAAAGGAGGAGTATTTTATCCTGATAATTTCAAGGGTTTTTATATACTAATCCCATTCCTGATTAGTACACACTACATGATGATTTGATTTTTTCCTTCCTTTGTTCATTGACCCTAGGTTTACTGTTTTGTATATATCTGCACCAGGTTATAATTTTCAATAATTATCTGAAAACAAGGAAGAGAGTATGTCCTCACATCGTCATTTTGCCTGTTCTTCCCTATCTGGTCTGCAGCGTCTTTCCTTGCTTTGCAACTATTTAGGAACTTACCCTTCTAGTTACCCATTCAGAAAGAGTGAGCAGTGATAAACTTTAGTTTGCTGCTCATCTATTGATAACATCTTGTCAACTGAAGAGACTGTCCTCTTATCACTTCATTCAGATATACATCTGTAGGAGGTTGAATTATGTCTTCCAAAGATATGTTTAAGTCCTAACCGCAGCAAATGTGACAATATTTGGAAAGAGGGTCTTTGCATGTGTAATCAAGTTAAGATGAAGTTTTATTGGATTTCAGTGGAGCCTACATCTAATGACTGATGTCCTTGTAAAGAGGTATTTGGAATCACACAAACACAGGGCAAGAAGCAATGTGACAACAGGGGCAGAAAGTGGAACTACAAGTCAAAGAATGGCAAGGATTGCCTGGAGCTACCAAATGCTAGGAAGAAGCAAGGGAAGAGCCTTCAGAGGGAGCATGTCCCTGTCAACACTTTGATTTCAGACAATTGGCCTCCAGAATCATGGAGGAATAAAGTTCCATTATTTTGAGCCACCAATTTGCAGTGATTTATTATAGGAGCCCTAGGAAACTAATACATCATAATATATTATTCCACATTCCTATGTATGGTCAACCATTCAAGTGCTCATCTTGCCCCAGTTTTGTTCAACCCTGTAACTGTTTGATGCCCAAGTTATTTCTTTGTAATACAACATGCTCAGAATGTGCCCAGAAAGCTGGTTTGAATCACTTGCCCTGCTACCTTCTGACCTCAGATTCTAACTATAGGTTTATAGCGCTGGATAAGTTAGTGATCATGAAGAGACATCACAGGGCTCATTATAAGCTTATGTTATTTATGACATTTTTTATGAACTGCCTTTGTATGATTTGTGTTCAAATTTAGTCCTTTATATGTGTTGCTTAGTAACTTTATATTTAAAATAAGCTGATATTATTTGGAGTGTCTACACCCCAATTCTTGGGGATATAAAAGAATAAAATATTACTTATTTATAAAACACATAAACAAATGTGGTATTCTGTAAAAAGTCTTGCTCCACTGGTTTTGCACATTCTAAGCATCAGCATTTTGACCTTAATAATTAAGCAGTGCCTACCCAGCTGTGGTATCTACAACCAAGGGCTTCATAAAGGAGATAAAGTTGCAAATTCCCTCTCATTGCAAATGACTAATAAACCACCCTGTGGGGGGTGGGGGGGCAGTGAATTTGGAAGATAGCAGAGTAGATACTGTCATATAGACACTATTTTGTGTCAAAGATTTTTACAGCCTTCTCTAAATCAAATATTTTACTGTGTAGGTTTATATATGAACCATTCAATGTAAACACTTGGTCCTGAAACTAATCTCCAAATCTTTCTCACTGAATGTGACTAAAATCTGACCAGTATAATCAAAAGAATAGCCTCTATTCTCTTTGGTATGATCTGGACTCCTCTTATATTTATTACATGCTGCTCAAGTTCTCTGCCACCTAAAATTGTGTTCCCTTTCTGCTTCCATTCTTGATTTCTGAGTACTCTATCCTTGCTTAGACAGTGCTTAGTGTATTTACATGCCAAATTTTTGGACTTCTAGGGAAGATGGCTGAGGAGGAGGACCCTGGGCTCACCTTGTCCCACAGATACAACTAGATAGCACCCACATCAGTATATATAACCCATTAAACAACCCAAAGACTGGCAGAAAAGACTCTCCACAGCTAAATGTAGAGAAGAAGCCACATGGAAGAGGGTAGGAAGGGCAGAGACACTGTCAGGAGCCAAATGACCAAGGGGACTGTAAGCAGAAAGGACAAAAGCTGGGAGCATGAAGAGGGGAGAGGAGCCAAACCCCAGACCAGGCACCCCAGACAATGGGAATTGGCACTGGGAAGATGAATCACTGTAACACTTGGCTTTCAAAACCAGAGGGGCCTAGCTTCATAAGTTCTTATAATCAGTGGGGCTTAGCACCTAAAACTTTAAATATCAGCAGGCTCTGCCCTGGGAGAGCCAGAGGAAAAGAGGAAACGGAGTCCCAACCTTTAAAGGATAACACAACAAACATCCTCTCAGATATAGCACAGAAGCAGCAGTTTGAAAACACCTAAGGTACACAGGAAGGATATTTACTAATCTCAGAGCATGTGCTGGACGGCAGAGATCTTTGGGAGACATCTCCAAGAAAAGAGCTCATGGAAGCCACTTCCCACCCCAGCCCCCCAGCCTAGGTGACAGGGACATTTGTGGGAACTAGCACAATGCTAATTCTCTCTACCTAGCTTGCTAACAGTGGACCAGCCTTGCTGGTACACACGCTGCCCCTACAGTCTCCTGCAGACCAACCCCCTCCAACATACCCTTGACAAGAGTCCATCCAAAGTGGTGTCACAAGCCTGGCAGTGGGTAAGCAGCCCTCTAGGGGTCAGCACCACTCCAAAGTGACTCTTGCCCAGGGGGAAAGGGAAAATAACCACACACACCAGTCCAACTTCAGCCACAGGAGCGGCCTGGGGGGGCAGACATTCCGTCTGACTGTAGGCCGTGCCCACCAATGAAAGCTTCTCAGGGGAACATACAGGTAAAGTACCCTGCAGTCCAGTGCTACCACAGCTCTGGCAAACACCTGGTCTGACTCAACTCAAGCCCAGGTCAGCCCCAGCCTGGCCCACTAACAGCACAGGGATCAAAACCTGTCCATAACAGGTAAAGAGAGCCACTGCAGACAAATGGAATGAAACTATGGCTCAACCACAACAGCAGGGCACACACAACACATATAGGAGACATCCCTGAAGCACCAGGTTCTGGTGAACAGGAGACATTGTACTACAGGGCACTACAGGACCTCTTCTTCATAAGGCCACTACTTTCAAGAGCAGGAGACATAGCTGACTTTCCTAACATATAGAAACAGACACAGAGAGTTAGACAAAATGAGGAAACAGGGGAATATGTCCCAAATCAAACAACAGGATAAAATTACAGCAAGACAGGCAGCTAAATGAAATGGAGATAGGTAATATGCCTGATAGGCAATTTAAATTAATGGTTGTAATGATGCTCACTGGACTTAAGAATGGAGGACCACAGTGAGACCCTCAACAAAGAGACAGAAAACCTTAAAAAAAAAAAAAAAAAAAGGAACCAATTATAGATGAAGAAATCAATAACTGAAATTAAAAATACACTATAAGGAATAAATAGTAGACTACAGGAAGCAGAAGAACAGATCAGTGACCTGGAGGACAGAGTAATGGATAGCAATTAAGCTGAACAGGAGAGAGAAAAATATATATGTATTAAAAAATTAAAATCGACTAAGGGAAATCAGCGATACCATCAATCCTAATAACATTCACATTATAAAGATCCCTGAAGGTGAAGGCAGAGAGAGGGGGCAAAATTTTATTTTAAGAAGAGCTGAAAAATTCTCAAATCTGGGGAAGGAAACAGACATCCAGACCCAGGAGGCACAGGGACCTCCCAACAAAATCAACTCAAGGAGGTTCACACCAAGACACAAAATAATTAAAATGACAAAACATAGTGATGAAAAGACAGTTTTTAAAAACAAGAAAACAGTTACATACAAAGGAAACCTCATAAGGTTATCAGCTGATTTTTTAGCAGAAATTTTACAGGCCAGAAAGGACTATCATGACATATTCAAAATGCTAAAAGAGAAAACCTGCAACCAAGAATACCCTATCCAGCAAGGCTATCATTCAGAATAGGTGGAGAGATAAACAGCTTCCCAGACAAACAAAACTTAAAGGAATTCACCAATAAACCAGCCATACAAGAAATATTAAATGGGAATCTGAGTGGAAAGACCATAAGCAGGAGTAAGAAGATTAGGAAGCAAAAAAGCAGTAAAATTAAGTATATCTATAAAAATCAGTCAAGGGATTCACAAAAAAAATAATAATAATAAGGATGTAAAGAATGACATCATATACCTAAAACATAGGGTACAGAGGAGTAAAAATTCAGTGCTTTTAGAATGGGTTCAAACTTAAGTGACCATCAACTTATTGCAGACTGCTACATGCCTAAGATGTTATATATAAGCCTAATGGTAACCACAAATCAGAACTGGTATTAGATATAAAATAAATAAATAAAAAGAAAGGATTCCAAGTATATCACTAAAGAAAACCATCAAACCATGAGAAAAGAGAACAAGAGAAGAAAGGAACAGAGAAGAACTACAAAAACCACCATAAAACAACTAACAAAATGGCAGTTAGTGCAAACCTATCAATCACTTTGAATGTAAATGAACTAAATACTCCAATCAAAATAGGGTTATAGAATGGATAAAAAAGCAAAACCCATCTATATGCTTCTTGCAAGAGACTCATTTCAGACCCAAAGACACATACAGATTGAAAGTGAAGGAATAGAAAACCATTCATCATGCAAATGGGAGCGAAAAGAAAGCCAAGGTAGCAACACTTATATCAGACAAAATAGATTTTAATACAAGGACTATAATAATAGAGAAAGAAGGACACAATATCATCATTAAGAGGACAATCCGGGCACCTGGGGTGGCTCAGTTTGTTAAGTGTTTGCCTTTGGCCCAGGTCATGATCTCAAGGTCCAGGGATAGAATCCTGCATTGGGCTCCCTGCTCAGTGGGGAGTCTGCTTCTCCTTCTCCCAATGCCCCTCTCCCTTTGCCCCTCCCCCCTGCTCATACTCTCTCTCTCCTGCTCTCTCATGCTCTCTCTCAAATAAATAAATGAAATCTTAAAAAAAAAAAAAACAATCCAACAAGAAGATGTAACAATTGAAAATATTTATGTACACAATATGGGAGCATTACAAATACATAAAGCAACTAATAACAAACATCAAGGAAGTAACCAATAGTAATTAGGTAATAGGAGACTTTAACACTCCATTTACATCAACAAATAGATCATCCAAGCAGAAAATCAACAAAGAAAACAGTAGCTTGGAATGGCATGTTGGACCAGATGGATCTAACAGATATATTCAGAACATTCCATCCTAAAACTGCAGAATACACATTCTTTTCAAATGCACATGGAATATTCTCCAGAGTAGATCATGTTAGTCCACAAAACAAGTCTCAATAAATTCAAGAAGATTGAAGTTATACCATACATCTTCTCTGACCACGACACTATGAAATTAGAAATTAACCACAAGAAAAACTCTGGAAAGAATACAAATACATGAAAGTTAAATAACATACTACCAAACAATGAATGGTCAACCAAGAAATTGAAGAGGAAATCCAAAAATAACTGGAGACAGAGGAAAATGGAAACACAATGGTCCAAAATCTTTGGGATGCAGCAAAAGCTGTTCTAACAGTAAAGTTTACAGCAATAGAGGCCTACCTCAAAAAACAAGAAAAATCTCAAATAAAAAACCTAACCAGACACCTACAGGAGCTAGGAAAAGAAGCACAAATAAAACCCAAAAACAGCAGAGGAAGAAAATAATAAAGATTAGAGCAGAAGTAAATGATATAGAAACTAAAAAAACAAAACAAACAAAAAACCACAACAACAACAATAGAACAGGTCAATGAAACCAGGAGCTGGTTCTTTGAAAAGATCAACAAAACTGATAAACCTCTAGCAAGACTCATTAAAAAGAGAGAGGACCCAAATAAAGAAAATCACAAATGAAAGAGGAGAAATAACTACCAACACCACAGAAAAACAATTTTAACAGAATATTATGAAAAATTATATGCCAATAAACTGGACAACTTAGAAGTGGATAAATTCCTAGAAACATATAACCTACCAAAACTAAAGCAGAAAGAAACAGAAAATTTGAACAGACCAACTCCCAGCAAGGAAATTGAATCAGTAACCAAAAAACTCCCAACAGGGTGCCTGGTGGCTCAGTCGGTTAAACGTCTGCCTTTGGCTCAGGTCATGATCTCAGGGTCCTGGGATCAAGTCCCTCATCAGGCTCCTTGCTCAGCAGGGGAGCCCAACAAACAGAAGTCCAGGAACAGACAGCTTCACAGGTGAATTCTACCAAACATTCAAAGAAAAGTTAATACCTGTTCTTCTCAAACTACTATGAAAAACACAAGAGGAAGGAAAACTTCTATATTCATTGAGTCCAGTATCACCCTGATACTAAAACCACATAAAGATACCATAAAAAAGAGTACAAGCCAATATCTCTCATGCATATATATACAAAATCCACAACAAAATATTAGCAAACCAAATCCAACAATACATTTAAAAAATCATACCACACTCAAGTAGGATTTATTTCCAGGATGCAAGGGTGAGTGAATATTCACAGATCAATGTGATACATCACATCAATAAGAGAAAGGATAAAAACCATATTATTTCAATAGATGCAGAAAAAGCATTTGACAAAGTACAACATCCATTCATGATAAAAAAAAAAAAAAAAACCCTCTGTGAAGTAGGTCTAGAGAGAATATACCTCAACATAATAAAGTTCTTGTATGAAAAACTCACAGCCAACATCATACTCAGTGGGGAAAATCAGAGCTTTTCCCCTAAGGTCAGGAACAAGACAGGGATGTCCACTCTCACCACTTTTATTCAACATAGTCCTGAAGTGCTAGCCACAGCAGTCAGACAACATAAAGAAATAAAAGGCATCCAAATTGGTAAGAAAGAAGTAAAACTCTCTCGCTATTTGCAGATGATATAATACTATAATATAGAAAACCCAAAAGACTCCACCAAAAAACTACTAGAACTGATAAATGAATTCAGTAAAGTCACAGGATACAAAATCAATGTAGAGAAATCTGTTGCATTCCTTTACGCTAATAATGAAGCAGCAGAAAGTGAAATTAAGAAAACAATCTCATTTACAATTACACCAAAAACAATTAAATATTTATCTAGAAATAAACTACCTTGGGTAGTCACTGGCTCCAGAATAAGGATGCTTTTAGACCAGATCTAAACCCAGCCTGCAGCCTAGAAGTCAAGCTCAGCTGATTCCACTTAGGCCCAACCAAGCACAGCAGAGCTCATCAGAGCCACTGGATCTTTATTCCAATGAGTGAGAAATAAATATTGTTACAAGCTACTGAGATTTGGAACACTCCTTGTTACCCAGCATTATTACAACAAAACCTGACAACGAATCCCTTCTGGTAGGAATTCCTTTCCTGAATATGGATTAAGTTGAAAACAGATCTCACACTGCAAACGACCATGATAAAAATAGTCCAATAAAGCTACAGTATTACAACTCCTGGAAGTGGTAGCTCTAGACCACTGTTTAATACCTCCTGCCTAAATTGTTTTACTCTAAATCCTATTTTCATTCACCTAGGATACAGATTCGCAGACAAGACCTTTAGAGAGTCCCTAATTTCATCACACACATCAAAAAGAGTCAACTACTTCTCTACCAGAATTCTGAAAAACTTTGAGCGAAAGCATCAAGGAGTTAGAGGTGCCCAAGATAAAATGTCAGGGACAGAAATTCAACTGCTGTGCTGCACACAGGGCCACAGCAGTTTGCTACAGTTTTAATCCACAGGGCTTTTGGATATTGGCGGCTCTTCCATTGCCTATCATCTATTTCACATTCTTTGGGTTTCTTTGGGAGAATCACTGGATCAGAGGTTCTATCTTCCCTTAACCAAGCCGGACAAACCAGACATCCATCTCCCAGAATGTGAACCATGAGCCATGCAATACAACACCGAAAATGGCTGGAGAAATTAATTTGAGAGCTCAGCCTGGGCCAGACTGTACAGATATTTCTGCCACCAAGACTACCTGGAACTGCATGGTTCTTGTCTGCTCCAAGCCTGATGACTGGACCTTCTCTCCAATCCTGTGTGTTCACCTTCACCTTTCAGGAAATTCTTTTTTATTGTAAGTTGGCCAGAACCACTATCCCTTGCTTACAACCAAAGAGTCCTGAGTGTGGCACCAGAATTAAACATGAGAAGGGCTTTCAGGCATCTAGATGAGAAAAGGAAGGGAGAGGGGTGCAAGACTACCTCTAGGTAAGGAAGGACCTGCCCTGGCAGTTTTACTGTCCAGACTGGGCCTACTGACTAGATCCAGAAATGAAAGCATCACTGAAAATTATCAGCCCATGGAAAGATAAGATAGATATCATGCCTCTTGAGAAGCTACAATTATCCAAACTCTCCTTCCAGAGAAAGAATTCAGTGGGAACAGTATGTAGTCATTAGTGTTTTAGAAAATACACTTTTAAAAAACAAAATTATTTTGACAGAGAGAGAGATCGCAAGAGTGAGCATAGGGAGGGGCAGAGGGAGAGAGAGAAACTTTAACAGACTCCACGCTGAGTGCAGAGCCAGACTCGGGGCTTAATCATGACCCTGAGATCATGATCTGAGCCAAAACCAAGAGGTCCTGAAAATAAGCCTTTAAATACAGATTATGTTGGTCAGTTTATCATCTGAGTAGAATTAAATCAAGCATTCGTCTCTTGGACTTGACACAACAGGCCCTTTCCCAGGACCGTGAAACGGTCACTACAGATAGGGTCCTATCAACCCAGATGCCTTCCCAGTGTGTTAAGTTGCACTTCTAGGAAGCTTATGAGCCAACCGGCCCTTTTGAGGATCCAAAAGGAGAACTTGTAAGGTCTTCCCCCAATTTGTATCCTTTAAAACCCTGCAGTAAAAAAAGTTAAATTGATTTTTCCATATATTTTTCATATACTCCAATGTATCCTTAAATCATATTTTTAACTTTTAGTTATATCATTCTGAAAATCCTATTTTTCTCAAAAACTGCTTAATTTCAAATTCTGGAGAATCCAAAATATTCATTCTCTTCATTTTATCAACTCAGGTACATTCTCTGTCCTAATCCACAATTTCCCTGAGTTATAGGGACCTTTCAACAAAGCACTTGAAGAAACCAAACCTGACCTACCACTTACAATCACCTTAGTATACAAGAGAGATCATTATGCCCAACTAAACTAAGTCAAAGCCTGCCTGTTTCTCAGCCACACTGACTTCCCTCCAAACCAGCTCTCATGTCATCAATCTCCACCTGCACAAACACTGAGCACATCCTTAATTTTCTCAGCTAACTTATCAGCAGCCCCATTAATATTCTAAATTATCCTCTCTGGAAGATAAATTACCTTACCATTTGTCTCCTTTAAACATTTTCTAGTTTCAAAATGTGGTCTCATGTTTCCTGCTATCAAGTTTTAGTGTAAAGGCTTTCTACTCTCCCATCAAAACTGGGTCCTCCCACATTTTCAAGGCCAATAATCACATGAGTTCTGTGTCTTTAGGTTTCTTTGAACCTATTTATTCCTTCAACAAGTATTTTTGGAGCCCCTGCTATGTGTCAGGGAATCTCAGTGATTCCAGAGGCACAAAGAAAAAATTCCTGTCCTTGTGGAGCTTGCAATTCTAGGAGATGAAGACCAACATTAAATAAATATTTGTTTAATGTATAGTGTATCAATTATTTAAACAAATATATTACAACAAATACATTAAATAATAATTTGTTAAGCGTGTCAGATGAGGTTATGTGCTTTAGAAAAAATTAATAATGTAGTATAGGGTGACGGGGAATGCTAAGCATGGGGGAGATTGCAGTTTTAAATGGGGAAGTCACTGAAGCTTCACTGAGGAGGTGACATTTCAGAAAAGTTTTGAAAAGGACGAGGCAATGACCCACCAACTTATTTGGAGCAAGAATTTTGTGGACAAAGAGTGCAAAATGTGCTAACACCCTAAAGTAGGAATTTATGGTCACATTGGCCAGGTGATGTTGTACCTCGATTTATTTGCTATCATCACTTTCTCCTCTTCACTCTATACCTCCCTCTGCTTAAAACCAGTTCTGATAAGGGAATCTCACCGCACATCCTTTTCCAATGTCCATCTCTTCCCATGGGTGACCCCCCTCCTTCCAAACCTAATGAATCTTAATTCTGCATACCAAGTACAGATACCTCTTTTGAGGTACACATCCATACTTCTGAAAACCTGTTTTCCTCTTCAGCTGGGTATCTCATAGCCACCTCACAAACAGTGTGTCCAAATCCAAATATCATCTTTCTTGCCAAGCTTGCTTCTCTTCTGTGCCCCCCATCCCAGTCACCCAGTTCGGGAACTTTGACACATTCAAGGTTCCTTGCATTTTCTCCCATTCCAAATGCAGCCTGTTACACAGCATCAAGACACTCTCCCATTTTATACGTGGGGTAATCATGGCTCCCGAGCCCAGGCTTTAGTCTGACTCACAGTATCTTAGCAGACATTGTTGACCTCATTGTGCCTGTCAGCTGCCATGGAGCAGGTAAGACCCCATCTCTCATCTGACTCATAAAGGAGACACAGCAGTGATGTAATCAATAAAGCCCTGCCCATGTATCACATCTCCTGTCTCTTCCCAGTTAATACAACACATACACACACACACACACACACACTACCCCCACCACATTTATAGCCCAGTATGAACACTTAAAGTTTTTAATAAACTTTATCCTCTCATAGATTCTTATCTTTGAGATTTTATGAGCTACATTACCAATAATTCAGTCTATAAAATTTAAGGAAATCTCAGCCATTCGCAGATTTTTAAGAATACATTTAAATTCCCAGCGTTGTTAAATCAAAAAATTCAAGTTACCTAGATCTTCTATAACTAATAAGAGAAAATGCATATTTTATTATCAATAGCCTAACCACAAGAGCTGTAAATTATCAGACTTCTCAGTAAAAGCAAAATGCTTCAGAGCACCTCTCCCTTGATGTTACGGAGGCCTAATGAGAGAAGCAAGGAAGAAGGTAGGGTCTTTTCACTCTTGATGAAAAGAACCCAAAGGAAAACGGTGAAGAAGTTTCCAACTCCTGTATCAACAGCCCCATAAACCAGTTTGAGTAGTGGGCATTCACACCATTATGAAAACTGTTAAAAAAAACAAAACAAAAAACAAAAAAACAAAAACAAGACCAGATACTCCTAAAATGCAGTCATTTATGCTAAGTCGTTGTCACTAAACCAAGACTTAGCTTAATTACAGTTCCAGCTCTCCCAGAAACTTAATTTCAAACCAGTCAATCAGGAATCTCCTGATCAGCACCAATTAGATAATCTGCCTGATAGGCCACTGCCATTCCCTGAAGGAAGGTAACTTTCCAATAACCAACCCCCTTTTTTGCCTCATCTAACTTTCTTGTTCCCACTCCCTCTGGCTATAAAAGTCTTTCATTTTGTGCAGTTCCTCGTTCTATCTGCTAAATGGGATGCTACCCAATTTGAATTAGTTTCATTCAAATAAACCTTTAAAACTTTTAACATGCAAGTCCTCTACCAGTATGGATAGTCATCAGGAGCATGGACCATGATCAGATTGACCCAGGTCCAAATTCTCCACTGCTTACTAATTTGGGTTAAGAAATTTTCCAAAGGATTCTACCCCAGATAAGAAGTAAGATTTATAGACATTTTGACCAAAAATTGGGAGTTGGTTCAAAATCTGATGTTGTATTAACAGTAAGAGTCCCCACTTTAATCTGTAGGTGTCCTTTTATATCCTTTAAAGCATTGATCTGTATATGGTTTTATTTAACCTTCATAAACACTCCACCAAACATGAAAGGCAAGTATCAGGCCCACAGAATATGAGAAATAGGAAGGTAATCAAGAATTAACTTACCAAAAAAAAAAAAAAAAATGAAGTTCCCTTAGATAGTTCTTAAATCATAAAACTATGGAGACCCATCGAGGTGCTGTACCGACCAATTTCACAAAGTCTCAGTGTTACTATAATCCTGTTCAGCAAATGAAGATATTTAAGCATGAAAAGATAGATGGCCTATTTAATGGCAAAGGCAGGCATAGGGTCCTTAACTCTAGGTCTTGAACATTTTCCATTCCTACATGTTCTTTTTAAGTCAGTTTGAACTGCACATCTGAGAGCTACCAGAGTGGCCTAAAACTCCTTCAGCCTGTCATGAAATTCGATTTCCTTCTACAAAGTGGTACTTAGGAAAGTCTTATCTAAAAACATCACCCAGCTACAAATGAAAACCTTCCCAACAGGGACAAGATGGAACATCTGCCTTCCTTTTGCTTAATAGAACACTGTAAAGCTGCTCTCTGCTTGGATAAATGCTATTTGGGTTTTCTTGATTTCTGAATGAGTTCTTAGTATCGCTCTCTTGAGCTCTCTCTCTCTCTCGGTATTGTCATTGTCTTCTTGCCCAGAATTTTATGTGTAATCGTCTGTTCCACCATTGGCTTTTCTGAAACCAATCTTCCTTGTCTTTTGTAATTATGTAAAGCTGTTCTCTTTGCAGGCCACACATTGTAGATATCTAAAACCCGGAGAGAAAACACCATAATTGTAATTATAATGGATTTCAAATTCCTATTATTCACGTTGGAGAGAAAACATGCAGTGAGGATTCATTACCCATTTTCTTTAAAACTTGGAAAAAACAGTACTTGAACTTATTTTTGTTAGAGTAGACAGTCTTTTAAAAAAAAAAATCCTCAATTACTTCTTCAGAATTTTTAAAACACATTCTATTTTTCTATCTACCTACTTGAGTTAAAATTGTGTGGTCCAACTAAACAACCTCAAATTCAAGCAAACCCAACCATACCTACACCTAAAAATCAACTAATTGACCTCATACCATTGGATAGACCAAACTTCAAAAACAGGAACATTTTGAGATTCTGAACCCCAGCAGTAGCAAGACTACTAACTGTTGATTATTATGCAGGTCTTGCACTAATCTAATTAACTAAAATGGAAATCCAATTTCAAGCATTGTTGTACACATTTGCATTTGACATAAGTAGTCAAAAATCTGTCTGAAGTTAAACGAAGCACATGTACAGCCCCCTTATTAATTTGGATTTCGCTTTTCCACTCAGTCCCATTTTGAAATATTACACTCTCAACATCTGCAAACCCCTCATAGTCCAAATGCCATTGCTAATAGCTGCTTGCTTTAGCATTGCCATTTCTCTGAGTGAGTGTTAGTAACAAGGAATGGGCACAATTCAAGCTTTTATTTCTGAGGAAAGATTCCTCTGGGAATTTCTCAGTAAAAGGAGAAGCAAATAGATGCTATATTTACTGCCAAGTCAGTTCTTCTTAGACTTTGGGAGGAAGTGGCATTAGTTTGTTTTTGTTTGTTTTTAAATACCTATAACTTAAGTACCAAAAAGGAATTCTATCATGGGTGAGCCCCTCAAAAATAGAAGTGTTTTGTTTTTTTTTTCTTTTGAAAAGAAGGAAATGCATATAAATAGAACACCAACAGGAAACTGGTAGAGCCAGACTTAAATATCCTTGACCCCTGAAAACTCTCACAGAATGTCAACTAAATGTCATTGGAACTAGTTCATTGGAAGAGCCAATGTAGTCAGTACCCTGATTCCTAGCTCTGCTGTTATACTCCAAAGCAAACACAGGTACAATGTGGGGGGAAAGCTGAGCCCAGGCAACAGCACCAGATTTTCTCAAAGCTCTGGGAAATGACTCAGTGTTCCATCTATTCCTCTCAATTTGATGTGAAAAATGTTCTGGTTAAAGAGCATGTGTCTAGAAGAGAGAGAAAGAAATGTTCCACTCATATTCTATCTATATTCTGTGATTTGCCAATGGCATCTAACAAAAAGAAAGTAGAAGAGTGAATTAAATGTGTAAGGAGAGAAAATAATGGGAACAGATGCAATAAATAGCAAGCATTTATAAAGAGCCATCATGCCAAGAAAAAACTGATTGCTTTTATACTAGGAAAGAATATCAAATGAAGGGCTGGAGATTCATACTAGCATTAAAGGTTAAGCATTCAGCACAACACCTCAAAAGATAATGAATTCAGAGAAACTTTGGGATAAGAACCTCTAGCGTAGCTTAGTGGACATTTGACTATGTTCTCTGCAATGTTTAAGAAACTTGATCTACAAGTGAATAAGGCATGATCTTTTTGCCCCTGAATCATTCACAGCTAGCGGACTAGAATAGGTCAGGAAACCAGAGAATAGAATAATCCCTTTACCTTGGAATCAAAATCTAGATTGCTTAGATTGGCAAACGCTCATAAGTGCTCCAGCTAAGTGTCTTTCTTAGCATTTCTCCTGCTTACAAAGAATGCTAGCTTGCACAAGTCAGTTAATCAAAGTCTCTTGTACAGATAAATACATTTACTTTGTCACCCACTACCACAGACTGGCTTGAGACTTAGACATTTTAATACTATCGCCTTTTATTTTTGGGACATAATGGGTCAAGCTTCTAGCAATTATTTCTAAAGGAAACGCCTAACAATACAGAAGTAGTTTGCTTTGTTAATCCAAACGGATTGCATCCTTCATTTAAAAATATTTATGCCTGTGTCAGATATTTCTCTACTTGTCTGTAAAATAAGGATAATACCTGCCTGCCTTACTTACTTCATAAGGTTTTGAGAGACTTAATTAAAATCTGTGAAAGGTATTTGTGAAATGCCATGTTAGTGTCGTCATTATACTTACAAGAGCAGAAGTTACCAGGGTAGTGGATGTAGTTCTCATTTACAAACCCACAGGGAATATATGCATAAGAAAGAATGGCAGAAAGTTCAAATTAAAAGTTTCAGTTATCACAGACCCCAAAGACCAAGGGCAAAAGACAGCCCAATGGTTAGCACAATGGACTAGAATTAAGACAACTGGGATGTGGTTTTAGCTCCACTCTACAACCGTAAGTAAAATCTGGGGAAAGCCAAGAGATTTATGATTTCGGGGCTCAATCCTTATCTTTCAGTGTGTTTTGAGCTCTTACCATGACAAGCCTGCTACAGGGAAGACATCACTTCCTTTAAACTACATTCAGAAAACTAAATAGTCCACAATTTCCAATCTTAGAATGTAGGTTTGTATCACACAATCAAAAGCACTCATTTGAGATTTAGTGGGATTAAATAAACCTAGTGACCAATGAAAGGAATTGTTCACTGTTAAACTGAGATGTTAAGTAATTTCAGATTCTCTTGAAAAATTTGCCTACCAAAAAATACTTAGTGTTTTTTTTTTTAAGGCAAACATCTACTATCTTTAATATTCTATCTGCTGTAATTCTTTATTAACCAACTTGTTTTACACTTGAAGACTCCAGGGGCTCCTTCTGTCCCCCTTAAAGTGACTAAAAAATTATGGATGAGTCCTTAGCATTTGAAAGCCCTCATAGTCCCTTAAAAATTAGAAACATAAAAGGAAATACAACTGTAATGCAAAAAAATTTTTTGCATAATCTGGTGTGGGCAAGGGATATTTTTACCCCATCAGCAAATGATGTCAAGCAATTGTGTTAGGGTTCAATACAAGAAATAGAAGACACTCTAAGATTTCAGTAAGAAAGGATTTTAATAGAGAGTTAGTGTTTTCAAAATTGTTCAAAGGGCTGGAGAAGTGAAAGTCAGGATGCTGCCACCAACTGGATTTTTTTTTTTTTTTGCTTCCAAGTCAACACCCCCTCAGCTATGATCCAGAGGTTATAGGATTACTTCTGTGACCACCTGTGGGCCCACACTCACAAGCTGGTGTCCAAGGAGTAGAATGTGCCACCTGGATGCTGAAGATGCCTCCCTCCCTACCTCAGCTGACACCTCTGTAGAAAGACGTCCTCTACCTCCCTTGCAATCTCATGCATGTACATCTCACTGGCTGTAAGTAAAGTGCATCCATCCATTGAGCTGAAAAGCAGTCTAAGAAAGGTGACTTTTAGCTTCCCAGACCCTTGTATATGAATTGGTTGGAGAGATAACAAGGAAGTTTAAGCGAATGTGAAGTAAAGAATATTTAGCCCAACATGCTTATATGCAAAGCAGTATTCTGAGTCTTGTAAGACTTGAAAATACAAAACCTTTCTCTCAGTGAACATTTATTCTAAGAAGTTAAGAGATGTATACGGAGAGTTCAAGATGAAGAAAAGAGCTATGAGTATGCAACACAACAGGAAAGTGGTCATGGGACTAAATATAAAGCTCCTGAGTATAGTAAGCAGTAAGAAAATTGGCTTTGTGTGAGGTAAGACACAAACTACCTGCTTCTCTTTATTAGCTCCTAAATTATTTCAGTAATGAAGAGAGTAGTGCTAGTATAAGGGGAATGAGTGAGGATTTAAGATGCCTCCAGGGTTAAAGCAGACCCCAGGGTGCCTGGGTGGCTCAGCTGTTAAGCATCTGCCTTCAGCTCAGGTCATGATCCCAGGGTCCCTGGGATGGAGCCCCACACATCAGGCTCCCTGCTCAGCAGGAAGCCTGCTTCTCCCTCTCCCACTCCCCCTGCTTGTGTTCCTGCTCTCTCTCTCTCTCTGTCAAATAAAATCTTTTTTAATAATAAAATAAAATAAAGCAGACCCCAACTTCAACTACATCTACCTAACCTCTCAACCTAGATGAAAGTTTCAAGAGCAAATGATTATGCAGATACATTCCATCATTGCAAAGTAAATTATCTCCTTTCACTTGGGTTATAAGGTTATCTTAATGTGAAAACCACAACAAAATATAGATCAATAAGCAAAACAGTAAGTGAAATTGGGATGTTAAGTAAATGAGGCATAAGAGCAGTCTCAGAAGGAGGAGGGAAGATAAAACACCTACCACAGGCCTCTAGAGAGAGAAACAATATATATATACAAGTGATTGACTCCGAGTGCATTGACCATGGCAGGGGGCAGCTAGAGGGCCCATAAATCAAGGCCCTGTGAGCCTGTGCAGTCCACATCTTCATGAAGGCTTTGCTCCTATGCTGGAAACCACAGAGAGGTTTTCTGGTTGGGCAGTCTAATGGTTCCACCTAGAGTTGGTGTTTTGCTGAAGGGGACTGTAGCCAGTGACTCCCCTGTGGCCTTTCTCAGAAAGTCCCCAAGGCCCATCCACGATGAACTCTTCATAGGTGGCACTAACAAAACAGGCAGTGGAGAATCAGATAAGAGGAAGGGCACTATGAGATGGAGCAACCTGCAAAGCACTCAATACTATGTGACAATTCCCTTCTCCCTAAAAATAAAGTTCTAGTATTTGGAGTACAGTAAGATTTCTTCCAGGTCTGAGCAGTCATCCCTCAGTTGGAAGGAAACATTATAGTTTCTGAACCAAGATTCTGTAGTATGTATGCTTCTTCAGAATAAAATATAAGAAAAAACTATCTGTAGGTAAACCCCTGTTTTTACGATTTGTGTCTGGATTCCTTGCTTTTCTGGAATTTTTTTTCCCTTCAGGTTTTCATTCCTTTCAGTTCTTTGCCCAATTTTTTAATCAGTTAACAATGAAAAACAAGAAATAAAGTTTCCAAGATAACCCTATCAATGCTTATGGTTGTATGACAAATTAACTTTGGAGCAAACCCCATATAAATACAAGATCTTTAAAAGAGCTTGACCAATTTGACCTACTATTTAAGTACAGTTCAAGGACTACTTGGTAACATAAATGCCACACTGGGGCAGGTACCTAACTATGGCTGGGGAAACTCCCAAGAGGGCACTAACATAGAGAAGGCTTCCTGCCAATAATCACGTCCACACTTTTAGGACAGAATTGTTCAAGTACTGGATTCTACCCATGAGGAGAGACAGCAGTAATACATTGAGATATTGTCATAGATTTTTCTCCCCAGAAGAGTGGCTCTGAGATTTGCATGAAAGTAGTTTACTGAGGAGCACTCCTGAATCAACACCTCTAAGGGAGTGAGGGAAGCAGAACTGAGTAAAAGGCAAAGTTGGAAGTGTGAGGCAGTTCCAAGGGAGGCCTCATGTGATCCTAGAGGGAGCTCTGAAGCTGGGGTGGTCCTTCGGAGATGTCTCCTAATGAGCCAAGATGGCCAGGCCTTTGTAACCCCAACCTCTAAGCAGTCAATAGATGCAGGCAGCCCCAAGATAAGAGACACAACTGGAGAAAGGCAGCTGCCTCCATCAGAAGGCAATTCCTTGGGCAGTACCCACCTGTGAACCGCCAGCAGTCAACATTCCCAGCAACTGGGAGACAGAGTGTTTCCGTGGAATGGGGGAATCTGGGCAATTTATTACAGCCGCCCCAACAGGTGCAAAAACCAGGGCCCACCATTCACTCTTGGCCTCATCAACAGGGCCTTCTATTTCTCCATGGTAACCTTGGCAGCTGGGTAAGCCACACTGTTGGCACAGGTCCTGGATCTTCCATTAACATAGAGGCCTTCATGTCCTCCCTCCCCCCCATTTCCTAGAGCCGACCTCATTTTCACATTTCAGCCCTTTCCATTAAATGGAAGTTTTGATCTGATGGCAAGTTCAGGAAGGGGCTTGGTCCAAGACAGCCACTGTTTCTGAAGTAAAAATTCAATTTCTCCAAATATGCATAGTCTGTCACCCTTATGGTGTAAGTATAATCATAAAATAATGTGACTCATTTTGAAGAACACGCCAGAAATTGTATATCCAGATCAGGTTACCCTGTTCAAGGTTTCAAGGTAGTCAGGTTTTGGTAGTTTGTACTAAATAGTGTTGTAGAAACTATTCTTTGGGAAGTAATTTCAAAGCCTATGACACATTCTTAAGTAAAAAATATGATTATGGGGTAGAGACAATTTAAGACCAGGGTAAAAATGGGTCCAAATTCTACTGTGCCACCCAGGCACCCCCCAAGTTTGTCCTTTTTAAATAGGCAGACATTTCTGAAAATTTGGTAAATAAGGTAAATTATAGAATTTATTTTTGAAAAGGATCTAATATAAATAAGTAAGGAAGTCTTCTGTGGTTTTATAAACTGACCTTTAGAGTCATGTCCAGAGAAGACTTCCAATTATGTGTTAGCCCCAGCTCCACCTCTGGAATTGAAAAGTGGGTCCCTCCCCATGCTAATTCTAGTCAAGGACAACATGCATACAATTGCTTTGCAAACAAGCTCAGCATGCTAAGTTCTTATCATTCTCACCTTTATCCCTTACAAAAATGAATAGTCTTTCAAACCCAAGCAAAAATTATCGTGGGGGGACGCCTGGGTGGCTCAGTTGTGAAGCTTCTGCCTTCAGCTCAGGTCATGATCCCAGGGTCCTGGGATTGAGCCCCACATTCGGCTCCTTGTTCAGCAGGGAGTCTGCTTCTCCCTTTGCCTGCCACTCCTCCTGCTTGCTCAGTCTGTCTCTCTCTGACAAATAAATAAAATTACTAAAAAAATTATCATGGGGACAGGAATATGATCACCAAAATATATTTCAAGAGATTGGAATCCCAAGAAATAGTCTTTAATTGGATTCATGATGTAAACTCTTACCCTTCACAAGTAAAATATCCCAATAAATGACACCACTATTCTATAGAAAATTTGTCTTTTAAAATTTTTTAATACAATGAACTGATTATACCCCCAAACTTATTAGTAGTGACAGTTACATCCCGAGAGACACATCCATGAATATTTGGCTTGAGGTTACAGGAGGCTTTGGGTTTTGTTCAGAGTTGGTGGAGTTGTTTTGATTTAACAACAATTCATCCCTTATGCTTAGACCGTGTTTTGAAAACCATTCTCCCAGGTCCTCATTTGGCCCCTTGCATAGTTAATGTGGCCTCAATATAGAATATGCATGCTACTGGCCAAGGGACTGAAGTATTCAAATCACTCAAGCATGTTATAGCTAAGGATTAACAAAATCTCCCTCTATGCTCCAGAGTAATTAAAATATGCAGTTGTGGGCAAAGCTGAGAATTGGGAATGCACCTGAAATTTCATGAAGACTCATTAAACCATCAAAGATAATCCTAAGCAAAACAGACTTCTATGTTTACTCCCTTGGTTTTTACATGGAAACATCACTTGCTCCCTGCAAAAGTGAATGCTTTGACTTCCGCCTGCTTCTTTTGTGGTAAAAATGTCAAGTCCTTTCAGATGGACATTGCCCTTAAATGACAAGTTCCATGCTCCCATGTCCTAGAAATACAGCAACCCTCAGCATACAGAGCTGCTCAACTCTGATAGCAGACCTCAGAAAAGTGGAAATCACTCAGCCTCTCCTGCTTGACTTTATGCATAGAGTTCGGATTTGAACTCTGAATGCTTCTGTGGGAAGAAGAATCCCATTACCTCTACACTCAGGCCTCATGTTGCCTTCTACGGCATGTTGTTAACTAACTTAATGCCACCTCTAATATTCACATCACACTGTCTTCTGACCACAACTCTATGTACAACCTTAGTGGTTTAGCAGATGTATCAATGTACCAGACATATTTGGAAGAGGAACAGGTGTGTCACTGTTCTTTCTCTTAACTCTGCAACTCTGCTTTTTTCTAACACTTCCCCATAATTCTCTGTCCAACAAAGGAAGACTTTGTAAAGAAAATTCAGAGAAAAGAAAAGGAGATGCAAATAGGCAGATGCTCTTAGTGCAGCAAACTGCTGAGAAAATATTCCGTAAAAGTATTAACAATCTCTGAATTTCAAGTCTTTTCAGTCATAAAGAATCATTTCTTTTTGACAAGTTAGAGCAGAGAATATGACTCCACCTTACCTGTTCTCTGCTACCAGACATATCTCAATGGCCACAAGCAAGCAGATACAGCAGCCCTGTGGGCCCTACTCATAACGCGGCTAGAATTCTTCTAGAAGAGAGACAGTGTGAATTTGCTGCTTCTCTAACCAGTAAGACAGAGGACTGCCAGTGAGAGCAGATCAAGTAGAAGTGTGGGCAAGGCCCATGTAAATTCTGCAGGCTCAATCACATTTCCTCACATTATTTAAATATTTGCAAGACTCGTCTGGTTTTTTCTAATGCCTGCAACTCAACACTAAGCAACTAGAATAAAAACAGTATTTAGCATAGGTGTGATTTAGGGGCTAAAAGTCACCATCAGTCCAGAAAAGAAATAAGGAGCCTCACCCTACAAGAATAGTAGGTTCCCTTCAAAGGTCAGCTACAGTGGTGAATGCAGAACCTGTTTGCCATATCCATTATCTGTATCAAGGGAATGGGCTTTGGCCATATTTGTATGATTACGGAGCTAATGAATCACCGTGCAGTGGCTGACCTCTAAATTAGAACGGCTTGATAGTTCCTGTCAGAGTCAGTGGTTTGCAAAGAGCAGCTGCTTATATGCCATGAATGCAATAAACTCTGTTTACTGGGAACTTAGATTAGAATGAGTTTAAAAAATTACTTGTCTAACTATTAAACTCATAAATTACAATTTATTCATAAATGAATACTTCAATTATCAAGTATTTTTAACATATGGTCTCAAAGACATAGGGCTCTATGCTTAATAGCAACTTCAATTATTTTTCAATTGCTTTATATTAAAGTACTTCTCTCCACCATAGGAAATGTTGGCAATATGTTCATAATATGAGACCTTTGAAATAGGATACTATAAACACCTTGGCACCATGTTGCTTACTGACTTCAGTGAAATGAACTGCTAATATTTAGAAATCCAGACTTCATCTCTCAATACTCAACTAAAATTAATTGGAAACTAGAAAGAAGAACAGGTTGCCAGTCAAAACTGGCCCCTTACTTTGTCATATTCATAGAAGAGTTATGAGCTCTGCTCCCTAGAAACGCTACAGACCTAGAACTGTCTGTAACACTGAAACTGGACCCAAATCTCCACCAAACCCAGCTGTGCAATTTTTATCATACACACAGCTTCAGGTACCTCAACAGGAAAACAAGTTTCACACTTTTCTGAGAGAGGTGTTTGGAAGGATGGATAAGAAATTGCATGTAAAAGTACCTAACAATAATGAGCACTCACTCAGTGAATCTCTATCTTTCTATCTTAATCTTTCATCCTGCAAGAACAGGTAGAATCCAAGGAATTTCTTTTGACCTAGAGAGGGGCAGATTCACGACCTCAATACCTCTTATCTCAAATCTGCTTCGCATCTCTAATTCCATACAATATACAACAGCACAGATCACATTAGCAAGTATTTCTGCTTTTTTGCAGAGCTGAGACACCCATTTAATATCAAAAAAAGACAAAAGGTGTATCAGGAGTTAAGACAAAGGTTTCCTGAGGGCGGCAGATTCTATACTATACAGAAGCACACAGAGACACACACAAGTGCTGCTCCAAGACGTTTGCTGTGTACGTGACTTTTGAAGGTCTCATCACTTAGCCTCTCTGAGCTTTATCTCTAAAATTAAGTTATTAGGGGCACCTGGGTGGCTCAGTCAGTTAAGCGTCTGCCTTCGGCTCGGGTCATGATCCCAGGGTCCTGGGATGGAGCCCCGCATCAGGCTCCCTGCTCCGCGAGAAGCCTGCTTCTCCCTCTCCCACTCCCCCTGCTTGTGTTCCCTCTCTCACTGTGTCTCTCTCTAATAAGTAAATAAAACCTTAAAAAAAATAAAAATAAAAAAATAAAATTATTAATATTCACTTCACAATGTCATTGCAAAGACCCTAAGAGAGAACATGAAAATGCAGCTGTAACTGGTCTACGTGTGCTATGTTGAATGGTTGACTTGAACCTCAAGCTCTCCCCCATATAACTGGCAAGTTAATAAAAACATCCTTCCTCAAATTTGTGCCCAGATCAAAATTTGTCTGCCATATATTAAAAGCATAAATAGGAGCTTTACACCATATCCAGGCTTTCATCTTAGGCAATCTCTACCCCACCTGAATTACAGAAATCCTCTTTGAAAACGTCCGACCTACTATGAATTGGACCTACTGTTTTGTGACCAAGTCAAAGCCTCAGTCTGAATTACAAGCTGCCTACACATGTCAGTAAGCATCTCCCTTTAGTAAGACATCAACTGCTAACGCTTCATCATATTCTATATTCAGGAAATAAACTTCCCTCCTCTCATGGAGTCTCAGAGAATAAAAACAGACCTGATAATCGAGAACAATCTGTTTTTGGCAGCCTAGTCTCTTTTAAACAAATGTCTCATGATTAATTCCTTTTTCCAGAAGACTGCTGTGAAGTTTGATGTTATTCTCACATTGCTTCTTAGAATATTTCTAAGACACAGAACTTTCGCTATGGTCTGGTCTTTAAACTATTTGTGTCTATCTGCGCTGATCACGGATTGGCTTGCCCCAAAGCCAATCCCAACTGAAATTAGTATTCTATATGCAGGGTTGAGTCAAAATTGTGAATACCCAATATGGCACAGGGCAGCAATTACTCAGAGGGGACACTGATCCCAGCACCCCAATGGGTTCTGGAGACCACCCTGTTCTGCCTCCAGCTGTT
The DNA here is from genome assembly GCF_004348235.1 of Phoca vitulina. NCBI lineage: Eukaryota > Metazoa > Chordata > Mammalia > Carnivora > Phocidae > Phoca > Phoca vitulina. Next base: position 40,706,586 of record NW_022589715.1, on the reverse strand, counting down.
TACCTCTGGGGAGGTAGACAGGGGAAAGATGAGGATGACCATTATATGATGGGCATCACTCAGGAAGCTCGAGACAGTATCTATTTACCAAAATATAAAGACTGATTTCCATATCTTAACAACCAATAAGGCCATACTAGCTCCTCCTTCCAAGTATGTGCCCTAATGGATGAAAAATCAGAGAAGCGCAGGAGCCCAGCATATAAACTGCCACCTAAAATTGCCAGCATTAAAAGACAGTTTTAAGAAAAATTAACAACACAAGAAACAAGAGGTGTTGGTGAGGCTGTGGAGAAAAAGGAACCCTCTTACACCGCTGGCGGGAATGCAAAATGGTACAGCCACTGTGCAAAACAATATGGAGGATCCTAGAAAGGTTAAAAATAGAACCACCCTACGATTCAGTAATTCCACTACTAGATATTTACCCGAAGAATACAAAAACACTAATTCAAAGGGATACATGCACGTCTAGGTTTATAGCAGCATTATTTTCAATAGCCAAGATATGGAAGCAGCCCAAGTGTCCACTGACAGATGACTGGATAAAGAAGGTGTGATATAGATACAGATATACAATGGAATATTATTCAACCACAAAAAAGAATGAAATCTTGCCATTTGCAATGACATAGTTGGAGTTAGAGAGAATAATGCTAGGTGAGATAAGCCAGTCAGAAAAAAATAAATACCATATAATTTCACTCTAACTGGAGTTTAAAAACAAAACAAATGAGCAAAAGGGGAAAAAAGAGAGAGAGACAAACCAAGAAACACTGTCTTAACTATAGAGAACTGATGGTCACCAGAGGGGAGATTGGTGTGTGTGGGGGGGGGGATGAAATAGGTAATGGGGATTAAGAGTACCCTTATCATGATGAGCACCAGATGATTAAAATAAAATCCTTTTAAAAATGAAGGAAATACCCTGAAATATTTTTAAAGGTTTATTTTAAAGTTTTATTTATTTATTTGAGAGAGAGTGTGAGAGCTAGAGCACAAGCAGGGGGCAGGGAGGGGCAGAGAGAGAGAGGGAGAAGCAGACTCCCCACTGAGCAGGGATCCCAAGGTGGGGCCCTGGGGCCACGACCTGAACCGAATGCAGATATTTAACTGACTGAGTTGCCCAGGTGCCCCTAAAAGTTTTTTAATCTTGCAGATCAAATTAAGACTACTTTTGTTTTCTTTAAAAAAAAAAAAGAAGACAGTTTTAAGAGCATAATTATGTAAGTCTTGAAATCTCTATTTAAATGGAAATCACTTGAGAGAGAAAATTCTCAAAGCATTAGGACCTATTATCATGTTGGTACCTATTAGCTGAAGACACAGGCAGTGGACACTGTGAAAAGCAGGGAAGAGCCGTGGGAGGCAGGAAACACTACTCTGGTCTAGAAGTTTGCAAAGCTGAGGGAAACAGTGAAGGTGGAAAGATTCTGGGGGTAGCCTGGAGTCCTGAGGGGCACAGTGAATATATTTGATGCCACCTAGCTGACTTACATACCCCTCCTAACCAAACAGTTTGTGTAAGGTGGTAGCAAAATTCAATCAGAGTACACAAGCTGATGCCATTTCTGGTTTGGGTTTTTCCCACATTGTTCTAAGATAAGAGAGCAAATTAATTCAATGCTGCCAAACCTTCCCTAACCCTTTTCTTTTTTTTTTTTTTTTTTTTTAATTTTTTTATTGTTATGTTAATCCCCATACATTACATCATTAGTTTTAGATATAGTGTTCCATGATTCATTGTTTGTGCATAACACCCAGTGCTCCATGCAGAACGTGCCCTCCTCAATACCCATCACCAGGCTAACCCATCCTCCCAACCCCCTCCCCTCTAGAACCCTCAGTTTGTTTTTCAGAGTCCATTGTCTCTCATGCCTAACCCTTTTCTTAAAGACAGATTAATCAACAGTTATTTAAAGGTAGAGCATGTAATAGCCAAACCCTCTTACAGAAATTTAGATTCCTTATAAGCAACCCATCACACCATTTTAAAGATGTCTAAGGAAGTGGCTCAACTGAGTTCTTGTAAAATAACCACAGATGGTTAAGAAAAAAGAAGATGAATGGCCCAGACTTACAGAGCCATATAAATGAGTCACTACTAACAAAAGGTACCTTTTCAGGAAATCTGGCAAATTATCTTAAAAAGTAGGTTAGATAGTTTCATAATTCTAATTCTGATTTGAAATAACATCACATTCACACGACAGGCAATAGAAGAGTGAAGGGACCTTTGTAATTCAGTAAACTTATAAGCATTATGATCTTTGTAAACATGTATCTGACAATAATTTTAATTTTGAATCACTGTGAACAACTTTTCATGTGCCATTAGGACAGTTCATAAGCTAATTAAATTCAGTTATATAAGAAAAATTTTTCTCCCTGGTTTTTCAATGCATTTTAACATATTACAAATTCTTTAATATTGATTATTTTTCTAATGGAAGTATTGATCCCACCACATAGGTGCCATTATTTTTCCCCAACAGGTCTGAGCTATATGTGGATGAGAATATGGCATCTCATTATAAAGTTATTTATATGTGTGTGTGGTGGGGGAGGTGGTAAAAGAATTAAAAACAAAATTGTCTTTTAATATAGTATCAATGTGTTTTTTTTATTTCAGTTCTTTTATTCTCCTCAAGGACTTGTGAAAGGGCCCAATTATATCATTCCAGAGAAATTGAAGCCCAAGAGTTAATATTCAAGAAGCAGAAAAGAGTTTCTGGTCCAAGATGCTGATGTAGAAAGACCCTGAACTCACCTCCTCCACAGACACACAAAATTTATCTATATTTATAGAGCAGTTCCTCCTGAAGAACTGAGGGCTGACTGAACCATTTCTGCACAACACAAGATAGAGAGACAACATAGAGAACAGTAAGAGATGGAGCATCCTACCAAATGGTGGGAGAGCTGCTGGAACTCTCTCTGGGTGGGAAGAACTGCTAAGTGCCAAGTTTTAAATTCTGCCTCCACTTTGATAGTGTGGTCAAGAGTAGAGTTCAGGCACCAGAGTCATCCTGCCACGCCAGGGAGCTCTGAGCCCCCAGTCTATCCTGGGGCACAGAAAAAAAAGCTGAAGTTTAAAAGACCAACTAGAATATAAAGGATCCAGTCCTAGAACTCCATCAAATGGCAAGAGAACACTCAAATTCTCTGTAGGTCAAAGGGCTTGACAAGCACCAAAGTTTACATACCCTTTCCACCTTAGTGTGGACACCAGTGGGATCCAGGCACCCTGGCAGCCTACCTCCTCAGTGAGCCCCAGGCCCCTTGCCACACCAGGCATCTAACTAAGGCAGCCCCAGCACATACTCACTGAGACACCTCTCATCAGCAGACACTACAACTCGAGTTGTCTCAGCAAGGTGACAAAGGCACAAAGCACCTGAAACACTCCAGGTTCACACCACTTTAGCTCCAGAAAACTTTCTAGTGCACCCCCAGGACAGAGTACTCCAGGACCTCCCAGCTCACATCCACCTCGGCTCCAGCAACCCCACCAGAGTACCCCCTACTCTGAGCACCCCCAAGACACCTTGGTTTGTATCCACTTCAGCTTCAGTTGTCCTATCAGGATTCCCTATGTACAGAGAGATGCAGAACTGCTCTGTCCCATGCCCACTTCAGGTTCAACCGTGCTACCAGGGCACCCTCTACATTGACAGCCCAGGACAGTCCCAGCCCATGCCTACTTCACTCCACCCACCCCACTAGGGCAGCCCCAGCATAGACTGCCCCAGGACCCCTAGCCCACACCAGCTCATGCAAGCCAGGCAAAGTCACCAGGCACCCACAGTCTTCACAGGGGACATTCCTACAAAAGACCATTGCTTCAACTGGAGGACAGTAGCTATTCCACCTCAGTCATAGAAATAAACACAGAAAGTCAAGAAAAATCTCCCTCTCCCTCCCCCGCCCCCAACCCCTCCACCTGCTCATGCTCTCTCTCGCTAATAAAATCTTTTTTAAAAAAGGTAGTAAAACCAATTATATCTTAAAAAATTAAAGAGACTCACAACATTAAAAAAATGTAAAATATGACAACACATATATAAAATGTGGACATGGAGAGTAAAAATGAGGTTCTTTTAGAATGTGTTTGAACTTAAGTGACCACTGACTTAACATAGATTGCTATATACTTAGGATGTTATATATGAACCTCATTGTAACCACAAACCAAAATCCCATAATAGATACATAAAAAGTAAAGAGAAATAAAGTCAAGCATTACACTACAGAAAGTCCTCAAACACAAAGGAGCAAAAGAACAGAACTACAAAAACCACCAGAAAATTAACACAATAGAAGTAAGTATATACCTACTAAGAATTACTTCAAATGTAAATGGTCTAAATGCTCTAATTAAAAGCTATAGGGGGACAAAATAAAAAGGAGTCCCATCTATACGCTGCCTACAAAAGACTCACTTCAGACCTAAAGATACACAAAGTAAAAGGATGGAAAAAGATATTCCATGCAAATGGAAACAAAGGAAAAGCTGGGGTAGCAATACTTAGACAAAATAGACTTTTAAACAAAGACTCTAACAAGAGAAAAAGAAGGGCATTGCATAATAATAAAGGATCAATCCAACATAATGATATAACAATTGTAAATATCTATGCACCCAACATTGTAGCACCTAAACACATATAGCAAATACTGACAGACTTAAAGGGAGAAATTGACAGTAATACAATTGTGAAGAAATTTAGCACCCCACTTACATCAATGGATAAATCATCCAGATCTCAGGAAGTGAACAGTGGCTTTGAATGACATAGGAGGTCACATTCCATTCAAAAACAGCAGAATACACTTTCTCAAGTGCACGTGCAACATTCTCCAGGATAGATCACATCGTAGGCCACAAAACAAGTCTCAACAAATTTAACAAGACTGAAATTATAGCATGCATCTTTTCAAATCACAATGCTATAAAACAAGAAATTACAAGAACAGCAATAAAAAAAGCTGGAAAAGACACAAACACATAGAGGCTAAACAACATACTACTAAACAAACAGATTGACAAAGAAACCAAAGAAGAAATAAAAAAAAAAAGTACATGGAGACAAAAGCAGAGACCCAACCCTCCCGAGTCTTTGGGATGCAGTAAAAGCAGTTCTAACAGGGAAATTTATAGCAATATAGGTCTACCTCGGGAAAAAAAAACAACAACAAAAAACTCCATCTAACCTTATTCCTAAAGGAACTAAAAAAGAAAAATAAACCCAGAGTTAGTAGAAGGAAGGAAATAATAAAAACAAGAGCAGAAAAAAAGTAAATAGAAGCTAAAATAACAATTGAAAAAAAAAAAATCAATGAAATCAAGATCTGGTCCTTTGAAAAAATAAACTGAGTTGACAAACCTTTAGCCAGACTCCTAACCAAAGTGGGTGGCAGGGGGGAGAACCCAAATAAATAAAATCAGAAGTGAAAGAGAATGGACTACACCACACCACAGAAATACACCACAGAAATCCAAAGACTGCAACAGACTGCTACAAATAATTGTATGCCAACAAACTGGACCATCTAGAAGAAATGGATAAATTCCTAGAAATATATAACCTCCCAAAACTGTATCAGGAAATAGAAAATCTGAACAGACCCATTACTAGTAATGAAACTGAACTGGTAATTAAAAAGTTAACAACAAACAAAAGTCCAGGAAGGAAAGCTTCCAAATACATTCTAGGAGACCAGCATCACCCTCATACCAAAACCAGACAAAGACACTACCAAAAAAGAAAACCACAGGCCAACATTGCTAATGAGCATATGCAAAAATCCTCAACAAAATAGTAGCAAACCACATCCAATAGTACATTGAAAGAATCATTCACCATGATCACGTGGGATTTATTCCAGCAATGCAAGAATGGTTCAATATTTACCAATCAATGTGATATACCTCATTAACAAAGTGAATAAAAATCATGACTATGTCAGTAGACACAGAAAAAAATTTGACAAAATTCTCATCCATTCATGGTAAGAACTCTCAATAAAATGGGTTTAGAGAGGGGCACCTGGGTGGCTCAGTCATTAAGCATCTGCCTTCAGCTCAGATCATGATCCAGGGTCCTGGGATCGAGCCCCGCATCGGGCTCCCTGCTCGGTGGGAAGCCTGGTTCTCCCTCTCCCACTCCCCCTGCTTGTGTTCCCTCTCTCGCTGTGTCTCTCTCTGTCAAATAAATAAATAGTATCTTCAAAAAAAAAAAAATGGGTTTAGAGAGAACATACCTCAATATAATAAAGGCCTTATATGAAAAACTCACAGCTAACATCATCTTCAATGGGGAAAAACAGAGTTTTCCCCCTAAGGTCAGGAACAAGACTAAGATGTCCACTGTCACCACTTTTCTTCAACACAGTGCTGGAAGATCCTAGCCACCACAATCAAACAACAGAAAGAAATAAAAGGCATCCAAATTGGTAAGGAAGAAGTAAAATTTTACTATTGCAGATGATGTAATGCCATATATAGAAAATCCTAAAGACTCCACCAAAAAGCTTTTAGAAGTAATAAATATAGTAAAGCTGCAGGATACAAAATATACAGAACCCTGTTGCATTTCTATACGTTAATAATGAAGTAGCAGAAAAAGAAATTAAGAAAACAATCCCATTGACAACTGTATCAAAAATAAAACACCTATGAATAAACTTAACCAAGGAGATAGACCTATACTCTGAAAACTTTAAAACATTTTTTAAAGAAATTCAAGGTGACACAAACAAATGGAAAGACATACCACGCTCTTGGATCAGAAGAACTAATATTGTTAAAACGTCCCTATTACCCAAAGCAATCTACAGATTCAAGGCAGTCCCCATCAAAACACTATTTTTCACAAAACTACAGTACTAAAATTTGTATGAAATCACAAAAGACCTCAAAAAGCCAAAGCAATCTTGAGAAAGAAAAAAGCTGAAGGTATCACAATCCCAGATTTCAAGGTATAGTATAAAGCTGTAGTAATCGAAACAGTATGGTACTGGCACAAAAAGAGACACAAAGACCAACTGAGCATAAACTATTGTGATTACACCAAAATAGAAAGCTTTTTTTTTCAATATCAATGTACTTTTTATTAAACATCTAACATATAATAATATACTATTATATTCAAACTCCTTCCCGCTTATGACCTGCTTTATCCTATTGGGTCCCTTTGCTCTCTAGACTAGAGCAGTAATCTCAAAGTTTAGCAGGCATCAGAATCATCACGTGGTGGGGGGGGGGGCGCCTGGGTGGCTCAGTCGTTAAGCGTCTGCCTTCGGCTCAGGTCATAATCCCAGGGTCCTGGGATCGAGCCCCACATCGGGCTCCCTGCTCGGTGGGAAGCCTGCTTCTCCCTCTCCCACTCCCCCTGCTTCTGTTCCCTCTCTCGCTGTCTCTCTCTCTGTCAAATAAATAAATAAAATCTTAAAAAAAAAAAAAGAATCATCACAAGGGGCTCACCCCTGGTTTGACTCTCCAAAATAGAAAGCTTTTGCACAGCAAAAGAAACCATGAACAAAAAGGCAACCTACTAAGAGATTCTCAAATGACATATTTGATAAAAGGTATCTAAAATATGTAATTTATACAACTGAACATCAAAAAACAAATAACCTCGCTTAAAAATGGGCAAAGGACTTAGATATTTTTTGAAAGCAGACATACAGTCAAGAAACACATGAAAAGATGCTCAACATCACTAATCCTCAGGAAAATGCAAATCAAAAATACAGTGACATCTCACCTTAAACCTGTAAGAATAGGCAGAATAAAAAAGACAGGAAGTAGTAAGTGTTGGCAAAGATGTGAAGAAAAAGGAACCCTTATGCACTATTTGTCAAAATGTTAATTGGTGCAGCTACTATGGAAGTTCCCCCAAAAAATTAAAAATAGAAATACCATATGATCCAATAATTCCACTACTAGGTATTTATCCAAAGAAAACAAGGTACTAATTCAAAAAGATATGGGCACCCCTATGTTTATTGCAGCATTATTTACAATAACCAGGGCATGAGAGCAGCCTAAATGTTCTTTGATAGATGAATCGATAAGGACGTGCCACACACACACACACACACAATGGACTATTATTCAGACATAAAGAATGTGATCTTGCCATTTGTGACTATATGGGTGGAACTAGAGGATATTATGCTAAATGGCATAAGGCAGACAGATAAAGACAAATACCTTAAGAGTTCTCTTATATGTGGAATCTAAAAAACGAAATAAATGGGGGGGGGGTGGAAAAAGGCAGAAACAGACCCATAAGTACAGAAAACTGGTTGTTGCTGGGATTAGAGGTGTGGGGGGATGGGCAAAATGAGTGAAGGGCAGTGAGAGATACAGGTTTCTAGTTCTAAAGTCACAGGGATGAAAGGTACAGCGTAAGGATTATAGTCAATGGCACTGTAATAAGTGTTCTATGGTGACATTGGGTAGCTATGCTTGTAGTGAGCATAGCAGGTCATATATCGTTGTTGAATCACTATGTGGTATACCTGAAATAACGTGACATCATCTGTCAACTACAACTTTTAAAAAAGCAGGAAAAAAATGCAATTTTTTGAAAAGAAAAAAAAAAGGAAAGTTAAGATCTTTTAACAATTCTAAATGAAACACAAAAAAGCTAAACATTGCATGCAATTTGGGGATCAGCATATAAGCAGTCAGTAAACTGAGTTGGGACCATCACACTGGAGTGATTTATTTGGAAGTCTGGATGATGGGGTAAAAGGAGTGCATATGGAAAGACATAAAAAGAATCTGGTTCCTTCCAAATAAGCACTCCTTAATTTTGATGAAAGAGAGAGTATTGACCAACCCAGATTCTACAGCCTGTCTTTTTGGGATCAAACCCAGCTACAATCATTTTGACAAAGTTACCAAGTCTCCTAGCATGTAAAATGAGAATAACAAGAGGATCTACCCCATATGATTATTGTTAAGGATTGAGGGAATAAATATTTTTAAGTGCTTAAAGCAGTCTCTGGCAAATACAGGATGCTGTCAATTCTCACTAAAAAAGTAAAATGAGGGGTGCCTGGGTGGCTCAGTCGGTTAAGCAATGGCCTTTGACTCAGGTCATGAACCCGGAGTGCCAGGATCGAGCCGTGCATGGGGGTCCCTGCTCAGCGGAAAGCCTGTTTCTCCCTCTGCCCCTCACCCAACTCAGGCACTCGCATGCTCTCTCTCTCGCTCGCTCTCTCTCTCAATATTTAAATAAATGAGATTTATGAGATACATATGTAAATAGAGATCATCAATTAATTTCACGTGACCCATTCACATAAATACCTTATACAACATCCCATAAGCCTTATGCCTTCTTGGAGCCCTGATTTTAATTAGTGTGGGAGTCCAAAAGATCAAAGGTTTCAATCTTCTGAATCCCCCAAGACTTTCCCCACCCATGCTTCCAACAGCAGAGACAGAGCTAAGCCTAACCTCCAGCCCTTCAAGGAAGCAACAGGAATGGTTGAGCAGGAAATATGATTAAATTCAGGTCCTGCCAGTACTTCCACATGCTTATTTTCAGAATGGTTTAATTAAAGTTTCTGACATGAAGAGAGCTATTTCTGTTCATCTATTCAGAGCTGGTTATAGAGGGGAAAAAAAACTGAAATAGGCTGTTTCAATTTGTAACAATATAGTTGTACAATTAAGTTGGAAGGGTACAAAGAAAGTTAGTCTATATAATTTTTCCTCTTATGGAGGTATTCATTATAGAACAAATTGAGGTCTCAAATGGAATAATGTTGAGACAAACCAGTCAAAGGAGAAGATAGCAGTTTCAAAATGTTCAATGCGGAGTCAACGTCCAAAATTTTAATTGTGTCCCCACTTTATTAGTAATTCATTCTAAAAAGCTCCAGAATGGTCAAACTAATCAATGCACTATTTATTGCTGATCTTATTATTTAAATATCCCTATAGATTATAAACATATGCATTATTTAGTAACTAAAATGACAGAAAATTCTATTATGTGCAAAGGATTTGGATGCTCTACTTAATTGTTCTATCCATACCAGAGAATGGATACCGTACATCAGAAAAATGTCTAGAAGCCACTCAAGCTTTCTGAAAGGATCTGAAAGACATTGGGATATCAATTCTAAACAGTTTTTCTCTCCAGCCTCAAAGAACCCCAGCAGGTCACAGAATTCGCATGTCTCTCCCCTCTGCCTGAAGCTGGAAATGGCTCCGGGACTGTTTATTCAGTGAGCAGTGCTCCAACTCCGTTCATCAGCTGGTCTGAGCAGGTGAATGATGGCAGGACATGCCGGTCACCTAGAGGGTAGCAGCTGTTCCAAGTTCCAAAAAGGCCCAAGTCAGGAGCGGCAGCCTCAGGTTGGGCGCCAGGAAGCAGCATCTTCCGACCCACGTGGATGTGTATGCAGCCTCCGCACACCTGGGCCAGGGCTTTGGGCACCATCCATTATGCTGATGATCATGCGAGGCTCCAGCTTCCTGGGGAGCCAAGGTGAGGAATGCTTAATTGCACCAATAGCTTTTGCAGGAACAGATGTAGCCTCTCACATTCTGGTGACTTTCGGGAGGGGGTTGGGGAGAGAAGGAGGGGAAAGGGATTGAAAAGGAGAAAGAAGAAGAGGGATGGGGAGCAAAGATACAAAAGTTTGTCTCACTTTTCATCTTTCTCTATCGCACACAAGAATGTCTGGACAATAAGGAATGGCCAGGTCTAGGGATTCGGCTGTCATCTGAGTAAGTATTCTCTACTAGTTTTTGTTACAGAATGAAGGCAGCATAGATCTTTAAAAAAAGATAATGGACCTTCTACAACATGCACACCTTTAAAATGCACAACTTGGTGAGTTTTGGTATTAGGTACAGACCATGAAACCATCCCCACTATCAAGAGGGTGAACATACCCATCACCCCCAAAAGGGTACTCAAGCCCCTGTCTCTCTGTCCCATTGCAGGCAAACGATCTGCTTCCCATCACTGCAGACTAATTTGCTTTTTCTAGAAATGTATATATGTGGAACTATATGCAGTCTTTGGCTTTGAGGGTAGCACAAGTTTTTTAAAGTTACATTCAATTATTTAAGTTATTTTTTGTGGGGTAACAATGCTTAAAATTTTGTTAAGTGAGCTACATGTCAAATATACCATACAGTACCATTGACTACGGGTACAATGTCATACAGCAGATCTCTAGAATATATTCATTTTGCTTCACTGAAACTTTATGCTCATTCACTAGTAATTCCTCCTTTTCACCTCTCTCAGCCCCTGGCAGCCAACATTCCGCTATTTGATTCCATGAATGTGATTATCTCCTAAGTAGAATGATGTAGTATTTTCTTTCTGTGACTGGCTTATTTCACTTAGCACATGTCTTCAAGGTCCACCCATGTTGTTACATATTGCAACATCTTTAAGGCTGAATAGTATTCCATTGTGTGTACAGACCACATTTTCTTTATCCATCCAACTGTCCATGGACATTTAGGTTGTTTCCCCATCTTGTCTATTGTGAATAGCGGTAAATGTGGTACAATGAATGTAGGAGGGCTCCTAGCTCTTTGAGATCCTGATTTTAATCTTTTTGCATATATATATATATATATCCAGAAGTGAGATAGCTGGATCCTATGTTAGTTCTGTTTTTAGTTTCTTGATGAACCCCTACACTGTTTTCCAAAGCAGCTGCGCCATTTTGCATTACCACCAACATTGCATGGGGTTCCAATTTCTCCACATCCTTGCCAACACTTGCATTTTGTTTATTTGATAATACCTGACAGGTAGGTAGAAGTAAAAAACCACAATGAGATACTAAGTCCCTGATATTAGTGACCTTGAGCACTTTTTCATACACCTGTTGACCATTTGTAGGTCTTCTCTGGAGAAACGTCTAATTAGTCAATTTTTAAAGCAGGTTATCATGGGGTGCCTGGGTGGCTCACTCAGTTAAGCATTTGACTCTTGATTTCAGTTCAGGTCATGTTCTCAGGGTCGTGAGATTGAACCCTGCATTGGGTTCCATGTTGGGCATAGAGCCTGCTTAAGATTCTCTCTCTCCCTCTGCCCCTCCCCCCCCCACTCTCTCTCCCTCCCTCTAAAAAAAAAGTAGTAAAAATAGAACAAGTTATCAGTTATTGTGCCATAAAGTAGTAGGATTTCCTTTCACATATATGCTCTTCAGCATCGTCTTACTCTTTCTCTTCCTTTTTATCTTCCAAGAATTTTTAATTCTACCATCTACCAGCCAGTGCACAAGTATTTCTAACCCATTCACACAAACCAGAACTTTACATAGACCACGTATTATAATTGGTCTGGTGTCCTCATAGGAGAAATAACATGTTCCTTCTTTCTCAAAGGAATCATACTCTCAACAGCAGAGTAGTTATTATAAGGATGAATTACAGGCTATAACCCCTGATGCCAAAGACCACCTATTTAGTACATCTACTGAGTCCATCTTGGACAAATTTCAAACATGGGGCCTGCCATTTTACAGTAGAACTTTTCTTTGACCCTTTAAGAGCCTATTTACTAAAAAGGCTTATAGATTTTGAGAGCACTCTTACTCTGAGCTACTCAAGGAAGATACCATAGACTAGGATGACTTACAAACAATAGAAATTTATTTCTCATAATTCTATAAGCTGAGAAGTATAGATTCACAGATTCACCATTGGGAGAGAGCCCACTTCCTGATTCATATATGGCCACATTCTCACTGTGTCCTCACATGGCTGGACTGTTCTCCTGACTTTTATAAGGTACTAGTCTAATTCACTGGGGCTCAGCCCTCATAACCTAATCATTTCCCAAAGACATCCAGCCCCTAATACCATCACACTGGAGATTAGGTTACAACATAAGCCTTTGGGGGATGGGGGGGGAGAGGGAACACATGAACAGTCTAGATCAAGTCTGTCTTGAACTTTTCAGTCCATCAATTAAATTGAGATGAGAGCATCATGTACAGACAAGTTGGCGGGGGCAGGTAGAGGGAACACAAATCAAAGGTAAGGAAATTTTGTTAAAGGAAGTCAGAGATCCACTGCCTGGCCCAGTTCCAGAGCTGGTCTAGCAGCCGACTTCGAAACACTAGTGCTAGGGATCAAATCTGCTCATTGGAAATGTGATACAGCTGGATGGCCTGAGCAACCAGGCCTGAACCCTGATGGCCACACTGAAGGTCTCTGGACATCAGAGAACCCACTGGAGCTCCCAGTTTTTCCCAGCAAGCCAGTCATTTCTCTGGCACCCATTATAGCTCTGTAGAGAAGTAATCCAACTCTAAAGAAAGTATTTGCCATGAAACCTAAACAGAAGAGCCTCACGTCTTTAACTCAATGGTACAGCCACAGACAGAAATGCTCACCACCACCAAAACCAGTGGACAGAAAATGGCCATTTGACTCTTATGGGGGGGAGGGGGGAGGGAAGAATCACTATATACTGAAACAATCCCATTTCAAAAAAGGAATCTATAAGCCAAAATAAGGTACATGAAAAACAATTTATAAAGGAGACCGATGATGAGAGTAAACAGCCTTGCAATCTTGGGAATGGGACGGATAGTGTAGCCCTGGGACATTCTGGTCACATCTCAGGACATCTGTTCCCCCTTTTGTGGAGCAAGAAGGCCTCTCCTTCCTCACCAGCTTCAATATTCAACAAGGCACAAAGAGAGGCGGAAAAGTGCAAAGAAGGATAGAATGATAGTACCAGTGTGTTTTTTCTGACTTTTGTTATTTAAGAAAAATCTGTATTAATACCTCAAGATCTAATGTAGCCCAAAGGCAGAGGACAAACCAAATTGAAAAACAAATGGGGCACTGATCCAAAAAAGTCACAGAGAAGCCATTTTGGGTTTGAGTCCCAGACTGAGCCATCCACCAAGAAATTTAAGAAGATGGCTCCAAGAGTAGCTCTCTGCTTCTAAACCAGCACCACTACTCCAAACAGCAAAATAATTCCATGTGACCGTTCTCTTTGTAGAGAGACATTGTAGCTGTAAACCCGCCAGTACCCTGGCATTTAGACTGCAAGATCACCGGCCTGTTAAATATATTCTGTAGTCTCCGTGAAAACAAGGCAAGCCACAGAGGTCGGCATGTAGTGGAAGCACGTAGGGTCAGGGCCCAGGGTCACACTCTCCTCTGACCCATTCCTGCTGATAGCTAAAGACTGTTATGTTCAATGGATTGGAGAATTTTCTTCTTTTATTCCTAGTGTAAGAAATTAAATTGACTCACAAAAAGAAATTAAACTGACTCTCCCTAAAATAATTTTTCTCAGGACAAAAAGAGTAAGTATTGCTTAAGTAAAGATATAGTTTTCAAATATCAGCGTGCATCAGAATCATGGAGGGCTTTTTAAAACACAGATTACTGGGCCCCATCTCCAGAGTTTCTAATTCAATAGGACTGGGGTGGGGCCCCAGAATTTCCATACTGATGCTGCTGGTCTGGGGATCACACTTTGATAATGACTGTTGTAAATAACTTCCTTACCTCAGTCTGGAGAAATTGTATCCTGAACAACCAACAACAATAGCTAGCCTCACTGTGTGCTGGACACTGAGTGTTAAGTGATTTACTCACATAAATCCTTTCATCCTCATACCTGCCTTTGAGGTGTTATTTGTTGTTAATCCCATTTCACAAATGGGGAAACTGAGGCTCAAGGAGATTATGAAAAGAATGGCCGATAAAAAAGCAAAGACCCATGGTGATCTCTGGAAACAGAGCAGGTAGGATGCTGAATGGTTCTGGATTTGAGATCTGAAAATCCCAACTGAACAAGAGGGAGATAAAAGAGACATGGAAAAATTGCAGTCCACATGAAAAATTACCAGGTTTTCAGAAGCAATGAGATCAATAGAATCAACCCTCAAAAAGCCATAATCATCTGTAGCTATACTCCCAGCATGTAGGACAGGGGTCTCATACCCTACATCCTTTGGGACAATGTAGGTGGTGGTGGGATGGTTATTGCTGCCATTGTTGTTAGTATAAATAGTAAAGCCAGAATCAGACATCTGGTTGTCCAGATGATACCACTTCCCTTGAAGCCCTCTTAAGATTTTGAGGGGTTTTTGGGGTGGTTTTTTTTGTTTTTGTTTTTGTTTTTTAACTTTTCTCTCACACTCCATGTCCCTTGGAGCCTAGAGTTAGAGTACATGTTGATACTAAGTACTGCTATGGACTTGACACAATCCAAGTTTCTTCTCATGTAAAATCCAACCTCATGATCAAGAGCAACAAATATTCAGTAATCCTGGGTTACTTCCATTTACCCACTAATTATCTCCCAAGGCCTGGGAGCCCTGCAGAGATCCTCTACATTCATGAGGCAGACCAGGGAAGACAGAATGGAGCATTGCACATGAAGGCTTTTATGGGACCAGCTTGGAAGTACTGAGCAAACTTCCATCCTCATGCTCTTCACCAGAACGGTATTGCATGACCACCCATCAGGACAGAGAAAGCTAAGAAATGTAGTTTGTGTGCCCAGGAAGAAGCCCTAATGGCGTTGGTGCATATTTAGGTAGTGTTTGCCCCAGCAAATCCCCTTCCAGACCATTTGTCATCCTTCTTCCTTGAAAGAAGTCCTTGGCTTCAGATTTTCTCACATTCCTACAGACCTTCCAGGAACTCCACCTCATTGACCAATATAATTTGCACCTATTTATGGTCTTTCCCGCAACTTCTATACCATTCTTGATGCCTTCAGTATCTCTATGGAGGAGCCATTCCACACCTTGCCCTCTCTATTTCTTGGCCTCCTCACTTCTAGTGAGCTTTTCTTTCTAGCACACCTCTACTCCCCAATCCCATAACAATAACTAAACCACTTCCGGTAATTTCAAGCGTGGACTCACTGACCACCCTTTTCTACCCTTCTGGCACACTAACCTGACTATTCTTATTTCAAGACTGCCTGACCTCATCAAAATCACCAATCCCCTGACACCAACACTGTAAGCCACACTCATGCCCCCACCTCCTCTTTTGGTTTCCCAGCTTAGAGTCTAAATAATCACTCCCTTAAAAAAAAAGACCATTAATTCCCTTAGGCCCATCCATTCTACTCCATTCATTGGGGTCACTTGCAAAGATGCCAAATCTGGCTGAACCTATACCAGCTACCTCTCCCATGCTTGCTCCATTAGCTCAATTTTATCTTCACCAATATTCCAAGTTCTCCCTCTCCCAAAAAAAATGGTTTATTACATTTCCCCAACCCCTTGAAGTTGGGCTAGGCCAAGGGTTAGCAAACTACAGCCCACAGAAGCCATTTGCAGTTCAATGCCTGTTTGCATAAAGTTCTATTAGAACATAGCCACACTCACTGGTTAACAAAAGTATGTGTGGCTGGTTCAGTGCCACCACAGCAGAGTTGAGGAGTTGTGACAGAAACCGTATGTCCCACAAAGCAGAATTTATGATCTGGCCCTTTACAGATAGTAAAATGTCATCCATTTTGCGAAGTTTATTAAAATTTTTTAAAATGGTTGAATTAAACAATATTGAGTTGTCTGTAAAAATAATTGATAGAGCCCCTGATACCACAATATAGTATGACTGAGATTTAAGTGTTTACACAGGCTTTTTTTTTTTTTTCTAATAGAACTTTAAACCAACATCCCATTGGAACTCACAGGTCTGTAATGAGGAGGGTGGGTCAGGTATCTCTGGCTCTGATTTAGGATAGGAAGAGAACAGAGGCATGGAGATTCGGGGACACCCCATCAAACCTCCCCACCTGGGTTGAGACAAAAACCCCAGTTTCTGGCTCCTAGCCAGCCCGTGCAGTCTCATTCAACACTGCTGCCTCTTCTAGAGAGAAGGTACCTGCCCTCCCGCAAGCACTAGGACCCCTGTCCCCATTGTCACTCCTGCTACAGGTCTCTGTACCCAGAAAAAGCAGACTCCCAGCAGAGGCCAGCATACCACCTCCTGGCATACTGCCCAGAGCTGGGGCAAAGGTCTACACATGACAGGGGGAGTCATCAGCACACCAGGCTCCCAGTCAGTTTTCTGTATGGGAAGGTAGAAGGTCATGGT